>NW_010972920.1:8382959-8405420 GCF_000737465.1 Haliaeetus leucocephalus
CCACCCGCCCGCCTGCCATAGCCACATATTTCATCTTCACACAGTGGTCATTGTACTTGAATTTAAGGGAGGCTTAAATGGCACAGGTGAACTCATTATGGATAGATCTACACCCTACGTTAAAAAGCAAAAGTGCGCATGCCTTCCTCTCATAAACAGGCATGATCATAACGGGCAGACGGTTGCAGGAGATGAAAGCAGATACTAAGTCAAGGATCTTTTTCTTTACTTACAAGGCACATGGGAATTAGGAATAATGACTATGTCCTGGCACTTTGATAGGAGCCTGGGGAGAAAATCTGCCAAATGCGGTACTGAAAAACAATGACAAAATATTTATCATTTTCAGCAACATGCATATGCTGAGTTTAACTATGCAAATAGCCTTAGCTACAAAGGTCTTACGTAATAAATGAAAATAATTCCTGTATTCTTCTTGTCCTAGACAAACAAACAAGCAAAAACCAAATAGTGAGCAGTTCTTTTCTTTATGGTAACGATGTTTCTAAAATTCCCTAAGCGCAACAGGTATTCATCTAAACTTGGGAAAGAAAAAAGAAAAATGAGCTGGTAGGCAGAACCCACGTAATACCTTAATTTTCTAATAAATTTTCTTTCCTTTGAACATTGACAGTCTTTTGTTTTCCTTTCCAAGATGTTGCTGTAAACCAGTTTATCAGATGCAAATAAAATTTTCTTAAAATCAGCAGAGGAGAATAATGAATTGGTTTTATAGGCCTATAAAACAACCTGAGTCTGTGGGCATTTTGAAATAATGGTGTCAATTAAGATCTGTAATGTATTCTGGGAGATATCATGAGAAATGTGGCAGCAAACTCATTTTTTCCTTTCAAAATGATCACCTGCAATATGCAATAAAATACTAGGATGTACTCATAAAAGAGCCATTGCAGTATCCTCCCTAATATATATGCAAATATTTCATCACTTTGAAACTTTGAGGCACACGAGAAAGCTGTTAGAAATTAACATCAGCTTCCAGTTGCCATATAAATCAAAGCAACAGCTCTTCTCTAAATAAAGTACCTGCTTAGGGAAGTAAGCTACTTTGATTAAATGCTGATGGGAATTGGTCCTGCTCGGCATCATTGCTGTCGACAGGCAGAGCCTGACTCTCATCCTTCTTTGCAAATGTTGTGACGTCTGCCATCGCTGCTAGTGCATCTTACGTTGTTCTCACCTTGGGACCATCATCTTTGCAAGGTGAGGACTTTTGTGGTTTAAAGGACTTTATAGTCCTCTTTGGTCACTGCACCAAACTGAGTACGTTGTTCTGGGGGATTCCGAGAAGTCAAGAGGGGATGAAAATAAAGCCCCTTCCTCTGAAAACTTTCTCTGAAATCATAGCAGTGGGATGTTCTCTGCTCTTTGTACTAAAAAGCACAATAGTTCTGCAGGAGACTTCACCCTTCACAGCAGCAGGAGGCAGCAGGATGCCTACCCACATTAATGCATTTCTGGAATAAAGCAGCCTGAAGGAAGTAATCAACATTTTTCCAAAGTTTGTTTAAGTTGGAAAAAAATACATATTGCTCTCTAGGACTGAATCATCACAACAAATTGATTACCGAGAAGATTAAGCAGAAAGTCAGGAAGGTCATATTACGTTAGTACCCACTGTGATGCTACAATGGGCGGCATCCATTCAGGACCAACAGTTACTCAAGTGGCATCTTATTTTTTAAGGTCCGTAAAGTATTCTTGCCCTCAGTGGATGGAGAAAACGACCATTTAATCTCTTTAGGAAGACTGTAAATGAGAAATCATTTGTTCCCAACCAGATGGGGAAGTGCAGAAAAATGGGACATTTATTTTAATAGGTGGCAAGAACCAAAAGCTACAGATAGTGCATCAAACTCATTTCCACTTGTCCTCCTGTGTATACATACTTTTCTATGCATAATCAGCCTTTCTATCCATCCCTGTCAGATGAACATTGAAAACAGTATCTAGTTCTGTCCAGAACTCAGAAACTCAAGCCAGCTAATGAAGAAAGTGGTTTTGCAGCCCGCTGTTTGTCCTCCCTGCTCTCTGGTGTTGCCCTGCCACCCTCTGTTCTTGAAAAACAAACTAAATGGCATCGTGGGTGTAGAAATGGACACTCTGCAACAGCTCATCTAAGCTCCTGCCCTGCTAATGCAGGCTTGTCCCCTACTGACAAGCAAGTGTGTTCTCCTTCTAGTCTAACTTTAAATGTGTCAAGTAGCTCTGGTGGAAGTTTATTTCACAGGATAATTGATTTCACTGTTGGAAACAGAGCCGAGAAAATAACTCATGGCAAATAATGTATTCAATAAATAAAGTTTCTTCCCTTGCCCATGCTCATCCTGCTAGCAGATCATGAGTCCCTTGACTGCATTCAGTCTTCGGAGTGTTTTGTACACTGGTTTGCCAACAGGCAAAGAGCCACTCATTGCAGGTGCAATCTTCCAGGGCTGCTTTGGCTGGTTATTCACAAGATTTCCTTGCTGGACACAAAAGTCATATTCAGCAGGAGGATGTGAGCAAACCACTGAGGCTCATAATCTCTCAGGAAAAAAAAAAAAAGATGAAACATGAGCAAACAGACAAAGGAGGAAGACTCTTACCAGTGAGGTGGACACACATGGGGTATGAGCTGTTCTGCAATGCCTTGACTACGTGTTCAACACCATGAAGACAGGTGGTTTGCTGAGGTAGCCTTCTTGCCAACCAGCAATGTTTCTTACTGAACCCCCGTCATTGTGCTTCGTCATCACTCCTCCATTCGTGTGAGCACTGTGTAGACCCCAGAACTCAGTATTACTTCTCATCTATTTTAGACAGGGTCCCTAATTAATGGCAGAGCTGAGAATAGACCCTGGATCTGACTCTCATCTCTTTTGGCCCGTAGTATTTCTGGAAAATTTCAAAAGCACAACATGTCAAGCAAAAAAAAGTGAAAACTTCTGCATACTGTGAAATTTCAGAAAAGAAAGCATTTCACAAACTGAATGTTGAACATTTTTAGCGCTAAACTCCAAGGAAAGTTGCACTATGTGCTAAAGTTCTGCTCTGCTTTTTGAAAAAGATTAAAAACAGTAGTCTAGTTTACATTAGGGAGTATATCTACATATTGTCTGTGAGTTATATAGCATAGAAAATATTGCCCATTAAACAACGGCCATTGAAAGCCCATGACTCCTCTCCAAGAACTAATGTTTCTTTGCCTTGCCTCTCTGGGGAAGAGTTTATGATGTATGTGCTCCCCACACAAGCCATGACCTTGCTCATTCCAGAGGTGAGATGTCTTATTCTCGGGCAGACATAAGGGGGAAATGGTAGGAGAGCAGCAAGATTACCAGTACTGAGGAGCAGTGCCTTCAGATTTAGCTGGGTCTGATGAAAAGCAAAACATGCAGGAGCGCAAAGAATGAAGAAACACAGGTCTTGGCTGCAGCCAGACAAGCAGACATGTTTTATTAGCCAGTGCAGAGCTGCAACGATGGGAAGGAATAGCTGCTTCTACCAGCAGCGTGGAAAGTCCAGCAGTGTGGGGACTCACATTAACTGCTTTTATATTCATTCATGGGAACAACTACTAACTCAGTCCTGCTGATTGCAAAAACCAGGAATTTCATGCTTTGAAGAACTATAATAATGCCTTTGTATGTGCTTATACTATGGAAAAAAAGGACAATCAAGGCCCTTGCTTTCAAGTTAGAGATGAGTGCTGGGTAACACTAGAAATGGTTGGATGCTGTGCAAATAATTCAGGTAATACATTTTGTTCCCACAAGGATGTCTTGTTTATAAATTACTTCTGGATCCTGCACTCCTGTGGTAAATTACCTACTCTGCTTAGCCCCCCAAAGTGTGACTGATTGGTAGGAGCAAGCTCGGCTGTGGTCTCCAGCCCTCTGCTCCCCTTCCCATCTCCCATGTCCACCTCTGGTGACACAGCCCTGCCGCTTGGGAGAGAAGTGCCAGGCATGGGCTCTGCTGGCTGGAAATGCTAGCAGAGAGGCAGGACCCATAGAAGGGGCTTTTGGGGGTGGTTTAGGGGCTGAAGGATTTTGGGGTATTTCCACAGAGTGGAAAAAGCTGATATTCTCAACAGCAAGAGGGTACAACCAACCTGCTGGTGGGCAGCAGCTGGCTTCTCTCTCCAGCAGCTGGGGACTCCAAAATACACGGTCCTGAAACCCAAAGACTCCCTCCACTGAAGGTAAAAGCGGAAAAAAAATCTTTGAGAAACTGGTAGTGAAGGCGCAAAAGGGCTTGTTTAGTTATGTTCCCATTATTTATTATCTACAGTAGCACCCAAAGTGCACATCCCTCTTTGCAGGCAGTCCTTGCTGTGTGGAGCCCATAACCAGACTGACAGATCAATACGCAAACTCTGAGAAGAGAAACTATTACAGGGTCCCAAGTGCAAGCTGGAGGTAGCTCCCCTCTGCGCAAGAACAGGGGGAAACACAGAAAGAGCCGGTTCTCTGGACTGCTCGAAGAGACTTTAAGAACCAAAAGGACAACTGCATAGCAATGAATTTAAAAGACTGTTTTGCATCTTTTATTTTGCTTCCCTTCTTTTAGACAGACATCAACCATTCAAAGAAAGATTTTTGAGTAGGCAGATCTTTTTCTTTGCATACCCACCAGGGCTTGTGCTGGCACAACATGTTAACTGTGCATGCAAACCATAATTTGGTGCACAGAGTAAAAGAAAGAAAGAAATCTATGCCTTCCGTGACATTTTCCCATTCTAACAGTTCCCAGACTTTCATAATACTTTTTAATGCCAGGAAAAGACACTACTCTGGATGACAAATTCAGAATGTTCTCACTCCTTTCCCTGCACGTGAAGGCCACCAAGTCCTTGACAGGGCAAGGTACTGAACCACAGTGCAACGTTACTGCCCTGCACGGATTTTGGTAAGCTGGTTATGCTAGAGCTGGAGCTCAGAAGCAGTCCCGAAAAGGTCTGTGAGTAAGTGCGGGCTCCTGTATCTGTACCCTTTTGCAACCAGCACAGGCAAAATCCCACTTGTGCGACTCCTTTTAAAGAACTGCTGTTTGGGAAATCAATTCAGAGCTATGAATTTCAATGACAACATTGTGTTGTGCACTAGGCAGCCAACACCTTGCCTGGCTCTTCAGGGATAATTAAGCCAGTTAGCTTACCTAATGGGATGGCTGAACCCAGAGAGTTTAAAGGGTATGTTTGGATAAGCATATAAAGCTTATCCCAGCTCCTAAGCCAACAAGAAATTGCACTCACAGTCTTGCTAGAATGATCGTTTCTGGCTCCTGGGGGCATTTTCTTCAGCTTTCATCCAACTACCCTTTAAACAAAACATGACTGCAAACGTTTGCAGAAAATCTGAATCGAGCACATCTGAAAATTACTAGTACTCTAGATTGGCTCTATCTATCTTTTTCACCACTAATCACTAGCCTCTGACTAAATACAGAGAGTTCTTCAATGTTACCCGCTGTGCTTTCTGCCCCTGCCCTGCCTTGATGCTCAAATGTTATTTCCATGGTAGTGGATCAAAACAATCAAGGCAACGGGAAGAAGTGGTTTATTAATGAGGTACCTGTGGCATTTTAAAAAAAATAAACAAGTGCCTGAACAAAAATCAAAAGATGGAAAAAATAACAGTTTTTTATTGCAGGAAGCACACAGATGAGGGAAATAACTCTAGAGGAAGCAAAAAGACATATCATTTTTAGAGAAAAGAGGAGACATGCAATCTGCTACATGATTTGGGGCTTGTTTGAATGACGCTGAGCAACCCTTCTTTTTAGCTGATGCCTAGGAATACAAATTGTCTACTAAATATCTGCAGCTGCAGTCTGTTCTGCTATCGAAGCGGCTGCAGAATGTCACTGCTATTTGCTTTGTATAGAAGAGCGAAGGGGGAAGGGTTCAAAGAAAGACAAAGACCACAGCAGCATTGCTAAGACCTCCGTATTAAGCCTGTGGTTTTTAATGTTTCCCCTTTCAGTGTACCCTGCTCCTCATGGTTTGTTCAGTAAGAGGAAGAGGAGTGGCAGCACAAGGATAACTGAACAGCCTGGGCTTGGTCAGACCCGTGTTCACTTTGAGATAATTATTATTTACTACTTGCAATATAGTAGGATCTAGAAGCCCTGGTCATGGCCCAAGATCTTCTTTTTCAAGGGACAGATGCAGACTAAGGCAATGTAACCTTTTAAAGGACTAAAGATTTATTGATTTTTTAAAAAATGTCTGTAGTATGCAAAGTGTACTCCATAATGCAGCAGATCACATTATAAATAACACACAAATGGCATACTGGAAGCTGAACAGAATGCAAAGCACAGCTTTATCAAAAGCTAGAAAGAGTCATAGCATGCAAAAAAGATCACACTGAGCCTCAAGATATGAAACTCATATGACCCTCTGGGATTAGATATGACGTGCATCTTTCACCTTCAAATATCAGTGATTAGCAAGAGGAGTAGAGGAATTCAGAGCAAGGTTATATACTCTCACATTGCCAAAGTTAGAGCTTTCTTTCAAGTCTGTCTTATCTGTAATTCACGACTGCTGGGAAACTAAAAGCACTTTTTTTAAAAAAGAGTGACTCAATTATAATACAATGTTAGACAACAAGACAAAGATCAAACAGTCACATTTTTAACATTTTAGTACAGCCATTTAAAATACAATATCCATGTTGGGCCACAAAGAGGAATACTGTCCCTTTAGGATCGGGTATGCTATGTGTGTGTGGAAATCTCAAAACACACAATGCTCCTCTTCAGCTCTGAATTCCTTCTTTTAATGTCAAATAATATCACCACTGTTCAGTCATGAAGAGTGTGAATCCCACTCTCTTCCCACTGCCTTCATGGGGGAGAAGGGCTTTCTTCTGTCTGACTTCGAGGGACACACCTGTCCATAGTACCTAGTTGTCTGAATAGATGGACACAGAAGGCAAGTTGAATTACTTCAGGAAATAGAGACAGAGAATCATACAGTACTTTAAATCATTTCAGCTACCTGTATTTATCAGAAAAAAATCTAAATAACAAACGTACCTAACTTGCAGTTAACAAAAATCTCTCCAATTCAAGGCATTCCTTAGTCACACTTTAAAATCCAGACATTATGCTATTCAGACACACTTGAAATAATTTTGGTTGTGTTTTGAATACCTAATCAGCTAAAAGATTATACCTGAGTCCTATAAGTTAAACTTAGATTCACAAATACCCCAGTTGCATCATGCATGTGTAACAGTTCAAGTTGGGGATATTATGATTAATAACAGATCTTAATGTTAATTTCCTTTATTTTTCATAGTAAACATATTATTGAAATATAGTTAATCAAAGTTGTGTGACATCTTCTACATGTAGTAGTGTGAGTACAGATTTTTGTAATAAAAAAATGACAGCTGAAGTGGGATTGAGAGGCAGAAATATGCAGTTCCATGAAAATAACTATATGTTTCAGACTCTTATGTTTCACAGCAGGAGAGGAATAGGAGTAAAGAAGTAAAAGAGAGGAAAGCGAGGGAAGGATTAAATCGGACGCAAAAAAGACATTCAAAGGTGCTGAAAGGCAGGTTAATATATTGAAAGAAAAATGCAATGGTTTGGTAAACATTAGACCAGTCTTAGTCTCTTGCTATTGAATGTAACGTACAGTAATACGTTGAAATGAATGCCCATTTACTGAAGCTTTTTCTGGTTTAGGTGAGTATTTGCGGATATATTAGTAGCTTGACTGGGTCGGGGTGGTATCATAGCTGAGCATTAAGTGCAGTCACTGATACGTGTGTTCATTTATGCTGGCAGAACAGAGCTTGACGAGTTTCAGTGCATTTCTGCTCTATCGGTCGATTAAGACATCTTTTCAGGAGGAATCATCTCCAAAGGCTCCTTCAACCAGTGTTGGATTGAAGGTGATTTGTCCACATGCCACAGCACTGCAGGCAGTATGAAACCGTCCTCACCTCGTGCTGCAGTGCTCATCTTCATCCTCACCCTGTCTGACCTGAAGGGAATAAGGCAAAGTTTTGAGAGCTTCTTTCTTTTCAGAGGGTATTTTGTCATCCTCTGTATTACCGCACATGAGAGAAGTTCAACAAAGACAAGGGAACCTTGGAATGATTGACTGAAGAAAGCATGTAATAACAGCAGAAATTACAAGTGCTCTCTGTTTTTAAATATACTGCTGGTTTCCAGTAGCATTTCTCATGGTAATATTAGGAGCAATTCTTAAGCCAGTATAATTTGCTAAAATGCAGCTGCAAGCTGTTTTTTCTCTCTCCTGCAATGAGATTTTTTTTAATATTAATAGAATTTTACCTTCCTTTAAGCCCATGAGAACCACGGAACCGTTCATAAGTATCGGTGACCTGATTTCTGAGAGCAGTTACTGAAATTGCGCCTAATTCGGGGTTGTGCGCCCACGTATGTCTGAAAACCGTCCTGGCTTTGCAAGTGCCTAACTGAGAGCAGGGCAATTTTCAGACCTGCACAGAAACCATCAGGCACCGAGACCTTTTGAAAGTCTTGGCAGCTCCGTTTTCCCGATTTCCTTCCAACTTTTCCCTGTTTGTGCAACACCCACAGAGCAGCTTGATGACTGCACCAGTGCTATTGAGAGTTGGGATGCCGTGCAGGACCGCAGCGTGACATGGAAGAAGCTTCTGCTAAAACTTGCATACGTCTCACCCAACTTCAGCCACCCAAAAGTCAAGCTTGCAGCTGGAACCACCTCTGTGAGTCCTCTCCGTAACCAAGTAAAAGAGTTGGGCACCTCTAAAGGCCAGCGATGTGTATAAAATAGACCCATAAATGATACACTGAAGGTACTTAACTCTCCCCATGACTACGGAGAAAGCTGGGACACGAGTGACGGAGCGCCTAGGGAGCTGATTTGGACTAAATGTTTATTTTTTTAGTGTCTTTTAGTGTTAGAGGTAGGTGAGAAGAGTCACATCCTAATTCACCATATGTTCCCTGATTCTGAGATAGTATAAAAGGCGATCTGGCTAGAATGATAGTTCTGCTTTCCCATCTTGTATATGTGGAGATCTGCACTTAAACTTACCTATTTCGTTAGTTTTAGTGTTTTATTTCCAATATAATCACACATGGCTTATATCAGACAGGTGCTATGCATTCTATTAAACTGCTTCCAGAAACAGCTAAAAGTGGTTATAGGTGACACACTGAAATTTGATTTATTTTCCACTGGCTAAAGGAAAGCAAAACAATTACCACTGTGCCTATTGAATGTTTGAACATTAGCATGTTCTTAAAGATGTATTGTTAGTTTATGGGGTTACTACTTATCTCAGAAAGGCAATTCTGCTGGCAATTTGGCCATTAGGAGCTGCTGAAAAGAAATTAAAATCTGGGCTGAGTAACATCGAAAGAAAATCATCTGAAGGGATTAATTGATTCTACACTATAATGTAACTCTTCATTCAGCATCTCTTTTTCGTATCACTTCTCTAAAATCAGGAGCGAATTTCGGCTGAACAGCTCACAAAGACTGCAGAATGGCTTGTCTGGGACTGCGGAGACCACCCCAACGTCAGGGATTAAACCTGCCTCTTGCTTAACAGGGATTTGTATGGGCTTCCAGCATCTTTAGGGCAACGAGCTGCTGCTGCTGCTGCTGGGACACTGGGGAATATCTGGGGCCGCTGCTGCCAGTGTGCTCTGTCAGGGAAATAGCTCCCTTTTATTTGAAATAAACGCTCATGTTATATTTCTTCGCAGTTATGTACTTTGGTTGAAGTTAGAAGGCACTTCCCATATTTGTGTGTGCTGTTTACAGTTATTTCATTACGTGTCATGTCCAAAATAACCTAGACAAAATCCCCTCTTACAGAATCTGGCCCCATCAAATCTGTTGAATGGGGATTTCTATCGAGCATAGCTATATCTTTACTTCATGTAACAAGTGATTCTTGCTATTTTACCCATCCTAAATAGACATATTTCACATATGACATTTCAAACTGCTCTAAGAAACAGCATCCTTCTGTTGCATGAAGTACTTAGATATTTTGTCCTACAGTAACAGAATGGAACAGGTAAAATGTCTGGATCTGGCTTATGAAAAGTTTATGACTGCACAGAAGATATTTGTAAATATGACACTTGATGGTTTCACTTAAATAAAAAATATTTAACAATGAATAATGAATTCCGACCCATATATTATATTTATGGTTTTAAAGTATTTTATAAACTAACCAAAAAACCTCACCATGTGACTGAAAAACAAGTCAGGTAATCAAACCTATGAGAAACTGGTCAGTCTGAATGTATAAACACCATTGATGTTACTGATAAACATACCAAAGCTGCTTTCCAATTTTAAATAGTTTTTTTTAAAAAGTAACTTTCTGAAAAGATATACTTTCCATTGAGGGGGGAAAAAAAAAAAAAAAGAAGCATATTCCAATAAACCCTCAAGTGTCTTTCTGCTTGCAGACTTTTTGACAGAAACTCTCTGGGGCTGCTGCCCACCAGACCCCACTGGTGACACTCCCCCGCCACTGCTGAGGTGTAAATCCCTTGGTTCAATCTGCTTCTTAAAGCTGGGTTTCCTTCTCTTTGCCACTTTTTCTGCAGGTGTTTTTCCATGGTATTGTAAAGAACTTCTGTTTATTTCCCTTTTGGATTTTTAAACCAGCAGTTTGGAGCAGTAGCCGTATTATTTGCTCCACCGATTGGCTGCACAAAGCTGTTACAGACACTTTATTTAGTAAAGGCAGCTGGCTAGGCAAAGGCAACATTAACTACTATCATAGCTATAAAAATAAAACGGAGTATAAGATCATAACTGTAGCAATAACCTTGCCCTAATAGTATAAAACAAAATAGGATCCATTATGGATTTTTTTTTTTTATTGCCATCTGTCACAATTTGCATTTTGGATGATTCTGGAACAGTTTCATAGTCTCTTCACACTAAACAAGCTTGGAATAAAATGCAAGTCAGAAGGAAATGAGATAGCGTTAAATCAACTTGTCCTGGTAAGTGCAAACATTGGCATCATCATCTTGATTTATTTCTTCCCATCCTTTAGGACGGCGGCATATGGTCTCCATTCCAGTGAGAGTGTACGAGTGGGGAAGCGGGGAAGAGCACAGAGGCACAGAGCATTTCTGTTTGAGTAAATCTCCTTGAAATCACACCAAAACAGAGGGGGTACAGAAAGTAAAGCATCTTACCTCTGTCAATGGGCATGTCTAAAGGGTTTTGGGTTATCCTTCCTATAACCAGTTTGTGTCATTTTCCCAATGTTTACTGATCACCAGAGAAGACCACCACGCTGTGGAAATCTCTGTCCTGTTTCTTCCTTCTATTCTACTGACTGCCTTTTCCAGGCTTTCTATAACGAGAAGGTCCTTCAGGTAGGAGGGCTCAACAACAGGTTCTCCACAACTCATCAGAACTACTTTTAGTGTCACTGTGAAGGTCACAGCAGAAAATCTGAGATCTCCTATGGGCGACCAGGGCAGGTACTCTGACAAGGTGACTAGGATAAGCAGAGGTATCAAAAAACATTATGCCAGAAGAGACTTCATCTTCTAGAGCTCTGCATTTTATACAAGAGAAAGCTAGATGGGATGTCATAAAAAGACCATATTATCATACTACGAGAAACAATATTCTTTCCCTTTTAAAATAATACTGCTTATAAGAACTCGGTGAAATCTAGGATCATTACAAACAAAAGTAATACACTGAGGGATAAATATGATATATTGGGAAGGAGCCAACCTAGCTTTTGCAAACGGCAAGTATGAGCTACGTGTCTACCCAAGCTTTGGGAAGGCGGGTTGACAATATCACCGAGTATATTGAGATGAATGATCTGGCCAGAGGAAGAGCAAAGGGACAGCTTCCACAGCAGAAGAGGTCCTCCTGGAGGTGACGCGTTGTTGTATCCCCGCTGCCGATCCCAGCGCTGCAACCCACCCGGCCATCGCTCTGGCTGCACCGAAAAGCTACTGTCTGCACCTGCTCTGTGAAGCAGTCCCAGATCACACCAGGGACTGACCCGTCTCCTTCATTATCTACTGCTTCGTCAGGCTTCGGGCCACCTGCAAACTAGATTCGCCGTGCTTTTGAGGTTTGCTGTCCAGGTCACTGTAAAGTGGCACACAGCCAGAATTTCTGGCCGTGCTCTGGCCGCCCACTGTGAAGACCCACAAGAAATGCCAGAGGTGAGTCCTCGCTTGTAATTAAACTGCTATATCATAGCTATCAATACTGACCCCACTTAAGCCAAGGCCACTGTATAAATTTCTGCCATCAAATCTATATCCATTAGGAGTATGCAAAACTGCAGTCTGTGATTTACAGTTACATCAGCTGAAGACCCCAGCGTAGATGGGGTTATACTCTTGCTCTCTCTATATATCAGTTTAAGTTCAATCTGGTTTCCACCTACGAGAGGCTACAAGCTGCCATGGGAAGAGCATAGCTGGAATAATCTAACTACAGACACAATCAGAGGGTTTTGATAGCGTGGCTATGTCATTCTAGCTATGCTGGCACAATTTTTGGGGGGTGTAGGTAGAGAAAGGGTGTCACAGCAGGTGAAAACAGTCCTCAGCTATCCCCCAAAATATGAAATGAAAGGATTTTAGTGTTAAAATTTGTCACCAGATTAAAATGTCCTCATCTGGATAGGTGCATGCAATGTTTTTTTATTTCTGTTGAAATTATTTTAACATTACAAGGTTTGTTTATGAGAAATTATTTTAAATCCGAAACTGTTTAGTTGCTAGCAAACTGAGTTATAGTAAGTATTTATTTACAAATTTTTACATACGCTTCTAATTTATGGTTTCACTGATTCTTCTTTCCCAAAGAAAAGAATTAATAAACTGTAACTGTAGAGAATTTCCTTGACTTCATCTTTTCCTTTTCTAACAAAATCAATCTGGAATTAGAGAATCTATCACTGGGACAAATTTACAAGTACCACTACATGTAGGAGTGAAACAGAATGTTTGGGCAGAGGTCCCTGAAACAAAGTAAAGCAGCTGCTGGCCTGTCAGTATAAAACATCCTACAAATGCATAAATGTGTGACATATGTTCACTGGAACATGTTTGACATGATTTTGGCTCAACATACTGTATGTATCTTTCCCTAAATGCTATATATATAAACCTTTGTTTAATACTCACAGAATTGTGTATCATTTCCCAAAATCATAAATTAAAGAGACACTATTTCTCTGTCATTAAATGTTTATGTCCTAAAATAAAAATTCAAGGTCAAAACTATTTCCGAATTGCTGTAACAAAAAGAAAACATCACAGAAAATACACATACGTGTATATTTTAAAAGACAAGTAAATGTTGTATGTTGCAGCGGCAGAAGAGAATTAATCACTTTTGTAGCAACTGAGAGAACTTGGTGCTCAGTTTTCAGCAGTTGTTGAAGTTGAGGGAAATCTGGCTGTTATTTCTCTTAAATGATTAACTGAGTGGCATTGCCAGCATTAGATCTTTCTGAAGAAGGTTTGAAATTCACTTCTTCCTGCAGCAAAACTCTATCATTGAATAATTTATCCCCTTCCCTCCAAGCTCCGGTTTGCCCATTCAAAAGAGAAAAATGCTCTCAGCAACCAGGCGTTCCCACCCAGCGATCTCCTTCTTCCCAAGACACTGACTGAGTCACAGCCATCCCCAAAGAAACTCAAAGAAATCCCCAAAGACCGAGGCAGCCTGCAAGCTGCCAGTACTCCAAGGGGCAGGCGGGGAGAGGATGGGAATTTGGATGGGATCCCGATAACCTGGAGCGGAGCGTGCCAGCAAGGCTTTTCCAAGGCGCGCACCCCGTGCCTGGCAGAGGAGGCCAGCACTGCTCGTGGCCATCAAGAGGAGAGTCCCCTGACTCATATTGTCACTTCTAGCTCGGCTTTGACTAGAGTTCGGTGCTGTCGCCTAAGCCACGAGCATCTTCCTCCTCCTCCTGGCATTTCCAATGGGTTTGCTCATGGAAGGAAAATGGCTGGTGGAGGCCAGGACGTGCTTGGCAGTGGGATGCGGGGTCCCGCCGGCTCCTTGCCCTATGCCGGGGGATGGAGGGATATCCTTTATCTGTTGGTTGTGCTTGGCCAGGTCCAAAAAGCCACCGCTCCAAGGTCTGCCAGCAACACTTGCTCCTGGCTGGGACCAGGGGCTCCATCCATCCCACGCTGCGCTCCAGCTCTGCCACCGCCACCAGGCCACGGCTCTCGGGCTTGCCCCTGACAGGGCGTAAATAACGCATTATTTACACGGGGGAAAAATTAGTTGCATGCTGCATGCCAGATTTTATTTGTTTACCTTTCCAAACTCGAGCTGAGTTTTAAGAGTCCATTTCACTCGGCACTAGGAAGCCTTGTCAGAAAAGTAGCAAGGTACATAACGTGGGTCTTCACAGGAAAGAAGTGTAAATTTTGCTCGGCATTTTTTATGTTCTAAAGAACTTAAAGTTTTGCAAAGTAATAAGTTACATACTATTAATTTTTATATGATCTACATACTGGTGAATAAGTCTTTATCCAATAACTAATTCCTATTCTACCGTTATTTATCTAGTATAATGTTATTTCAGTCAGAAGCAAAGCTGCTGCAGTAAACCGTTGTCGTCAATGAGTTGAATCAATATGTTTCCAATTCTGATTTCAGAAGTTGTAGTTTCCATTGCAATTTTCGTGGATGTTTTGGTACAAATCCCCCTGGCAGAAAGAGTGGCACAAATTGAGAGAGCCAGAAGGTGTGTCTGGATCCATCCTGTGGGTTTGGTTTCTGTGCTTACTCCCAAGCCACATCTGGGACATTTGCCACAGCAAGAAGCATCCCGGAGCATCAGCACCTTCACCTGAGCAAAAATACAGCCTTATCTAAGTGGAAACAAAGAAATGAAACCCTTAATTCAAACAGTAACTGGCTTTTTCAATCAGGCCACATGATTCCATTTGTGATTTAATTTGATACAGTTGCAAAGTTCTCCTGTCATTTATTGGCTGTGGAACATTTGAAAATGCACAGAATGAGGAAGTTACTGAAAATTGCTTGCAGCTAGTAGAAATACAATTTCATTCTCTATTGGTATAGGATGTATGTGTCATTCAGGGCCAATGGAAAGATTTAATATCATTTCCTTTTATGCTTATTGTTAAGAGAAGTCAGACAAAAGTAATTCACAAAGTCTCATCAGCTCATACTGCCATGAAAAGCAAGATGACAGCAATTAAACCAGGTTGATGCTCTAAGTCCCCTTCTGCTCGCTCTATGAAGAGCCAGCCAGCAAAGTCATTCCTGGACAGTAGGTGCTCCAGAGGGCGAATCTGGAGAAGGACAGCTACACCAGAAACATCTTCTTTAAGGAAACGAAACAAAATGAACAAACAAACAAACAAAATTAATCCCTCCCAAAGTCCTCCGAAAATAAGAAGGCAAAATTACTCTGAAAGTCACCTTCAACCACTTTGGAAGGACCCAGAAGAAAGATGAAATCCTCTGCCAACCTCATTTGGTCAGCATTTATTTCCCTTGACATGTATACCTTGACATTTATTTGAGAGCAGGATCTAAACTGACCAGTAGCGTTTCTATATAGCAGCCTCCAGACAAACTGCAGCCTTTCTTTTTCTCAGTGCAGTAGGAAGAGTTGATGGCAATCTCTGCCCATTGATAGAAAAATAACATGGTTGAGAGGCGTTTTTTTCCTTATGAATTTGAGAATTACTTTTTTCCTTAAGAATAAGCTTTCTTCACAGCAGGGAATATGCTATATGCTGGAAGCAGTTGCAAATTAATTTCTCAGTTTCCATAATGTTTAGCATTGTACATATTATGCTATGCCTATTAATATTAGAAAGTAACTAAAATCTCTTAGTGTAAGCAGAGGGCTAAAACTAGTAAGACAACAGAAACCCTAAACTCAATTTTAAAGGAAAAAAGAGTGGGCAGGAGGTCAAGGGAAGAGCTAAAGGATGTATGGTCTCTACCTTATTGCAAAAGGCACGAGATAAATTCTGATTTTTGAAGATTGCCTATAGATCTATGAAGGTTTCTCCATTCTTTTCTCAAGGTTTTCTTTTATAGAAAACCTTCCTTTTAAGGACAAGGGCTTGTCACAGAAATCACAGGGTGAAAGCAGATAGCCCATGTTTTGTAGCAGGTCACATTCTGTTATCATCATGGCCCATTTTACTGGTAAAATAAAGCAGCTAAATATTCACAAATTTCACCAGTAGTTTCTGTAAGCGCTTTGACAGCCTTCTGTAGCAAAAGCTGTAATTAAGATTATCTGCTATTATCTTAACAGGGATGGACAGTGATATGGCCACATCTACACTGAGAGATGAGAGTGTGTATCGCACAAATCAGTGTTAATGAGGGTCCTCGGGCCTCCTTCACCCTTTGCCTTCTCAGTCCCCAGCATTTCTTCTTCTTATCCGGAAATCACCCCTGAAAAATTCAAGGCCAAGGGGAACTATGTCCTAATTGAAAACAAAGCCCTATTGAGTAAAAGGATCAGTGCATTTAACTCAATTAGAGTCTATGTTTGACCCTGTGAGCCATAATTTATCTGGGAAAAATGTGCCTGTAGTTATATAGCAGCCCTTCAAACTGACCTACATCCTTGGGGAATGAATTTTGTTCTTGCATCCCTTTGAATCTGTATCTACTGAACGTTGCTGATGGCATGAAGGAAAGGTTTGGGGATTGCGGCTCTTTTCATTTGTCTCGATGTTGTCTGCCATAAATATTGTTGCCTATGCGATGGCTGTGAGACTGCAAACCGAGCGGGAGAACAGAGCGTAACAGTGACTGTTAACGAGCTGACTTCTCAGCGTCTGTGGGCAATAAGGTCAATTTAACAGAAAAAGGGGGATCAGCAAAACATTCCATAACACCTAAATATAGATTTGGTATTTGAGTTCAGTTCTTTGTCAAAGCACCGCTTTGTTAAGTCACCACTTAATCCTTTGACTGATGGAGGTCTTCAGGACCTCTTCTGAAGTTATTACTTTCTCTGGTCCTACTCTTTAAAGTATTTAACACCCCTAAATCTCTAAAAAGCACACTTATGATATCCGCTGCTTTTCTATCAATATTCTGTCTCCATGGTTGCTTGGAACAGGACACCTTTGGGCATCTGGCCTTTATAATACCAGTTACATCAGTCACAGAGAGACACCCACGCCTGACATCGGCTTACAGGTCATGCAGCGACACCTCTAGAAGATGAGCTGTCAAGCTCCTTGGTGCCTGAGGGATATCACCTATGCCACCAACACAGGAGCTGAATATATAGGTGTTCATTCTTAGCAGCTGAATTAAAGGCACTTCACTAGTTAAACGACAACAATGTGTGGACAGAAGTTTCGGGTTCCGTACTGAAGAACATTTCATCTTCAAAATCCTGGTAAATGAGAGAATAAGTGTATGTGGTTAGCAGGGCAGGGAGGAGGGGTGTATGAAGACTTACATTTTTGCTTTGTAAAGAACTTTTAAAGAGTCTTCAATGTCTTTAAAAGTGCAGATATATACTAGAAAAAATACAGCTTCTGTATTCATGAACAGTCACATTTGCCGTTTTTTTTGCCAATATAAAACTTTTCACAAGAACATAGATTTCTAGTATGGGACTAAGATCAGAGGCTAAGCTTGTGTTTAGGTGGCAGAGAGCAAAAGAAGGTCAGCCATTTCTTAACTTGTCACATACATGGCACAAAGGCTTACAAAGCTCTTTACCACGTTTTGGTTTTCATCTCACGTTCATTGTTTCTGGTTTTTTTTCCTCTAACTCTTTTTAGACGAGGGTGATACTCTGCCATTTAGCCTACACATCGCTCCCATTGATGTCCTACTTATCAGGAAAGGACAGTGTATTTAACAGTTAAACATCTGAGCTAACTGTTATTCACATATCCTTCCTGCGTGTTGGTTACCTCCACACCCATACATAATTTTCCCCTTCCCTGTACCTTTTCCCCTCCCTCTTCCTTTCTCCCCAGTTTTCCTGTTTGATTCCCTTTATTGTCCCATTTACCAGTTCTCTCTGGCTCACTCTCAGGCTCGTTTTGTGTCAGTGAATAGCGAAAAAACATTTGCTCCTCACACCATCGCCTCCACAGAGCCCTTTGCTGTTAGTGTCCACTTGGACAAAAAAGAGACTTTTAGCATGAGAAGCTGCCAAACCACCGTAACCAAACCAGCACTCAGCCCACACTGCCACCGCCTTGTATCGGGGCAGATTCAGGCTTATATTTTAATAAAGTACTGCACTTCGGAGGATTTGAAGTTTTGCTGGGCTGGGAGTTCTGGGAGGGCAAGAAGCTTTGGATCAGCAGGGAGAGTCTCACAAAGCATATTCACACAACCTCATCGTGCTCTGTGGGGCTGGCTACAGTAACTGGGAATTATCTCCATGTGCTCTGGCTGCTATGGCAGTTCTTTTTTCACTGAGTGGTGGAGAACAGACAGCTGTAATTTATACATCAACAGATCTGAGGATTTAAGTCATGGAGCTTAGAACAAGAGATGAATTGTTTTGATCAAGCATTTTTAGCAAAAAAAGATAGACATCTGTAGCCACAGTAAAACACTAAGTGGCTTGATATATGTGCTCCTTCAAAAAAAAAGACAAAAAACCTCAAAACTTGGAAAAAATGAAAAGTTTCACTTAAATATATTATCACCACACCTGCATGCCTTTCATTTTTTAATGAGTAAATGTTGCAAAATTCCTTATGTTTCTTTTTAAAAGTCATCTGTTATATGGCACGTGGGGTGTCCCTACTGATAGTGCTGGTGACAAAAAACACAAGCGTGGCCTACTCAGAAGAAAAATGAACCGGTTTTATTCCTTGCAAAGGTTATGGCAACCACCAGCATCCCACCACCGCTATCCATGCAATGTATTTATCTGCCTTTGCAAGGAAGGATACCTTCACCTGGGACACCCATCCTCTTCACTCCTTTCCCTTCCTTCCCTTAGACAACGTCCTTCCCTGAACTGAACGAGCTCCAAACTCTGTTTTGCACCAATAGAAGTAAAACTAGCTAACGTCCAGCAAAGAGAAAGAAACGCCAGCAAGGGCCCACACTACCACAGGGGCTCTCTGTGCTCCACCAGCCTGTAGGTCCCTCCTGGGATTCAGTCACGAGATGCAAAAGATCAACGGTTGGTTTGTGCGCGTCATTTAGGTCTAGACCTGAAGCTCATAAGCCTACCAGTAAAAAAAGATTTGTCCAAAGTTTTCTTTTCCTGCCTACGAGTCTGCTGTGATCTTGTTGGAAAACCTCTGGATGTGTAGATCCTCAAGGCGACCTGCTCCGCATCAGGTTTTAGTGGGCTGATAGAGAATTCAACTCGCCTGCTGCGCTGCCTGACAAAGGCTGCCTGAGGTAGAGTGTCAGGTGAAACGCTTGCCATAGGATGAGCAGAAGATAAATGTGCTCTATCACTCCATTGTGTTTATTGATCACATTCAGGTTGTGCTGGCTTGAAGACAAATAGCCCAGAAATCTAAGACAAGAACAATCTTTATACGTCTCTGTATATATGAAAAACAGATCTGTAAACTTCATATATATATAATGAAAACTTGACGCAGGTTGGACAGTAGTATTCCTAGTCTTGTGGATTGCTCTCGTACTGCAAACAGCTGCGTCCCTTGCTGCACCTCTGAGAGTAAATCACACAACACTTGAGATGATTTCATATTTTAACGATCTTCTTTTCCTATTGTATGGCTGGGAGGGACTTCCTACATTTCATGTAATCAACATGCAAATTTGAGAGCTTCCCATAAAATCCTGCAGTAAACAGGATATGTTTGCTCTAAACAGATTTCATCCAGTAACAATTCACTATAAATGCAGCTAGCATCAACAAACTGTTATTTTCCCTCATGTTCCTCTAACATCTTTTTCCTGGTGTAGAACAACAGGAGAAAATTGCTGCTATTTGTCCCCAGATTGAAGTATTTAAGGAAAGCTAAAGACACTGTGTACCAATAATGATAGCACTCTGGGAGTCAACTACATTCTTTTTCATTGTAAATGTAAAGTAGTAAATGGAATTACAGTTGAAATCAATTGGATTCAGTAAGAGTAGTTCAGAGGTATTGCAGAAAACTGAAATGGGGATAGGTTATGAGAAGTTTACTACTTGAGATACAGAGTAATTTCACAGCAGCTATGTTTACTGAAGTGTACTAATAGAGTATAGATAATACAGATTTGTAGCATGTTATTTAAATAATTGTCCCAAAGATTGACCCTGCCACTATGTTAGAAAGGAAAAATAAATTAAAGGAGAATTTCTAATTTTACACGTGCTGAAATTCCTACCTGCTAGTTTTCGGTGCTGAAGATAGGGATAATAACATGCTAAGGAAGCCATAAAAACAGTAAAAAAAAAAATATTCACCCAACAGATTTAGTACTGTGTAAGGTTGGGACATGGCAATGAGTCTTACTAGGCATTTACACAATACAGATTAAAATATATGCTGTCCTAATTCATAAGCTCCTATTTTCAGAGAAATACTTTCAGAAACAGGTTTTTTAGTTTCTAAGTAGTCTTACCAAGGAGTAAGAGAACAAACAAAGTAGACGCTCAAAGACAAATGTCAACGGTAACTTGGGCACTAAACCGGCGCCACATTAAAATGGTTTGAGACTGGGATCAACAGTTGGCAGAGCAATAAGAGGGTGACAAAATGGGCTGATTTATTTTAAAGGGAACCTAAACATTGTGTTAATGTTGACAGTTGACAGCGAAAACACTGCTGAAAATTGAGTGTGAGACAGAGGTTTTCTTGATAGCCACAGGATGTCCTTGGAACAGAGTCTGCATCTCAATGAGCTGGATGCCACTCGCAGTACATTAGAAAGAAATTAGTTAGGGCTGAACATAATTATAATGTCAGGGTATTTTCTAGTCCGAGATCCATTGTTCCGGTTAGGAACCATGTCATAGGAAGGGAAAATTAGCTTGCTTACAAATGCAGAGCAGATCATTTCCAGACCAAACATGATGCTTCTCTCCACTTTTCTTCTTCCTCCCACCGTTTCTTTTTGTTTAAAGCACAGCTATAAAGCCTCACATCTCATCTCAGCTGCTTTTGTCAGGACAGCTAATGAGCTGGGGCGGGATGAGAAAAAACCACAGTGGAAATGGGGTCATGGAGAGGTTAAACTTCATGAATTTATTCATTGGGATTCAGCTCACGCCCTCCTGAAATGAGATGTCATCATTAAAATTGTGGATGATACTGTTGCACAATGATGTTTCATGACAAGCTGTTAGAAAGACATGAAGGAAATAGTTTTCATTTAGACTTTAATACATCACTGTGGTAAGAAGACAAGCCTGACTTGAACAAACAATATCAGAAAAGTCCTGAAAACAATCTATCTATGTAAGATGTTTGCAAGGGAGAAATGCTCCAATTTAATTTAAAAAAGCAAGGATCTTGACATTCTTTTCCACTTTTCTGGAATTACAGTTGTAAGACATGGATTGCACAAGTATCTTGGAAATAAAAATACTCTTTATTTCATCCCAGTACTTTTGATATAGCAGAAATGTCGTCTGGGTTTTTTTTAACAGGAGCAAAGAACCTAATTGTTTGAAAAGGAGAAAAAGCAGAGTTACAATCAATTGTAGTGGAGTCTGAAAGGTGCAGACTAATTGGCGGTGTGACCTGGAGCGGAGCTAGCCCATTTCGGTGCATGGGCTTACAGCGGAGGAAGGTGACTCAAAGGGCCATCCTTTCCCCTGACCCAAGGCAGAAATCAGCCGTATCTGGGTCAGTCCGGACAAGTGCTGCTCTGCTTTCTTCATAAAGGCTCATTATCCTCTCCCAAAAATCTGGTTTAGTGCATTATTATCTTCTACTGTCAGATGCTTTTCAAGTGGCTAAATGAAATTTTCCTTGCTGTAACCTCGCTGAGACCATTACTTCGTGCCTTATCCACAATAAACCCTTTCCTCGAACACCCCCTTATTTGCTGCAAACCATACCTGCACTTTGGGAAGAATATTTTGAATTTGAACCCCATCGCCTAACACATCTTCAGCCCTTCCCGCCTCGGTGTGGTCTGCAAACCTAATAAGCCTACTCTCTATTCATATATCCAGCTTATTATAACTGGATGTCTCAGTTATGAATGGTATTTTTCCAACCATCCTTGAGGGCTGCCTTTTTTTTTGGAGAATTTACGGGACTCTGAAGCTAACCGAGTTGCCCACAGAAAGGTTGCTGGCTCATCAGTGAGATTTACGGCCTGCTAACTACTTCGTAATAAGGTAAATACAGAACTGGTGGGCCATCAGGGAGTCCGTCACAGAAGAAAACTGACAGCAGTTTCTGTTCTTTTCCCAAGCCTCTTTTCTCCTGATATGAAAAAAAAAAACCAAACCACCCCCCCCCCACTCTGTACCGGCA
>NW_010972920.1:8405430-8485163 GCF_000737465.1 Haliaeetus leucocephalus
CAAAACACCACCCCCCCCAACCTGGTCTGTGATTGAAAAAGAGAGTTAAGTTTTAATAAAATGGAAACTTTCCATTTTAAGATAAAGCTCGAGCTTCTAGTGCTACGCTTTAAATGCAGTTGGTGAGATTAAAGGAAGTCAGGTCTGAATAAATACTGTGGAATGCTAAACAGGATTTCTATCAAACAATAACAAAAAGCTCTACAGAAGAAAACCTGTTTGCTGATTATTCTCCAGTGCTGTGTAATTACCATCCATTTTATCATAACTCTCCAATTTGGAACAGCCTTGATTTTACAACTGAGAAAACAACATATAGGAGAAGACAAAGTCTCATGAGATACTGATTTTATTGGCAGGGAGCGGAAGCATGCACATGTCCAGTAGATAAACTATGCTGCAAATTAATTTTAATGGAACTGAGATTTCCTGGAAAAAAAATCTTATCATTTTCTAGCAGAATCTATGGCACTTTCCCTGCTCTGCATTGGTGATGTCTCTGCTTCCATTTTGCATTGCTCTGGAATAGATTGACTTTCTGGATATCCCTTGTCACCACATTTCATTGTGTCGCAGCATTTTTGTACTCCTAAGCTTTTGAAGATATTGCTGTACAGCTACTGCTGGATCCTTTCTCTCCTAAACAGCTACCCAGGGAAAGATACAGACTGTAAACAAATGTGTCTTTTCTCTTCTTAGAGTCAAAACCTAAATCTTGACATGACGAAAAAAAGTCCTATTTCTCTGTGATATTACCTACTAAGTGATAAGGTATCTGAATACAAGAAACTTTTTAATCAGAGCCCATATTAGCAGAACTCCAACACTGAGACGGACAAAGTACCTGAAGGACCACTCCTGCCTTTGGAAAAGGCACATTGAAAAGAAGCTATTTTTCTCTCATCTCAGTACATTTACTGACTATAACTGCATAACCTTAAGTAAGACAGCCACAAAATGCAGGTTCTTTTAGTAACACTTTGGCTTAGGTGCCAGAATACTGTACGAGGTGGGGTTTTTGGGGGCTCAAGTAAACAGATAAAAAAACTTGGTGCAGAGAGGCAGAAGTAAAAACTGACCTAGAAATTATCACATAAATGGAACTGCAAACACTGATCTTAGCAAAAACCTGGAGGAAAATGCCAGCCAGAATTACACATTACAATGAAAAGAACAAAGCAAATATTTTTTCCTAGAGCTACTGAAGTATCTGTTCTGGGTCTACAGGAATATGGTGTGTTTTGTATTCCAGGTGTCCTCAGTGCTCTTGCTTCACTCCTGATCTTAAGAAGTTCAGTCTGCAATTTGTTCCATCCAGGTGGACAAGTGCAAGCAACAGAGTTACGCTGATTGTGACAAATTAGTTAATTTGCTTGCAATTGCTGTCAAGTATTAGCTGGAGGCTGAGAGAGTTGGAAGGTGGAACAGCAAAGACTTTCCAAGTAAATGGCAAAAAACTGCACACATAAGCATGCAAAATCTCAACTGCAAGGTGGTAGTACGGGACAAACTGCTTATCCAAAATACTGAAGACAGCTAGGGCAAGGGCAAGGACAAGGACAAGGTCCTGCGTTGAAGAAGAAAATCTGGGGGAAAGTTAAGACTGAGATTCTCCTGGAAGACCTAGCTCTGCCAAGGGCTCTGTTTGAAGTGGGCAGCTGGTAAAGAGTGCTTGAAGTGAAATACAGAAATGTCATAAAATCACTTTATTTTGAATGATTACGCTTTTCCCACAAAAAGGACGGTGTTTTTAATGCAGCAGGCGCTGCTACATGCCAAACCAAAGCAAGCCAAAATCAGCAAAAGCCCATACGCTGCTTCCTCCGAGAAAGGCAAGATACGGCTTTTCGTAACCCCATCGCCATCATCCAATCTCTCTGAAGGCTTTGCTTGTTTCATCGGCGTTTGAAACCCTGTTCTCATTTCAGGCACAGCCTGTAGGGACAGAGCGAAGGTAGCTGTGCTATGTGACCATGGTGTGATGCCAAGGCTCTGCTTTCTGTTCTGCTGCTTGATTGTTCAGCCCCTCGCTGCTGTACACTGATATTAGGTACAGAACACGTACATCGACTGTTAAGTGTTTCACAACGATGCCTTTCATATGCTGGTAGAAATTACATCTGCGCTAAAGCTCCTGACCCAGATCCATAATCCTGATCTGAGTTGCCTCCAAGAGGAAAAAAAATGTTTGCATAATAAAGATATGCCTCACCTCAGATCTTAATCTGGAGAGACAAGAATCAGAAGGCAGGGCTCTGGGATGACAAGAACTATCTTATATTCTCATTTCTGGTAACAGCTCACTCTGTGACCTGAGGGAGTCGTTTCAACCCTGTGTACCTTGCTTTTCCATGTAAACAGAGGTAATAATGCTTACCCTCGCAAAGGTAATTTGAGGTCTATCACCAAAGGCTGCTATACACATTTATAACCGCCTGGGAAAGTTTGTGTTTTCTTTCCTAGAGAATAACCAGGATATGCAGCTTCTAGTTTTGAGAGTTTTGAGATGTTTACATGGGGCTGTCCAAATCAGCCCATTGCTAACACAGATCTCACGAGGTCTTTGGGAACCTCCATATATTTATTGTCCTTTAGTGCACGCTATAATTAAGCTGCAAACACAGGAAGAAGCTCCTGTTTGGAGCTTCTACCACTGTGTCTCTGTTACAGTGAATTTCTACACCGGTTGCCCTCTTGCAGCATAGCAGACATTCTGGGGGAGGAGGAGGAGGGAAAGAGAGATCGGAGCAAAGACATAATTTCTCACAGCCCTGCTACATCGCTCTGGGAACCGGGCCCCTTGGGGCGGACCCTTCTTTTCCAAAGGGACGCCGAGATCCTCACGGTCCCTCTTCATGATGCCACCTGGGTACCGGCCTGCTGTCACCGCTACCCGCTCTTCAGCTCAGCCTTGCTCTTTTCCGCGTGAATCTGACCTTTTCATCTCAAAGAAAACCCCATGCATCTCTCTCCGGGGGAATATTATTCACCTGGCAGAGAAGTGGGCTGATGTCTGTGGCAGCCCGTTGTGGGTCGGCTGCTGGTGGCGGTTCCTTGCAGTGTGTTAGTACAGTTAGCCCCGTCTGAGTCACTTAACCCCAGGCTGGATATACAGGATGCAAACCCTTCATTACAGGAACTCTGTCAGCTAGATACACGGTCTTTCTTCTTTCTCAAACTTTGAAGTGGTTTTGCGGTCGTACAGAAGCTCTTTAGTCAGCACAGCTTCCCTGCCGGGCAGCAAAGTAGTTCCTGGGATCAGAGATGGAATGTCAAGAAAGACAGAAATTACACTTTTGCATTCATTTGGAAATTATACGTTCATCTGTTTGTATTCCCACAAGGTGGGAAGCGTCTCAAAATTCACCTAGAAAAGCCACCACCTTCAGTTGTTCCCATCTTGAACTTTGAGTGCGGGGCTGACCCCAGCGTCTGTGCCCACCGCTGGAAGGCAGAGCCGAGTCAAGGAGCTGCAGCTGGGGATACGGGCTGCCTGCACACCCAGCAGAGCCTGCTTCCCCATTGCCTGCCTTCCTCTCTGCAATAGGAAAGATCCCGCACTCCAGTTTCCCAGGCCCTGAAATTGGTTCTGCCTCTGGAAATCACCTCATCCTAAGTCTCACTGCATTTCGGATGCCACTGCTTCCCATTTGAGGGCTATCTGACAACGCAAGCAAATAGGACAGACTGTCTCTGCAAAGGCTTTGCTACATACAGACACTTCTATCAAAGTCACAAGGCATATGCAGGTTAGGAAAAAGAAGCAAAGCCTGCCTGGAAAAGCATTTTACTAACCCTGAACACCCATTGAGTTCAGAGCAGTCATTTCAGAGGATGAGTTTCATAGACCTCCATACTCGCTCTCCACTTTTTGCCTAGCAATTATACTGAGATAGATTCCCTCTTTCTAAATTTGCAGTGCCTTTCATCAAAGAGGGCACAGTCCCTTCAAGGAATCCAGACCTTGTTTGCTGGGAAGAAAAAAAGAAGGAAATAAAAAGGGAAAAGCTTTCTTGCATAGATGCATTGAGAAATACTGGTGCATTTGACTATGTGGTGTTCCAGGTTCATAACTCTAGATCTCAAACTCTAGTTCACTTTTGTAAGTGTTTGTCAGAGGTTTAGTCCAGCAAGAAAAGAAAAAAAAGAAAAGGAAAGCAATCAAGTTGCCCTGTCAACATCCAGCTCACAGAGCAAGAAGGAGCTTTTAACCTGAGGAAAGTCTCCAGTTTTCTGGCTCTTCATCTAAACATAAGGTACCACCTCTATCTATAAAATTAATATTTATTTGTAGTATTGTATTACTTAAGGATTGATCCATGGATGAGAAATGCTATGTAGTTCCTTAGCAAATACATGCAGAACCACAGAGTTGGTTGTTGCTGCAAAGAACTGATCTTAAAGGCTCAGAGAAAAAAGATGAAAATGCAAAAAATTTATTCCCAATCTAACTCTCTTTTAACTCAATCGTTTTTCTAGCTTCAGATGTTCAAGAAATAGTCCTCTGTTTTATATAGCCAATTAGTCGGTGTTTCTGCTGCATTATAATCTGTGATTTGATGTGGGTTTATATATGAGAAAGCTGCACTTTGGTCAGTCTATGTGTATGAAAGCTTTGAGTAGATTCATTTACCTCCGGAAGATCGCATTGGTCTAACAAGTACACACTGACAAGAAATTCATTCCACTTGCTTTTCAGGACAGTCAGATTTTTACACATCATTTTTTTTCCTTCTCGGTTTGGCTTCTCTCTGCTTTTTTTTCTTTCCTCCCTCGGTTCATTAGCCTTACCCTTTCCCTCCTCTCTCCTTGTCCTTCCCCAGTACAAGCTATCCTCTCAGGTTTTCCTATTTGATGGCTGAAATATATCAGGGAGCAGCTGCTTTTACTGCTACTTCTGACAGTACAAGTATAAGCAAAAGGGTGACAAGGCTTCAAATAACAGCCACGAGTGCCTGTAAGTTGATTTTTTTTTTTTCCCCCCACATTTCTCTTGATTTGGAATTAAAGGGAAACCAAACAGCCCAATGCCTCCCCTGCAATACACTAAGTCCCATGCTGAGCAAGGCTGCGTGGCATGCAAGGGTTCATCCTTAATTACGGAGCTGCACAAGTAATGTTGTGTCCTGAGGGTTGGACAAGACCCAGCCAGGGTCCCACTCCCTGTCTGGTTCACGCTACCTCTTCTTTAGAGTTATAAACGAAATCTCTGCTGAAAAGCAGACAGGAGTTTTCCTACCCAAATTGAAAACCAACCAGGTTTTCAATGCCAGAGGCTGGCAGGTGCCATTCAATACCTGCATGGTACTGAGCAGAGCCGTGATGGGACAGCTGGTGAGATAGTGCTCACTAGCTCCAAAAGTTTAAGCTGCCTTCTTCACCTTAGAAGTCCTCTTGTGAGATGTATCTCTTCGTAGCAATATAATTTCTTCTGCTATGAAACCCAATTATTACTTCTGCTCCTCTGATTTGAATAGATTTACACTAAAGAATAAAATCCCTTAAAGTTTTAAAGCTCTAAATGTGCTAAAAAAAGACAAAAAAGCTTCCTAGAAGATGAAAATGTTATCCTCTGAATATTTTTTCCTGCCATCCAAAAGAACATAGTGGTTGCTAAAATTCACCATCCTGGAGGTTAAAGCCTTCTGCTTGCCGGCTGGAAGAGGTGGCAGCCCGGAAGGTCTCTCACGTGGCTCCACCAATGCTCTTGGGGACACCTGTGAACGCGGCAAACCTAGTTGACAAGATGACCCAGCATGGCTATAGCTGTCTTCAAACAGCAGCTGGCCTAAACCAGTGCTCTGGTCGAGAGCCAGGGTCCATCTGGTCGAGAGCCAGGGTCCATCTGGTCAAGAGCTGAGGGCCATTTTTATGGGGCAGAGCCCCGTACCCCTGCGGGTACCCTACCTGCCCTCCCAACTCATTTGGGTGAGGAGGTTTGGTTCAGGGTTTGCTCTGCTTTAAATGGCTGATTTCAGCAACATCTCTTCCCTAGTTTCATTTTAAATCTCTCTGAAGGCAGCTACTGTGGTTTTCCCACGTGCCACGGAGAGGATGCTCAACCCCAGGGGCGCAGCATGTAACGGGGATGCATTTGAGCATCGACCCGGGCCCCTGCCCAGGTACCGCTCTGCCTTCGCTTGTCCCAGGGGCACAAACCTTTGGTCGTCCTGGCCAGTGGATTTTCATGCAGAGAACTGGCCCCAGGGCTTGCCTCTGGCAGGCAAAATGCTTCTGGGGTTTACAGCATCTCTGCCCCCGCGGCTGATGATCTTCCTACAGCAGCCAGCCGCTCGGCGCCGGCTGTCCCGGCACAGCTGTGGGGAATTATTTTGTATAAAACTGCAGTTTGGAAATGCTCTGGATGCATTCTTTTCAAGCCAAGGAGGCTACTCTCCTTCAAACAGGACTTTGAATTGTAAATAATGTCACTTGTCTTTATAGTAAAAGATGACACTCAGTTAACAGGATGGCAAAGTTCATACGCCACCCTATAATTAAAAAACAAGGGGAAAGACAGACCACTTAAAAGGGTTTCCCGCTGTGACAAATTCTGTGGATAATAACATTTTCGCACTGCTGTGAAAAGCTACTACGTTGGCTGTAAATTCTCCAGCAAGGGTAATGAGTAGTATAGTTCACCTTTCACTTGTTTTGTAGTCTGATGCCCAATCTTTTCTGAAAATAAAAGCACAATGCTTGCATCCCTTGATCAATTGATCCAAAATATATCTTAAAGAAACAGCTTTGCTTCCCCTCCAGTGCCTAATTTCAGTTGTCTAATTAAAGCAATATCTTTTGCATTTCTGAGGTACGTGACTTTTGTTCTGCACAAATAAATACCATGTCTGTGATTTAATTCTGGTATTTTTTCTTTAGTGGCTCACTTTTCATATCTGTCTGTACATTGGCTTCAATTTATTTTATTTTTTAATATTATTTTTATTTTTAGTTGTCTTAAACACTCCCATCCCCTCCTTCCACCATAAATTTTTGTGGCAGGGACCAACTTCTTTCCTTGTTTGCCAGCAGTCTCTTAGCACAAAACCCTAGGTGAAGCCCACTTCACAGCAGACAGCATTTCAAATCTTAGTGGGCTCAACCTTCGAATTTCTTTTGCACCTTTGTTAACCTTAGAATATAGCAATTTCACAGCTTTTTCTTTTTTTTGTCTAAAGTATAATGAGAGAGACCCCTCCTCCCATCCTCCTATTTCCTCCTGAGATTAATTGAAATGCAGCCCTCTAAACCTCCACTAATTTGTTTTGAAGCCAGCTATTTCCTCAAACAGTTGCAGAAGATGAAAGTCGTTGATAGGAGCTGCAAATTTTTTTTTTCTGTTCCATTGCTACGTGCCGCTTAAATCCCTGGCTTTGCTCCCGTATCTCTTGACACATGTATCTGAGCTACCATGGATAAAAAACACAAGGCTCAAATACACATTCGTTTGACCTGCAAGAGGCTTGGTTCGCTTTCTCCTGCACCGTTTGGTAACGGGCTGTGCATGCAGCGGCAGAGGAGGTGGGAGCACAGAGCAGGGGTTTTAGCATTTAAGGTTATCATTTCACATGCTACTTCGGGGGTCAGATTTTTCCAGCCTTTCCCAGCCCGAGCACTTGAAAAGCACGCAGCTGCTGAGCCAACGCAGGCAGGCAGCATGGAGGGCTCTCTGGTTCAACTTGCAAAAAAAACCCCCTGGATTACAAGACACATTTATTCGAGCGCTGGAATTCAAGGCAGCGGAGGGACTAATTTTACCAAACCATTGAGAGATTAAAACTTGCCTTTAATAACGTGCGTGGTAGCACTAGTGAAACCTATTCTCCTCCTGAAGGCTACACATGACTGGGTTGTTCAGACAAAGCTCTTGCTCCTTTTTTTTGTCGCTGCAGTTAGCTTGATTTCATCTGAGTCATTCTCATTCTTCCCATGGCATGCTCTGCGTATGCTTGCTGCCAAATTTACATCCTAAGTCGGTTGTGTCAAAACCTTCTGTACAATTATATTTTTTCCCCCCTTCTCAAATGTAGATGTTTTCTTTCTGGGACTGAATCCCAGTTTCCTTCTGTTTATTGTTGTCCTTAGTTTTCGGCTTGTGTGGGGCGGGGGGTTTCCACAGTCCTCTTGGTGTAGGGGGAAGCTGAGCTGCAGTTGATCTAGTACTTGACTGATGTCCTATGTTTCTGTTTCATAAGCTTTCCACACAACCAACCATAAAATTAAACGTACGTTTCTAAAGCCTTTCAGAGAGCTGTAAAAATTACCCATTATGCTCATTTCTGTATGGGGTTTTTTATTTTATTTTATTTTTTCATGCTGGTCTACTACTTTGCATCTCAATGTTCCCATTAGTAAAAGATAAAAGGGGCATCGAAGGGCCACAGATGCAGGGAGACATGTAGCCACCAGGCTCTGAATCATGGGTTTTTTTTCCCGCTTTTGTTTCCACTGGCATTGGCAGTGTTCGTAGCCCAATAGAGTCTGTAAGAAAATGTCTTCAAAGTGCAATTCTGTTGCTGCTTGGCTGCGTTTGTCTATGGGTTTTTTGGCTCTCACTGAAGCATTGACTTAAGAATCACTGAAAACTAGCATCAATTTCTAATGAGTAAGACTTTACCAAGCAGGTATTCAAACAAAGAACAACAAAACCCACTTTTCTCTCCACCCCAGCTGCTTTTGATCCCATTGAATACTGTCAAATGGGTTAGAGTCATGCGTGAAGTTTGTCACTTCTGAGTTGCTGACAGTACCTACCTCAATGTACTACATGCTATGAATTTTAAATGTTTTTATTGAAACAACCCAAAATTTATTGAAGTATTGCCATCTGTTATGTAGCACTATTCTTTCCACTGGCAATTGTGAAAAACAAGACAAAGTGGCTGCATCTTGCCATTAGATGTTTTATTTCTGGGAAATACGAACATTTCAGTTGCTGAATAAAAGTAGTCACCATACTATATTCAGCCCATCTATTCCAGCACAAGTTTGATACTAAAATCCAACTTCCTACTTAGGGCTGGCTGTGCTTTTACATACCTAAATATGCGACAGGAATAAATTTTCTGTCAGCTCACAGTGATAAAAAAACTTAACAGCAGGCAAAGACGGCCTCCTTATCTTCCAGCTTTCTAAAGGACACTCTTCATTGTACGTGTGCCCTCTCTGTTTCTCAGCATGTTTTTATCAATCCTGAAGGACCATGCACAATGACTGTTGCACATCAGATGATCCATCACGGACCCATCCATGGGTCCAGACAACAGGAGGTATAACGACTCACTTAGGGACGCCTTCAGTATCCAGAAGACTCCTTGGGGTTATATTTAGCGATGTACTGAAGACTTTTCCTGAGATGTCTTTTCTGTAGAGGAGCATAATCAAGCAAAATACTAGATTGCTTGGCAAAAGTCAAGTTTGAGTATCAGAAATGTCTTTATCAATTACTCTGAAGAACACTTATTATAAAATAACCACCCCAAGCCCCACAGTATCACTATTTCATCATATGGTTTAGATCATTTTTCCAAGAGCCATAAGTAAGAAAATGTATTCACTGGGAATGGCATCCCTGTGGTAAGATATTAAATGAAGTTACTTTTTGTTTTGTTTTCAACCTTCAAAACCACTACAAAGTAGGGCATCATATTAAGTGGTGAAATGGAAAAGGTCCTTTTTAATTTAGTCTCTCTGCCTGATCCACACTAGAAAGCAGAGTTATTTTCTTAGGAGACCAATTCTTTGATAAGATCTGTCTGTACCCAACTATCTGATAAGCTGGGAACTAGAGATCCAATGTCACCTTTTATTTTATTTACTTATTTATTTGTCAGTGGTGCAGGGATCTGGGGATATGGTCACTTCAAATTTTTCAGAATATTTTCTTAGCCATAATTTATAAATAAAATCCCCACATAACTTTTTTTTTTTTTTAAATCGCAAATGAAATATGATCTGAAAGGAGGGAAAAACCCCAACGTTTAAAATGGTTTAAAAAGTTTGAAAGCTGTAAATCATATCTCCTAGGGATATCTCTTGGCATTTGTAGTCCAAATCATAAGGTTTGAGCATTACTATTCAGAGGCCACCTGCGTTGTACTGGCCTAGCATTTTGACTAGACAAGTAATAAATCGGTTAGATTGTTAAAATATTAACCAGGCTAACAAGCAGTTCTTAACGCCGTATAAATCAGTAGTTACCTCTTTTGCTCCTAACAAAATTTTGTGTGAAACACCTTGGACTAGGATTTTGAGATGCACCTGTTCCCAGGCTTTGTATTTTGATCTGTCCACCTGACTGTATTTTAACGTTTAATGCTCTGTTTTGAAATTCAGGCTTGCTACTTCAAAAGAAAATGGCCTGGAAAGATGATTTAAATAACTAATGATAAATCATTTATTGTTTTTCAAGGGAGACTGCAAAGTAGCATGTATTTTAACACCAATGGAGTTTATATAATGAAATTATTGTACTAGTAATGTAATTATGGCAAAACCACAGCTTGGGGCTATTTATTTATTTTTTGTTACTGTATATGTATATAATGCAAGGCTTTCCACAGATCCTCTGTGTGGCTTTTTTGTAGTCTAATTTGATTATATCTTGCTTTCCCTGATTACCGCACATTGATTTGCAACTCTTTTAGCATTTAAGCTTTAACTGCAAAAAGGTTGCCTACTGCCTCTGTGAGCATGCCCACTCCGTGCCTTTTTATCAGACAAAATCATCACGAAGGAGGAATCGCAGGAATCCCACTCTGGGCTCTGCTGGCCATTAAAGCTTGACCTGTGACTCTGTGGCATTCCTCACATCTCCTGTGCAGTCATTCCTCTGCTGCTACAGAAACTCCCAGTTATTACTGGTAGCAATGGCCAGCTGCTTTGATCACCTGCCTTGCAGGGCACGCTTGCTATAGAGGAAAATTACGTACACTCTTCCGGCACAGCTACAAAGGCAAAACTTAGTGTTTTCCTCAGCTTCTTCCTAAGTCAATAGTCCCTAAAGTAAAAATACAAGAAGTTTAGGCATTATTTTGACTATGTCTGCGTGGTGAGGAAGATGCTCAGCTGGTGGGATTGCTTTAGAGGCACGATGACTGTGAGCAAAATGAGGATCTGCCTCATCCCTTCTTGCTGGGGATTCCCTGTACTGTGTTACTACTACAGTTTAGTTGGTCATGGGAAAGGTGGCCATTATTTTTTTTTCCTTAAACACTGACAACAAAAACCTTTATTTCCATTCCTGAGCTATCACCTCCTAGAGAATACATCAGCTTTATCCCCAAGCTTGTTCCTTATCTTGTATTAGGCTTTTCACATACTCGTACTTTACACTTTTCATATCCTTTATATAGCTGCATGGATATTTACGTAACCATACGATAATTTATTTTTTCATATACATTTTGTTTTCATTTTTTTTTTTTATGTTGCTCTGGTTCACTTCATTTCATGAATACAATCTTATAAATGCTACTGAGAAATAAAGCAAAACAAATTTCAGATGGAACAGAGTCTTAGTAGTGCCAAGATTTTCTTTTCTGCATTGCACACACGAAGTTTTTCTAGTTAATTAAGAACAAACACGCACACAGCACAACTAGCTCCTACAACATGAATTTCATTTCCTTGAAGCTAAATAAAGACCAAACAAAACCGTTCTTGTTACAATTCCGATCTTCAAAGGAGTTTATTTATTTCCTTTTATAGGTCTGGACAGCCTTGAGCTCTCTCTGTTTAGATTAAATCAGCTCCAGAATCCTCCTGTCCCTCTTAGCTGTAAACAATGCTGAAATGGGAATGATACCTCAGGATTAAAGCCGAAATCGGTGGGATTAAGTCAAAAGAGGTTGCCAAGAAGCAAGAGTAGCCCCGGCGTAGGCTCCCACGGTCTGGAGCCCCTGCAGGTCTCTGGTGCTGGGCTGGAGACAACGCCATGGTTCCCTCTTTATTTACTGCGAAGGGGTATCTATTCAAAACACACTCTCCAGCATACTAGAAGTAACACTTTAATGCACATGAATGTTGGTGAATCTCTATGATGCATTCAATAACCTTCTTCATTTTCTGTTTCTTTGTCTTAAACCTGAGAGCTGCACCTCCAAATTGCAACATTTCAACTATTTTTGTCCACTACTTTCTCATTTGTAAAGGGTTTACATCCCCTGCAGATAACTAAAACATAAATCATGGCAACAAGTCTGAATTTTTTATTAGCCACAACTATTCCTAATTTCTTCTTCACAGTATTCAAAGAACTTTGTTGAACCTTTAAGCTGCCCATAACAAAAGAAAACAGTGCCGCTTCTTTTCCCTAAGAGCTCGGTTTTGTTGTGTTGATGGTGGAGCTATGTAGGAGAAATGAAGCCCGCGTAGGAGTGATAAACGCTGGATGTCTGGCGGAGCTGTGCTGGAGCATGATGGTGTAAAGTCACCAGAGGGAGGGGGACCACAGTCTAAGAGGTCACCTGGCATGTATTTCTTGTTTAAGCAATAGCAAAGATGTGTTCAGCATACTCTGGTGTGCAGAAACTTTGCCTCTAATAGGTCAGCTGAGGACAGGCAATTGTGTGAAGGCTAGAATGAAGGAGTATGGGAAGATTTATTTCAAAGCGTGGTAACTTCTTGTGGTCTGCTGGGATTGTTTAATCGTTTTCGATATACCTTTTAAAAATAGCATGGTATGTGAAAAGTTCAGTTTTCATTGCAAGGTATAGTCTGTACAGAATGTACTTCAGTTCAGACAGAGGGTCCCTGAAACTTCATAGCCTTGGCCCTCCGTCCTATAACTCCTGGCTAGCACCAGAGCGCTCATTTCCATCGCCGCTAAAAGCTCAACTGTTCACCTACAGCAGACCATCTGGCTAGATGCTTGTAAACTCAATTTTCATGATTGGATAGAAAACGTTACTCAAAATAATGCTATTTACAAAGCCCTTTATTACCTTCTGGTTGTTTCTGTGCTGTCACTTGAGAGACTAGCTGAGATTGTCTTTGATGGATGAGCAGCGGTTTATAATCCAGGGTCTACCTTCCCTCTCAGGTTTGAAAATGCCAGCAGTGAAATCTCCCTGGAAGCCAGTGGAGCCACAACAGATTAATGTTAGAAAGGAAATTACAGCATAATACAATATTTCGATATAATACAATATTGCAATAACCCCACATTACCACTGCTTATTCCTAGCATGTTACCACTGCTGTTTCTTCCAGTGAGGAGCAACTGTGTAGAACAAACTGCTGCCTCATCTCAGGTATAAAACACCCACGGTGAGATCTCCCTTGCCTAATCCTAGAGTTTTCCAGCCCACTCCCTGGCTTCCATCATTTCCCATGAACAATTGCCCAGTAAAACTGAATTGTTGAATACTCACGGAAAGCAATCACTGTAGGGGTGTAAACAAGACTGAGACAAAATTGCTATATCTTGGGGTGAACTAATGAAAAGAGGAATTTACGCCTGTGTCTGTGTCATGACTGTGCATAGCACTCAGACTGACATGGTATACGTGCACCCATATCTTGGCACATCTGGGGAAAACCCACCCTACGCATAAAAGAAATGCTGTATTGGGGGTCAAATGAAGACCTCACTGTCTGCCCAGACCTGGTGCTATCTGGGAGAAAAAGTGCCATTTGGGGGACTTGTGGCCTTGTCCTTATCCTCCCCATGGCTGTACCGAAAATGTTACGTTGACTCGGCTCTTGATTTAAGTCTGACTCTAAGAATCAGGGACTGCTCCATGTTCCTCGATCTCCTTTAAGGCTCTACACATCATCAAAGATGCTTTCCATGATCCGATCCTGACCTTGCCAACCCTCTGGGAAGTCCTGAGCTCAGCGTTACTCCGGAGGTCAAACACCATGGTCGCAGTGGTCCCTCCTGGCCTTTTAATGGACAGGTCAATGAGACTGGTTGTGTGAGTACTCAGATGGGTAAAAATAACAATTTTGAGTGTTTGAGCAACACTAATTCTCCTTCTGATACATTAGATAGAGATTCTTAAAATCAGAAGAATGAGATCTCCTGAAAAAAATACAAGGGAGTGGTTATGAAAATGTGGTCTAAATACTGACGCAGGCTTATAGGCTCGCTCATAGGAATATGTGCTTGTATGAATGTATATGAGCATATGAAGCAGAATGTATACCCTGTGGTACGTATGGCAGATGATATCTCATACCCTCAGCTGCTTGGAGAGACCCACCTCGGTGTTCCTGCGGTAGCTGCTGGTGCTGAACCTTCGCATGAGGTGGGGCTCAAAATTTTCTCCGTTGCTAGTGACAGCAAGAAAATAATCTAGTTTAAATAATTGCCCAATAGAACACAGGTCATGCACAATGACCTGCTGGCATACTTCCATTAAACTGCTTTTTATGCAATTGAAATAAATAAATAATAAATAAATTGGATTGCTAGTAGTAAACAGAAAGCAAAACAATGTTTATCAAGAAAATTATGATGAATTATTCTCTGAACTCTGGTTAGAAGAAAGAACCCTGTGATGAAGAAAATGATAATTTTATTTGAAATTAAGATTGGCTATAAATGCAGTTTAATATTTTTTTGAAGTTGTTCCGGCAAACACAAGATTACCTGCATTAACATATGTTGGATAACTTTTTCAATTGTTAAAATAAACATTCCAATTACAATAATATGAAGTATGGTGAAAACATGCTATACCTAAACTGTATATAGAGCCCAAGAACTTTTTTCCCCTCGTTGAACAGGCAACTATGTCTGTCACGGCTCTGTGATGAACGCTGGCTGGAAGAAACAGAAAACTCGCATCAGGACAGTGCCATGTTGAAAGTGCTGCACTTAAAAGAACAGGAGGTTAATGAGATCCTTGATGATATTTCAGTACTTGAGAAGACCATACTACTCACGGAAAACTTTTTAAGTTATTTATAAAGTATGTTAAAAAGGGTCTAATTCTCCTCAGACTACACCAGTGTGTGAGGAATTCTGTATAAGCCAAAAGCCATTACTTTTCATGAAAGTGATGCTTAATTTATATAGATAGAATCACTTTAGAACACTTTCATTTCCATTTATCATTATTACTGTCACAAATAGCTGATCTTCTGTAGTATTGAAAAGCCAGTAAAGGCGAACATCTCTACCAAGCTTGTCACTAATTTATATCATCATACTGGGCATGTTTCACAGGTCGTCTGCCTCTTAATCTCTTGTTATAACTGCAGAAATAATTGTACTTGCCCTCCTTTGCACAGTACTTTCAGATCCAGAGGTGAAACTACTATAAAAGCATTAAGTGTTATCTTTCCAGTGGCAAGTATATTAAAAATTACTTCAAAACTTGCAAGGAGAAAATGTTGCCAAACCCAAATGTAATTTTTATTGCATCCTTTTCATATTACCCTGGCAATAATGTATCTGTAATAAAGCTGAAACACATGACTTTTTTTTTTATTAGATGTAATTTCACAATTAGTTCCACGGTATAGCTCAGGAGACAAATGAGACCGATAAAAGTATTTAGCTGTTTCATCTTCAGCATGCATGACAGTTCAAACGTTATTAAACTGAATTTGCAACCGTCCTCTGGGACTGCAGATTGGCCACGAGTTGCCGGTGCGGTGCACCTTCCCTGGAGAAGTCATCCTTGTTTTGCTTTGAGCTGCCCTCCCCACTCCTTCCCCTTACTCTGGGGGCTGTGAAAGCCACATAACCCACTGGTGAAATGGGCTGCTTGTTTTTTTCTACTGCTGAAAAGCAGGAAAAGTCGGATGTGGATGGGAAACATTTCCAACAGACAAAGTTAGTCACAAGGAAGGTTTCAGCGTGATAACCCAGAGGAGGAAATCCTATCAGTGTGAGCAAGAGCTAGAATAAACAAGTCACTACAAATACTTCTTTCCCCTTCAATAAATATTTGACTGAGGTCGTCAACCTTGCCTGAACTGGACCCGTATTTGATAATGCAGACCATTCCTCCGTCTTACAGCTGAAAAGTCGTTTTGCTTGTTTTAGAAGTCAGAGCTTGCAAATTTGTTTGCACACAGGCTTTTCTGCCCTGTAAATCAGCAAGAAATCAAGAACTATTATTAGGTAGATTATCAAAATCTAATCACATGGCCTCTATTATTTTTAAAGCTGGCTAGTGAATACTTATTCTTCGTCCCTCTGCCCCAGCACACCACTCAAAATTGTTTCTGAAAAGTAATGCTGATCACGGCACCCGGAGCCATATGCCCATGAGGACAGACAAACCCAACTTTGGCAGTTTACAGCCATGCCATGCTAGTCACTAATGACTCAAAAGAGTTTAGGCGACATATCCCTCCACTTTATTTGTCTCAAAGACACTGTTTGGCCTATAGGGAAGAAATAATTGAAGTATTCCTCCAGTCCAAATTTCTCTTTTTATGTTTAGGCACATCCAGTTGTATTGTGCTTAGTTACGAAAGATGAAGAATGGGAAGAAACCTGAGAAGCATTGAAAACAGTTATTATCAGTTGCAATGTATTCCCATTCACCTTTGCTTCCTGAGCTTTCTGCCTAAATATCAGGCCCCCACCCTGTGGCATCCTAATTACCTGGTATTGCAAAAGCTCTCTGGCCAGCAGAAAGCACTGGGATCTTTCCAACTTGCACTTTGCTTTAGAGTATTTTCACAGGTATCAGTTTCTTTGGCATTTGCTGCAAGATTATCTCCTTGTACCATGTATCTGTATGTACATGGTCTCACCGTACAAATGTACAAATTATCAAAATATTTGAAGTCTCAAAGAGACAGCAGCCATCATCTCAAGTTTGGAGGAAGATCCGTCTGATTTCAGAAATCAGCATGGCAATTCTTTCTCAAATCCTGCAAGCTGACATCGTAATTAAGCAGAACGTGCTCCGCTTTGCTCTCTAAAACACAACGCAGGTGACAGCTCGCAAGGAAGCTGCCTGGATTCCTGGTGACTAGAAACTACAACAGCCTCATTTTCCCTACACTGGTGCTGCTGGAGCACCAACTTCTAAAAAATGTAGTGCTCCTATCTGTAAGGCAGTGTTTCACGTAGCTGAATGTTTCACAGAAAACGCGGCAAAGCTGTTGTAACTCTATGTGAGAGATTTGGTAAAATATATTATGTCCTAAAGGCTAAAGAAAACATGGCATAAATTTCTGAGCTGTCTGAGAACCAAGGTGTTTAGTAATTTTCTTATCTCAAACTGTGTCCTGTAAATTGGACATAAAAAGGACTCGGACATCAGCAGAGTTTGCAGCTTAAAATGCCACCACCATTTATTGTAGCTGAAGAAAGGGTGTTACAGGCTGGTGCTTCATAAGGAACCCAAGGGGGAAATTCTCAGGCCCCAAAACTTTGTGCTTGCTGTCACATCTGCCACCTTACCGTACGCAGCAATTCCCAACGTCTTCGGCTTTGCTATGGGTGTCGATGTTCACAAATCTCCATCTCCCTCACACCAGTCACGGCAGCAGAGCAGGCGAGCTCCCAAAACATGAAAGAATATCCGCAAATATACAACTGCAAACTTTCACTGAGTCATGCATACCCCAGCCACTGACATGTTATCCATATGGTCTGGCCTCCTCCGAGCCATGGCAGGATGCCCACGACTGTGCTGGTTAGCTACTTGAGCCACCAGTAATAAAAATACTGAAAAACAAATACCCGTATGTTCATATAGAGACACAGAGGTATGGACCTAGCTTGCTTTTTACTGAATTCAAGATACACATCAGGTTTGACTTCCACAGCCTGTGCCACACGTATATATCTGGATGTTTAAGAGGAACAAGCTCTCTCAAGCATTTTTCCACTGCTCTATTTCTTCTACTATTATTGTAATCTGTTTCTTAGTGCGTTCCCAGTACATCCAAAGAACAAGAGCAAAGTCTTTCTGTGGCTAATCTAGTGACCATAAATTCTCAGACCATAGTGAAAGCTTGTGTGACCTCATGGATGAAGTGTTTGCTTCATATTTTGAAGGTCATAAATTCAAATCCTGTTAATAGTCTCCTTTTATTAAATGTCTCATAGCTTATTTTCAGCAGCATAATTACACACTAGGTCGGTTAATTATTATTGAATTCCTCCAGCAACAACAAAAAGGGCAAACTACCCACTAAAAACAACTTAGAAAGTAATACTTACAAAATGATTAGCAATTTAAACAGTCCAATTAAATGAAACAATTAAGTTTAAGTAGATTCCTCATTAGAGTAATATTCTGTACTCATAACTGTACAAAAGTCTTATAAGGCTTTTTGGGAGCTGGGGAGCTTGATGTATTTCCATGAACCTAAGTGTGCCATGACTGGGGCTCATATGTATGTATCTGATGAAAGAATTTGGCTGGGGGAATTTATAAACACACATATGGGAGCTCTCGGTCAGAGAAAGATCTATTTTCTTTAATAGAATCTTGTTTAACTTATTGAAAGACATACCACAGGCCTTTCCTGAGTTTATTGAGAAGAACGGCCCTATTCCATACTAGAAGAGCAAATGACACCTTGTTTTGAACCTATATTTCTTGGAGACGTGAGAACATAATACAAATAAAAACAGCCTTCTGTGGGGCTTCACGGTTGTATATCAAAATGAATGTGCTGCTTCATTAAGTAGCTGTAACGTTTTGCGTGGAAACACCTTGCCTTTCCTGACTTGGGAGAACACACATTTGTTTTCAGGGCTCAGTGGCAACGCTTTTGCTTACCTTGAATAATGCTTGACAGAATAAATAATAAGCTAAGGAGAATGCTTGTGATTGATAGAAAATACAGCCATGTGTTAGAAAGTCAGTCTGTGTCTTTTAGTCATGTTTTAGTGTGTAAGAGACTGCTGATTACTGGTTGTGTTTTATTTCCTGATACCCTCTTTCTTTATAAGCGTTGGATAAATGCAGTGATCCCAGGCAGCATGGAAATGACAAATTATTCGAGCCGCTCCTTGGGCAAGCTTGCTCAGGGAAGGCAAGCCTGACCTGTCCGCCGCTGGCCATGATTTCTGGGAGCTCCGGACAAGACCCAAAGAGCTCCGTGTTCGCCTTCAGGTGTGTGCCAAGAGAGGAGTACAAAGCTGGGGAGAAAGATTTGTCATTGCCTGGAGGACTGCAGCTCTGCCAGCGAGATGTGGGGCGAGAGGGCTGAGGAACTCCTTGCTGAAGGAAGGCAGCCTTCGGTGGCTGCAAAAGCCTAGAGAAAACCAGCCCCGAAAGAGTTCTTGTACCTGTACAGAAGTGTACAGGTTTGTATTTAAAGAGTAAGCTTTGATGCGACAATTTTATCTTAACATGTCAGGATTTAAAAAGAAATAAAAAGTGGCATGAATAAGAAAATAAATGCATTCCTCCCAGAGGTGACTTTCAAACTAAAGCCAGGACCATTTGTCTTGAAGCTCATTTCACATTAGGACGTGTTTCTTACAATGTTAAGCCCTAAGGGGATGCTAAGATGAAAAATGAGTTTTAATTATTCTGTATGGGTTAAATAAAGAGACTTGAAACTTTATCTCTGCTTTCTACAGCCATCCATGCATGAAATGAAGAGATTCTATAACACACAGCAAGAGAAATAAAGTAGCAACAGTACAAAGAGGTTCAAATCCAGCACAGACCTCAGCCCTGGGGGAAGAGGGCAGCTGCTTTTCTGTGTAGAAATAACCCCACAAAATTCCCTGGTAAGGTTTGTATACATGTATCTTTGCAGATAGGTCATCTTGCAAATAAAGATGAAAATAATTGTCGGCAGCAGATAGGTATTTATGAGAGCAAGTGGAAGTTATCAATGGTAACACACAATGTTATCGATTCTTCCACAGGTGAGAATTTACTCTCCCTATCTATGATATCATATGAAAATACTTAGTTATCCCCATTATGTTGAACATAATGTCCAAGGCAGGAAAAGAGGTGCTATGAGGTAGCTTCACTTGTGCTCTCCTCCTCTGGGGTAAAATTGAACCACTGTCATAGTCTAAGTTTATCCTCCTGCATGGCTGCAGCCAAAGGAACTAAATATTTCCTTCTTCCAGACTGCTGGGCAGTTTGGCAGTCGGGATTGACCTTATGCATACAGCAGAGGATGAAATAACACTTCAAAAGTGTTCAGTGATGAAGAATTCTTCATGCTGAGCTGTGCTACGGGGACTCCGAGGTCTTGATTTGAGATCCAGAGATAATAGGAAAGAAATACCAATGAGCTGAGGCTAGCAAATGACACTTCAGAGTGCTGCTCTAGGAAGAGAAGAGCTATTTTTGCACATCTCCATACTGCCATACACAAATCTGCAATCAGTAAAGGTAACCTTAGTGTTATATTTTCATTGCAAATTTAGAAACACCTGTTATATCCCAGAGGTATAGGACACAGCCTGTGTATTTGATGAAGATTTATTTAGCTTGTGCACTAACACGCTTTCTGATCTTTTCAACTTAATTAAAATGTAGCTTTATCAATTACTAACTTATTCACAAAACCTACTGTCACAAATTTTAATTTACAGCATGCTACTTATCAAAGAAATTTTCTTTGTTGCTTACATGATTGAGTGCCAAGTGATTGCTCTTTAGTTTCCAGAAGATTTTTTTTTTTTTTAATGGAAGAAATTAGAGATTATAGCCAAATAGCTAAATAGTGCTCATGAAGAACAATAAAACAGAACTGTGCATTAGAATACAAGCTGGGAAAATTATTCATCTAGCTGTTTTATTGGACATTCAATTACAAAAACTATATGATAATCTTTATTTTTGTTCCTGTGTTTTATTTCTCATTTCTTTTTTTTTTTTTTTGTTCCCTAAACCATAATTCAGAAAGGCTGAAAGGAAGAAAGTTTAGTAAAATTGGTACACAGTCATATTATATATACAGAAACATTTTTAACTCATGTGGGTTTCTTTAGTCTTGGCTTGGAGGATCTTGACTGAAGTTATAAAATACATTAGCCAGTGCCAAGAAAGAATCCTAAACACTGTAAACTCAGAAAATGGCATTCTGCCCTTCTCCCAGCTCCAGAAAACCCAACTAAAATCTAAAGCAGCCATATTGTCTTATGAAGCAAAAGTCTGAATATTGGTCCTATCAAAATCAATGATTAAACTCCTTTGTCAAACTGGGGCCATGATTATGGCTCCCTGAGAATAAATGTATTTGCAGTTTCGCATAATCTGTGTTCATTTTTTAATTCAGTTTGAATTCAATGAATGGTTTCAAAGTAATGAAAAAATAATGAAAAGTTAATTAGCCCAAGCAGTGGAGAAGAGCAATTAGCATTCCACGGCTCCTTGCAAAGTGACAGTGCATCTTTGGAAAATACAGAAAAATAGCAGCAAATTGGGGTTTCTAGCATATTTACCTTATAAGGAAAGAAAGCATAGTTAAAAAAAAATATTAACGTTGCAATTCAAAGAAGCATTGCATTAGGCTTTCAAGTGGTAGGTCTTCTTTATTGTAGCTGGTATTTACTCTGCATCCACTAGTGCTTTCGCCAGTCATAGTAAGATGCAGAGACCAAAGTTAGCAGGTTGATATGCAATGCAATACGTGGAAGCAAAGAAAAAACATACGAGGAGAACAGGAGCAGCCAGCTTTACTGTACTTGCATGAATAAAGTTAGACGCACGTGTGCATGTTCGGGCCCAGATACATACCTTGCTGTAAAAACACTGAAGTGAATAACTACAAGGAGTTCATAATGCCAATTATTGTACACCGAGTAGAGGTTTGCTCAGGATAGATAGTTCATAGATTTCAAGTATTTGAAAAGCTTCACAAACGCCTACCATTAGTTGTCTATCTTTAGACAACCCTTAGTACTGTGTGTATTTGAACTGTTTATTCGGTTTGTGTTTTGTTTACATGCTCTGTTTTGCTACTGTGCCACCCGCAGAAATCTCTCATCTGCCGTCCCCAAAGAACAAATAGCGCAGCAAAGTAAATACGTAACATGAGAAGGAAAATACAAAACTGGGAGAGGCCACAGATGTATTTGATATGACAAAAAAGGGATCATGAGCTGAATTTCAGTTCAGTGGGAGCACTGCTCGCCTGGTAATTACCTCTGACCTACTGCATCAGATTTTCAGTCTAAAAGCTGCCACCTTTCAGATAAACCAACCTCAAAACATACTACTGAGTAATCACGGAATGCAAAAGTGAAACGCATGAGAAAAGCTAAGAGTTTGTCTCAAATAACAAATGAAAAAGCAGGACTGAAGCGTGCAAACCAAGCGAGAGGCAGTCAGAAATGGGAAAACCAAGTTGTTGTGGGCATCAAGTCGGGGCTGCGTGCTGGACTCCCAAAACTGCAGATGAAGGTTTCAGAAACAGCCAGAGACTTCTGGAAGGATTTGTGCTGTGTCAGCTAAGGCTCCCCTCATGGACACCTGCTCCCCAAACCCTCCTGCTGCCAAAACTCCCAGCAGTGTCTGTAGGTGTTTCAACAGTAAGGAAAGAGCAAGCTCAGCTGCTCGGGAAAAGAGCAATCTTTGTTCTCAGGAAAATGCTTCAGGACACTGAACAGGATGATACCAAGCATGGGCTTTTTTTCTAGCCTCAGAGGTGCAGTGAATTGTGCATTCGGATAGAAGAAAAATAACGCAGGGAAAGCACTCACGTAAATGGGCCCCAGGAACAGGCTAAAACCCCGCTCCTGCTGAAATCCAGGGGCACAGGACCACCGACTGCACTTTGGACAGGACTCTGCTACTAGGACAAGGGGCTTCAATCCACTTGCTGACATAAAGGATCGTTTTCAATTATACTGCTCTTCACCAGACTATTTATAGAAATAAGGCATTTCAGGTAGTTTTAATTAATATCATTCAGAACCCGTGCGTCCTAAAGCTCCCTAGAAACTCACAGTCCTAACTATTTAAATGAACAGGAGTCTTTAATTGCAACAGAGTTCTCCATGGCTTCCAGACAGGGAAGATGGAAGTTTGTAGCAGGAAACAGTATTGCTGTTTTGTAGTCACTGCATTAAAACGTTCAGTAATGGACAAATAAGAGAAATCAGGGTAAACAAAAGAGTGTGCATTTGTAGAGGTATATACAATATCCCTCAGGGGTGCTGTGAGCACAGAAACAAAGTCCAAGTGACTCTGCATCCAAGACAAGCACATTTATCTTTGGGACTGGACACGTTTGTTGTTCTACCTGCATAGTGGCACATTTTATTAAGAACAGAGTATTAGGGTAGAAGTATTTACATGTCTTAAACGTATACAGGCCTTTTGTTTAATAAGTATTTAATTGTTTTCATGTCAATGGCATGTAGTTACTCTGTTAGTATCGTTATTTGTCTCTGTGGTGATCTATAATTCTGTTCAGAGTTTCAGTGTACATCTCATACAGTGACTGCAGTCAGAAGTTTAACCAGCTTCTTTATGACTCCTTCATTAACTTTTAACCTTCAGTTTCCTATTTCCTATGTAAGTGTCACAAAATAAATAGCAACTCCATGGCCACTTGTATGCAATAATCCTGGAACCCTTTGGTGTGCACTACTGCAAGAAAAAGCAAACAGGTTTTTAACTCCTTAAGAACTGAATCATCACCAGCCTATGAAAGTGTAAACAGTGGTAAGCACGAAGGAAGAGCAAAAATGAAAAACAAGTTTGTGGAGACAGAAGTCAAAACTGCAAAGCAACGAACCCGCTCCAGAGATGAGAGAATCTGGGAAGACTCACGTGTCTGTAAATTGTGTTAAAACAACAGCATGAACAAGGGCATAGGAAAGGAAAACCAAAACAAACCAATTAAACCCCGTATTTTATATTTTGACCTTCCTTTAATCCAGTAACATGCCAATTATGGGCAACATTGTTTTTAAAAGACAGCTTTACTCAGGAAGACTTTAAAACCTGATGTGCTTTGATAAGCAACATTCTTTTAAAGTAAACCTGAACTAACAGTTTAAAGCTAAATAATATAGAAAGCTGAATTAAAATTCTGGAAAGGTTGTAGGTGAGGTCAATGAGCTTACTGGCACCTAGAAAATAAGTGCTGCTTTCAGATATCTATTGCAACAGAATAAGCATGACTGTAGCTTATGATAGGCTATTCTCCTAGGAGATTGAAAACAAGGCTTCCAGCCCCTCCTCCACAAGCTTTCACATTTTATTTAGTGATGATTTCTTGCCATGTGGGTGAAAAATCTTATGAAGAACAGATTTCCCCCTCTAAGGGCTGGGACCTAGACACTAACAAAGTCATCTTCCTATTTGCTTCCTCTCTAGACAAAGAAGCCCCAGGTACAGAGCAAGGGAAGGTGCTGTTGCTGCTACTGGTTTTTTTTTACCTTTATTAGAGCTGCTTTGACAAGAGTAGTACCGCTCTTCTGAAGCTTTTGAAGCCTTCAGTGCTTTCTCCCATAGTCCTACCACTTCACATCAGCCTAGAAGTCTAGAGAAAATTTAGAGCCTGCTCTAAATATAAGGAGGACTTGAACCCAAGTTTCTGATGAAGAATGCTGCAATCACAGCATCTGACTGAAGGTACCAGGGACCAATTCTAGGTCCTTGATGTCCTTTTCCTGCAGGTATGCCCTGCCTCACAGCCCAACTAGAGCTGAAACACAAAATGCTTACCTGCAACCAGAGAGTCAAAGCAAAGTCCCCTACACTAGAAATATTTTTTCAATTTTTTTTAAGTATCTTAAACTCCATTAAATATAAACAAGTAAAAGAGATACACTTTGCCAGAAACAAGACTATCAGCTACTGAGAACCAATATAGCCCCACTACCTGAAAGACTCCTCAGTAGCTACTAGCAAGAAAAAAAATCCCAAAATCTCTTTCTGCCCTGAACTGTCCTTTTAAGGATTTTAACTCCCCTGGGCTCCACCCACCATCCCAGGTGAAGGGCATAAGTTCTGGAGTCACAGTGTGGGTGTTGTGATATATAAATAGTGCACCTGGGGCAAGTGGGAAAAAAAGATAGTACTTATTTCTTGGGCTGAGCTGTTAGCAGAGAAGACCTGATGTTCCTTGATGCTTGAGAGCCTGCATGAAAGGGAGTAGGTGAGTTTATCTTGCTTTAGTAAGAAAACAGGAGAAAGTAGAGAGTATGTGAAATTAGTTATTTTAAGGTATTTTTTTCCTGTGGGAACACATTCTAGTACTAGAAGAAGAGGGGGTTTATATTTTTGATGCAATATAGCAACAAGTATTTAGTGAGACTGAAGGCTGTTTCATATATTGAGGGATACCACCTGTGACTGCTTTTGAGGAAAAAGAAAGAAGAGATAAAGAATAGTGGTAGCAGAAGAAGGGTAAGAGAAATAATTTATGCAACCCTCTAAGCTTTCTTACAGATTTGTGCTAAGAGGTAAGGATGGTGTAGTACAGGGTTTGAAGACCCACTGCAGGTCTGTAGATCCATTCAACATTTGCTTCACCCACCTAATGATTCTTAGGCTATGCAGTAACTTTTAAGTTTGCAGCCCAAATGTAAAAAGATGAAATACAGGATTCCACTGATACAGAGAAAGGTGTACTGCTTTTTCATTGTCTTACTACTGATTCCAGTGTCTCTTGACCTTATGATATTAAGCCATGAAACAGTTTCTGTAAACCAGGATGTAGATGTAGAGGAATGCAACAAAGCGCTTATTGTAAATGTAAATATCTGAGGCTTAGGTTGTGCGCGTAAATGGTATTTTTCTTATGATCCCAAAGATGTATAAAAATAAAAGACAATTATGAAAAGGGACTAGGCTATTAAAGCCATATTTCTGCAATAAAGTATTTGCATAAACATGCTAGAAATTCAGTAGAATTCAAATACAGTATGATCATGAACAGTGTAATTAAATTACAATTTAAGATATGTGAACCATCTGCACTGCAATGTGAATTATAGTGCTACATTGGGAATATTGATGATGAGTTTTGTATTATGTAGTAAAATAAAATCTACCAAAGCTCTGCCTGTTTTCCTGTCCCTTCAACATTTGCTATTAGTAGAGCATTCCCCTTGGTCTTGTCTAACTTATTACTGAGTGTTACACTTCTATGGCTCCGTAATTGCTTTAAAGACCTTGCAAAAGCTGAATCTAATGTGTTTTATCTTGGGTATGACTTCTCTAGGCTTATAGTTAAAAGGAATAGGAAGACACTGAGAGAGCTAGGTGAACTTGCAGGAGAGAGCTTCAAGTGAAGAAATTAAAGCAGGCTGGAGAGTATTCAAAATAAAAGTTCTTTCTGGATTGTTCTTTTTGTGCTAGTAGCAAATATAGGAGAGGGCAGCAGGTTGCCAAGCTGGTGAAGAGGGCTTTAAATTAAGATTGCTGGGGGAGGGGAACCTCCATCGATCCCACTCCTACCAGTTTGATGCCAGTGCCAACAATAGATGCCCAGAGCCTGGAGAGGGATCACAGGTCAGCAGGAGAGCACTGAAGAGCAGCCCCGAGGAATTCCAGCCACTAACTCAGCTTCCTTGGGGGCCCACCTTGAATGCCTCCATGCAAGTGCATGTTGCATGGGGAATAAGCAAGAGTTGGAGATGTGTGCACACCTGCAGGGCTGTGATCTTACTGGCATCACGGAGATGTGGTGGGATGGCTCCTAGGACTGGAGTGCTGGAATGGAAGGATACAGGCTCTTTAGGAAGGACAGGCAGGGGAGATGAAGGGTTGTTGGCCTCTATATTGATGACCAGCTGGTGTGCATGGAGCTCTGCCTGGGGATGGATGAGGAGCTGACATAGTACCTGTGGGTCAGGATTAATGGGAGGATAGGGATGGGTGACATTATAGTGGGGGGCTGCTACAGGCCACCTGACTAAGAAGACTGAGAGGATGAGGCCCTCTCTAGACAGATAGGAGCAGCCTCATGTTCACAAGCCCTGCTCCTCATGGGGGACTTCAGCCACCCTGATATCTGTTGAAGGTACAACACAGCAGGGCATAAGCAATCCAGGAGGTTCCTGGAATGCACTGATGATCTGATACCTTCCTTCTCCAAGTGATAGAGGAGCCAATGAGGAGAGGTGCCATGCTGGACCTCGCCAACAAGAAAAGCCTGGTGGGGAATGTGAAGCTCGAGGGCAGCCTTGGCTGCAGCGACCATGAAATGGTGGAGTTCAAGATCCTTAGGGCAGCGAGGAGGGTGCACAGCAAGCTTGCTACCCTGGACTTCAGGAGTTTTTTGCCTTAGTCTTCACTGGGAAGATGGGAAGTTGCCAGGCAATGCTATACAGTAGCCTCCTGCTACCATTTGATCCTGCTGCAGTTTCCACATCTGACGGCTTTCAGTGGGATTTCAGGCTAATTCACAGAGGCTGGCATAGGGGAGAGGCAAAAAAAAAAGGACCATTAGGGGCTCTGGTAAAAAGGGAAAAGAAATTAAATGGGAGCACTCTCTGAAGGGGATGATCAAGAAGTAGTGGGAAATGCCTTTTAAATATTCTGAGAAAGAAGTAGAAGGTGTAGAAGTAATTTGTTGAGCAGACTGGGCTATACGGTTGGACATTGTGTTAAATCAGAAGTGCAAACTAAATTGGTACTTTGTAGGATCAGTGCAATTTCTCTTTCTTTCATACATTTTCCCTTTAAGAATGACCATAGGAAGACTTTGCTTCTTTCCTGACCAAGGTAAAGGGAGGAAAACTCTTAATTGTTTTGTATTGTATGTATTGTGGTGAGATAATGTTTCTTCCTGGACCGTGACATGAACTACTTGTCTATTTTAGCTCTCAGATTCCTGAAAAACTGAGTACATTTAGGACTGGACTTGCCATCCCGTGTTCTTACAAACTTAAACAGGGGGGAAAATTAAAAGCTGGGAGGAGGGGGCAAGGACAGATGGTTTTCATAAAGAAAAAAGCTTTTGCAAGGAAAAAGAAAAAGCAAGAGTGAAGAGTTGGCTTGATTTTGATATTTGATGCCACCTAATTTTAAAAATTAAAAGATAATAAAGGGTCAGGACCCTAGAGAACGCTTCACAGCAAAGCACAACAGGAAAGGAAAGTCAACTAAGCTTACACAGGAGTGAGAGTTTTGTTTTGTTCCATATTGTTTAGAAGTGTTTGTAAACTTGTTTCTTTGGGCTTAAGTTACCTTATAGATGAAAGGGAAATTTGAACCATGTGGTATGTGCATACAATCTTTTCCAGTCACTCCCATCCAAAAGACACCAAAGCTATCCTGGAGAGATCACGGCTTCCATGTCCAACAAGACTTCTTTTCCTGACTCTTCTCAAAAGGCAGAAAGGAAAGAGTTTTTACAGGCAATCTCTATGTAAAACTGTAATCAAAGTGGGTTAATTTGAAAAACCAACCAACCACATAAAAAAAAAACCAACCAAAAAAAACAACCAAAAAAACCCCCAAAACAAACCAAAGCATTGGAAGCTGGTGCAGAATTGATACTGCATCAGGTATCCCTAGACATTATGCACCATGTTACAGGGAAGTCTCGATACATCAAGAAATTTAACACCAAAGCTGTGACAGCAGTCCTAGATGACTGATTCTCTCAGCTGTGAAGACTGCATCTGGATCAAAATTGTATTTCAATTCAAAACCTATGTGAAAGATAAATGACACGCTAGCCAACCTTCTTCCAGTAAGTTTTGAGTACACTGAGTAAACTTAGGAGCAGTATCTCACTAAAGCAAGAAAATTGCCATAAGATACTGCTGGTCTATAAAATCCATTAACAGTGATGCATTTCTAGTCTAGTTCCTGCAGCATATTACTGATAATTGGCAACTCCAGCATTGCTCATGCTGAGGGGGTTCCTGTTATCTATATTAACTGGGGACTGTGATCCTATGTGGCCAGAGAGCTGTGGTGCTCCTCAAGCTAAGGACGTTCATGAAGAGTACTTTTGGACTGGATCAGTAAAAAACTCATGTGCCCTACAGAGAAAGCCTAAAATATAGTTGTACTGAAAATCCTAGGTAGATAACTTCCTTTTTATAATCAAAACAACAAATTACAGAGACATAAGTTGCTAAAAGGAATATAATAGTTATTGTTTCTTTCTTCCTGTAGAGTAGTATGTTGGCATGAGAGTGTGTGGTTTAGGTAGTTTATTTTTATTAGTTAATTGCAGCCGATGTTTCATCTTTTGTATGCATTTAGAAATATTTGCTAAGTGACAATTTCCTTACACCTAAATGATCCTATCTGGGCTGAATAAATATTATTTCCTAGGACTAGGAGCATAGAGTAAATCCCTTTAATGTTTTTTCTTTTGCTACAACAAACCTAAATCTGCCTTTTACCAATTCTTAAACATAGGTCACAGGCTATTTATTATTCTTAACTTGAGAACGTTAAAAAACCACCCCAAACATCAACTGCCTGTTCTAAATCCTTCTTCCTGTTTTACATGAACAACAAGGAAACAATGCCTTTTTTCGGTATGAAATATGGAGATGTTAGACCGATTTTTAATCAAATTTATTGTTTGTCTGGAACAATTATACTTTCCATAGCTCATTGAGATTATCATGCATGATTTGCATGTCTAATAAATAATGCATATTCCAACTAGTCTCCGTTGAAACTCCTGGAACAAAGATGATGAACTCCCAAAGGACTGCTGGCAGATATAAATTTAATGTAAAATACATATAAATATGTCTTCACTTACCTCCTTAGACTTTAATTGTGGTATCTGAACAAGGTCCCTACATGCTGTACTTCCTCCTGTTTTTCAGACCTTGCCTTTCAATAGTTCTCTGAGCTAAAGTAGCAATGTAATATAGCTTTACTTGACAGAAACCATCTTTCAAAATTAGCACAGTCTGGTTTTGCTACATTTAATATTCAGCATTATATTAAATCATGTAATGACATCATCACCAGGTTGGTAAAAATAAAAATGGAGGGGAGGGGAAGAGAACTGGTACGGGACAGTCTTATGACCTGTATTCCAACCACGAACTTTTATTTTTCATCTCCGGGATATGAACCTCCAAAACCCGCAAGAAGCAGGCAATTGTAAATACCTGGCCTCCTGGGTAGGTCTAAAAGCATTTTCCATATCCTGGGTAGGTTTTCATATGCACGCTCATGTCATGTCTTCCTGCAGAGCCCAATCAGAGCTGGGACATTCAGTTATAATGTAGTGCTCTTGTACCATTTTTTTTTTGGCCAAGGCTGCTGTTGCACCTGCATAGGAAGGCTGCTACATCAAAGGCAACACATGAAAGGGAGAAAAACCCAGTAAATTTAGGGATTTGATTATTTGTGTAAATCATCATAGATATGGCATCTTTCTTTGATGTAGCCAGCACAGCAAAAGGTTGGAAGGTCATACTTAAATGTAAACTGCTTTCCAGCTCCTGCATTCGTCCTCCTCCAGAGCAAGATTTTGGTGCAATACGGTTTCCCCCTTTCATTCCGCCCCACCACTTCCTAGTTTCCATACAGAGTGATTGCTCATTCATTATTTATGCAACTAGCAGAGAGAACACTACCAAAAGTGTTGACATATAGCCCAGTCCCCCTTTTGGTATACTGAGGTCTTCAAACTAGCCCTCCAAATATGGATTATAAGAGGATATTTCAATGAAACTGAAATCTGCCTGCTGAAATCTCCTGGAAACTGGGCTAGAAGCACCACAATAAAGTAATGGTTCTTGCAAAACCAGGCTCCTGCTGGAGGCAGCCAGGTTGGGAAGATGCTCTGAACCTGGGAGATGCAAACTGGGCTCCTCTCCATGCTGAGAAGTAACCTAATGCTTGCTGAATGTCACTGAGGTTCCTCTAATCCTCAGTCTCGCCCATAGCAGAGTGAGAAAATCTGTTTTGGTAAATGGTAAATTAAAAAGCTTGCTAGTGTTCAGAATCTTATGTAAAAAGCATTTGCTGTTTCAATCACACTTGATCAAGATAACCGTAGCTCATTTGCTTAAGCTAATTAGCTGGGATACTGTTATCAGTGTCTGCCAAATAGCATGGAGTTCTATACAGGCAAAGGTCTCCATTAAAGGAACTAGGTAAAATCTCACATCGTTGGTCCACGCAAAAAGAGCATGGCTTGACTTAGCAAGTTTGGTGCAACTATGTTTACACGAGCTGCTAATTTCTCTTTGATGTCATGCGTGGCATGCAGTCCACAAGGCAGGTTTGCTGTGGGAACCCTAGCAAGCAGTGATTTCAGATTACAGCTCAGGCATACTTTGAACTCATTTCTGCAAAGTCCTACTCATGAAAGAAATCTCAGTGAACTCAGGAGGATTTAGTGAAACAGACTTAACATCAGTCTTTTTAAGGTCTGGTCCTATTCTTGCATCTGAGTAATTTCCTACGCCACAAGACATCGGTCTTCCTGTGCTTTTAACTAAAAGGCATCTTTCAAATACAGAATTTCAAGGCCATTTCTCTCCTCAGTGTGAGGAAAGGATTTTAGGGCTGTTAAAGATGTTCCTAAAGTGGAACTCTTTGGCCTCTTTGATGTCATTATTATTCTACAGGTGTGGATGAAGTATCAATAATCGCTTTGGGAAGCAGTATGTCCAAGCTGAAGTCAAATTGTTTCTGTGAATTGGGGAGACAACTGGAGAAAAGCATAGATGTACTAGCAAATTACCCACAGGATATCACAGTGATCTATCCCATGGGGCTGTTGAGTGGATTAATTAGTAATGCTTGGTGAAATAATCACAATTAATGTATTTTATTAGCTCGATTTTTTTTTTCCTTTTATTTTTCCCCCATGAAATTGCCTACGAGAAGCCTATGGATTTTTAAAAATGCATGTAATTGGGATAACAGTCTGTCTGGATTTCAAGTGCTTACCCAGCAAAGCAACCTTCCTGGCTGTTCCGTCACATAGAGATTGTACAGACTGTGGTCCCAAAATGGTGCTGAAAATGTATCCTGCTGTTTCTTCACCTGCCTTCTGAATCGGACAGCTAATGGAGGGAGCTGGCTCTCACCTCTCTGAGACTATAACACCTCCAATTCTGCCCAGCTCTAGGACACACAGTGAGTATGGGTCTCGCTATGAGAAAGGGTGGTTGTTCGCTCACCCTGCAGAGTTTATTGTATAATGTTCCACTCCAAAATTTTTGCCATCAGGCAACAGTGATGTCCTTCAATAGCTTGTGCATCGGAGACTGAATTTTGCCTTTAACATATCACTGATAAGCTGCTGCAGGCAATGACCTAGCTACTTAACTCAATGAAGATGACTTGAAGAAAAAAATACCAGTGGTGATGACTTTAGGGGAAAAAAAAAAAGGCACATTGTTAGGGTACTATTTGAGCCCATACTATTGAGGGAAACAGATGATCTTTCAGATCAGACTAGTAGTGACTTAAAGATACTTTAATGTTTCAATCCAGAATTCCAGACAGCTCTGAGAGAGGAAACTGCAGTTTCCTATGCCATAATAATGCATTATTACTTTAAAAATACTTCAAATGCATCCCAAGGCACAGAAAATTATCCTACATCTTGAATACAGATTATGCACAGAGTACAGGGGATAAAACAGGAAAAGTGTTCTTTGAAAAGCACATTTCAGTGAAAAAAATGGATTCTCTACTCTTCTACACCAATTTTAATTGTGCTAATCAATGCGGACTGGAATGCATATGGAAGCCTCTAGTGAGGTAGAGAAAAATACATTATATTTTCTTTATATGCGCATGGCATTCTAAAGCACAATAATAAGAAAGCAAGCAATTACATCTACATCACAGATTTTGTATTTCATAGGAATACACTGCACTTTAAGTCTCATGTGGTGGAGCAATGGATTAAATAATAGGCATGAAAGCAGACCAGTCACCATCATTTCAGAGAAAATATCCCTCAATGATTTCAGAAGGAACCAGGCTCTTTAACACCGATGGGTGGGTGGGTGGGGAGGGGAATTAAAGTTCTCATGAGTCAATTGCTCAGGATTAACTTTCAAATTCCTTGAAAATTACATCTAGGAAAAATGTGATATGGCATGTTTCTTTATTTCTGGCAAAGCCATTTATTCTCACGTGAACATCTCATTAAAGGTAAGATCCAGGTGTAATTCCCAGAGGGTTGAAAAGGAACCAGCAGCAAGTAAACTGCCTCGCGCACACGCTCTTCCCCAGCCCCGGGAAACAGCAACGGGGCATTGAGCGTACACATTTGAAATGCTTCTTGCTTTCATCAAAAACCATCTGATTAGATTCATCATGGGATTAAGAGAACACGTTAAGAAAGCCTATCATAACATGGAAGCGGTGAAGTCTTTCTTTGAACATCTGTACGCATAGCGAGAGCGTCATTTTTCAGCCGAAGTCATGTCGAAGGAAAGGGAGCTAACCTCTCCGTGATCGCAGCTGCGGCATTTATTCCGGCATAGACTTTGCACTTGTGTGCGGGGATCCTTCATATCTCGGCACGGTTTAAGTTAGCAGTGCTAATTGCGACAAGGTCCCCAAACCTTGGAGGTGGGGGATGCTGCTCCAGTGGACGGCTCTTCAAGCGCTCCCGGAGAAAGCGTTGGCTTTGAGATTGCCGGTCTGCCGCTCTTCTACTGCACACTGCTTACGCTGATTAGTTTTGATGGATGAATTGCTTCGGAAATAGTATTATACAATAGCGCGCTCCAAGCGAGTCTTTCATTCCCTTACGGACGTGATTATCCTCATCCTCCTTCTGACAGCGTTTTGTCGGAGAGGAGAAAGGCAGCTCGCGCAGAAGGGCAGGAGAGGGGAAGCTGAAGGCTCAGCCCTCGCGAGCCAGCGCGGCTGGAGCTGCCGCCGTTCGCCGTATTGTGCAAATCCGATGGGGCTGACAACATCAAATAAAAGTACTGCAAATTACATTAACAGTACTCGAGGTAGCGGCTTTTGAAATATCTGGTGACTGATGCGTATGAATGACTAAAACCATTAGCTTTTCATACTAATATTTCCACTAATGATTTCCAATTGGTTTCTGTAACAAGGAAAGCCACACAAGGGAAGTGAAAACAAAACCATTTAGTCCGTGCTAGGTAAAGCTCTTCAGCTGGAGAAAATGGTACAGTTTTAATAATTGGATCTTTTTTCTTTCCTTTTTTTCCCCGAAAGCATACAGGAAAATTGACAAAAGAACCCAGCTAATAATTGGCTGTATGTCAATGTTCTGTGTGTAGCACTGAAGAGACAAAATCCTTCTTGAAAGCCCTAAGGCGAGCTGCGGGGATGCAGCATGGCCACTTTGTGTCTGCTCCTTCAGCCCCTGGGCTGGCAGAGCAGCTGTTACCTTTTGCATTTCCGAAGAAGCCTTTCCCAGCTAATTGTTTTGCATAAGCACAAAGGGCCTTTTCCCTCAAATCTCCCCTCAAAGGCAGCCTTTTAAAAGCTGGCAAGAAGCCTACCTCTGCACTGAACAGGGCTTTTTGTGGGACCCCTTTCAGCTCTGCCGCAGATTTGCTTTTACAGCCCTACCACCTTGCGTCGGTTCTCTGTGTGGGGTAAATTCGGTCAGGTAGCTCAGCTGTGACATCTTTTTGTGTGTGCGTCCATATATGTGTGTGCGTAACGCCGCCAGCTTCAGCAAAATGGCTTGATTGTAGGTAGGTCTGTACACGACAGCTAACATCCAGATTTTTTTCGTCTGACAACCCTCTCCCAAGCATCTGCCCACCTTTGGGTGAAGCCCTGCAGTCTGCTCTGCTGTGGCAGCTTCTAGGTGCACAAATAGGTTCGGAAATATCTGTGGATGCAGTCACGTCCAAAAAGCTGTTCTTCCAAAGACTGTTTTATATTTGTGCTTAACAGTATCACAAACCGTGCCTTCTATTTATGCCTTGCATATAGTTATGTATGTATCCAAGTCCTTATGCATGTATAACAGAAAACTCAATTAGGACTTAATTGCCCAGTGCAATGCCACCTTTCTGAGACAGTAGGCATCGAGTTATTTTTAAGTGACTGCAATGTTCTCTCGAACCTGCAGTTTTCCCGTGGAGAAGCCTCTGGCTCATCTGAGGCGCCCCATGGGTTACACTATGGTCTGTGCTGCTGCTTCCTCAGACTCCAGTGCCGTCAGGTTGACCAGGTCCCTTTTCCAAGTGATGCTATTTGCCCGTACCTCTCTTCTCAGCTTGCTGCTTCTGCCAGCTTTGCTGTGGGTCTCTGTGATGGTCTCCTGCAGACCCTCTGCTGACCAGGGCTGCTCTCATCACAAACGCAAAAAAAGAAATACATCCATTGCATTTATTTTTTTTTCCCAAGCTCTCCATTCCAAAGAAGCCCAGCCAAACAGAAAGTGGTATTTAAGCACCTTATCCCCATTAGAGCAAATGTTGAAATGCTGATGTTTTCAACAGAGCTGCAGTTTTGATTTTTCCACCAGCTGTACAGCATTGACCGTATTGCCACCTCTTTGTAATTGATACGCTGAATTCTAAACTTCATGTCTCTTTGATCAGATCCCTATATCGCTCCAGGCTTCATGGATTTGCTTCCCTGTGGTTCCTGTACAGACAAGGTGGCCAGAACTGTTAGACACAAACAGCAAAAATGAAGGTCCTCCCATTTATGCCATGAAGCAAGGCTGTTCAGCAATTAGGTAAAGGGGACCAGATGGGGAAAGATTCAAGCGGGTGTGCTAGAAGCAGTGTCCTGTTGGGGTGGTGGTGGTCTGTGTATGGGACAGACATGCAGGTCAGCAGGACGGGAGCACGGGTTTCCCATCTCACTGATAGCTTCTGGCTTTGCCCTTGCACAAGGTTGTGATCGGGAGAGGGGAGAAGTGCTGCAGTTCCTTCAAACTCTGCCATATACAGATAAAAACCGATCTCCAGTGGTTTCACCGCCCCTGTGGGCTCCTCTTCTCAGCCTATTTGGCAAGGCATTTAGTTTTGCCTCACAAGCCAAAATCTGGCCTCTGGGCTGTCACTTGAACCCTGTAATAAAGGAGTTTGCGATATTTCCCTTAGGACCAGGAGGTGGTTGGACAAAATATGCTAAACGTACGCTAGCTTGAGAAGTGACATCCGCGTACACGTACATAAGACTGTTTCCATCCCTGGAAATGGGTAACTATATGTTTCTGCTGTTTCTAAAGGTGCTGTGCATTGCTCCTGGCTCGGGTCAGCTGCCTCATCAGGACGGAGGAGGTCAAACATCAGCATTAGTCAGGTACTCTACAGCTGGTACTGCACTTGCTTCAAGATGGACAGTGCTGGATAACTACAAAATGATTATTTGCATGTCCATGTAATGGCTTTTAAGTATCAGGGTTCCTCGCCATACCCAGAATCTGCACCCGGGAGCTCCGGCCAAATGGGACCACTGGTACCCCTTGGCCCGCTCGAGCGACTAGGTCCTGGCTCCCAGGGGCAGCCCCTTCACCCTGGAACGAGCCACCGGCTTCTCGAGTTACCCTATTTATGATTACGTCGCAGAGCCGCAATTCAAAAAAAGCTCAAGTAGACCTATCCAGTTAATCTGATAAAATGCCAAAATACTTCTGTGTACAAGATAATCATCTGCAGACTTCCTACGAGTGCTCTCTGAGAATAATGGGGGCCTTGTTCGGAGAAAATACCTGGATAAAACAGCACCTTTTGAGGCAGGTAATCATCGGGAAGATATTCTGATAAAACCACCTATATATTAGAAATGAGCTCTAGCTCTTGCTGCAGAAGAACTCCCCACAAACAAATACTTGCATACCGATATCACCAAAACTTAATGAACATCCATCTCTTGTACGTAAAAACTGATGTAGACCCTTTGCCTCCAGTGCAGCTATGCCTCTTTTCACCAGATGAGGCTATGAACTGACGTAATTAGAAACTGTGTCTTGAGGGGCAGTTTTAAGCAGGGCAAAAAAAGGTGTTGGGTGACTGGACCGCCTCTTCTTACATTTGCCAAATGCCTCTATGCTTATGGTTTTCATTTCTTCTAAGAATGTCAAACCTAAATACTGAGCTGAAATTTTCCCGGTTGGAGGTCAGCTTTCTGGTGGTTTTATTTACTATTTACTCCAATAGAAACAGTCTGGTAATTCTGAGCAGGAGAAAATAGAGTATTTTACCTATTAAATAATTCTGGCGATCCTCTTAAAAAAATAAAAAACAAACCACAAAAAGACTAATTGTTCCCATTTTGAGGCAGAACATTTATATTTAAGGAAGAATTGATCTCTGTGTCACAGGAGTTTCCTGACATGGTAAACTTTTACTTTTGGCATGACAACTTCAATAGTATTATATTATTATTTTTCATATAACATTATTTAGAATTGTGCAATAAATGGAATAACTCATTTCCATTCAGACTGTTTCCCTTCTCTCATTTCATTCCCTTATGGACAAAAGGATACAAGGCAACAGGGTGTATAAGAACTGTAAATTGGAAATGAGTCCTTGCTGTAAGTCATAGCTTCAAACGTGACTTTCTCTATTTCAACCTCAGACTAGGTTTTCATCCCACTTCTTTCCTATGCAAATTGTTAACAGTGCAACAATAGTAAAGATTTAAAAAAAAAAAAAAAAAAAAAAGAGTTTCAAAAAGATACGAGTATTTTACTTCAGGAACTCCCTCTAAACCAGAGACTGCCTTGCAGGCATTTCATAATTGCCTGTTGTAGGTTTTCCTGCACCCTCGTCTCCCATCAGAGACAGGGTATGACTGAGCAGAACCAGGAGGATGATTGTATTAACTTTATTTGGAAGTTCATTATGAGCTGAAGGTGGAAAACTCCAGACAATCTTTGTGTTACTGAGAAACTAGGGAGAGTCGCTTTATAAAACTCTGAATTGAATTAAAGCTCTGGTCTCTTCTTTTATAAATTGTCATTTTTCCTCACCACCTCTTCTTTGTTATGAACAAAAGCTTGTAAGGTGATCACCTTTAGTACACCGTAGTGATTCTGGAAGGAAGATATTTCAGTGTCAGATGTACCACTCAGAAGCAAAAAGCATACTCCAGTGAAGCTTATTTTCAAATTAAAAACAACCCTTTCCCTTGGGGAGTAATGGTTCAATTCTTCACACAGGAGAACAGCATCTATTTAGTGTTTTAGAGGTATTTATTAGCAATAGATTATAAGCCTAAATCCCATAGGATTCTCACATCTGTGTCATTAAAGATGAAATGTCTCAGACCAGAGGCAACAAATGAAGACTCTTTTCTATTTCGTGTGCACTGGAGGTTTCAGATAGTCTGGCTTAGATGCAGTTTATTCTTTGTCTTTGCAAGAAGAGCTTTCAGCTTATGGCTGAGGCAAAAAAAAAAGAAAAAAAGTTTTACATTTTTCCCATGTTGTTTTGGATTTTCTCTGTTTCCTTTTCATTACCACGGTCACCTAATTACTCCCTGTACATGTGTGTTTCCCCTTCGCCCCCCCCCCCCCCCCCATCTGTCTGCTGCATCCTTTCTGGGTTTCCCCTTCCATTTGTTTTCTGCTTCAGCCCCACTTCTGGGCCTACTGATCCCTATGTCCTTGTCCTGATTTCTTTTCCAGACTGAACTCATTTCCTTTCTTGGCCATATTTCTCCTGACCCAGTCCAAGCTTCCTTTACACCTGCCCAGAGCTATTTTCCTGCCAAACCCGAAATACAGTAATTGTGCTATGAAAGTCTCTTAAAAAGGCCAAACACTGGAAGATGCAGAAAATGGTTGTGTTGTATGCTGTGCTGCTCCGCGCTTATACAGCTTCTGGTGATCCAAGTATGGGTGCCAGTGAAGATCGTATCAGGTATTGGGTAGCATGTGTCCCAAAAACACTTCTGAGCGTAAAAGGACAGATGCAAAATTTCAGTAAATTCGTGTAGCTCAGTTGCGATAATAAAATGATATTTTATACCAGATGTGGACTTGATCCCTGGAGGAGGAAGATACTAGAGATTATGAAATAAAGCACGCTGGGTTTGCCGGTTTGTTTGTTTTCAGTGCAATAAACTTCGAGAGCTTTGTTTTGCATTACGATGACATTGCTGGCATGTCTGTACTTTATCCAGTGGAAAAAAAATTGTCCCAGCCTGTTCTGTTTTGTTCTGAGCAAGAACTTCTCCATTTACACTGCCCTTTTCTGTTTCCTGTCTCACACTTGGAACTTTGGTTTCTTTACTCACTTTGATTTAAAAGTTCCCTAAAGGCTGGTCAAGCACTGAGCGTTAACTTTGTTAAGATCTAGGTTTGATCAGAACTTGTAAAGTTTCATTCCTCATAGCCTCCCTTGCTTTAAAATTAGCTAGTGCAGTGTTTCCTACATTAGCTCTACGAAAAAAAGCATCATAGGAAACAAGTTACTATCGGAAGTTACTTCATGGTATTCAAATTGTGAAAGAAGTCTGTAGTCAAAGATTAGCTTTTGTTTCAAATCTGGCTGAGCTACCAGGAAGGACCTACAGAAAACGGCCCTCTACACCCCCACATACTATACTGTACATGTAATCTAGAGGAGTGGTGATGGCTACAGATGGTAATGTATGTTGCAGCCACAGTGTCTCTGGCTGTGATCTTGCCACATCTTAAAGTAATGTAGCTTTCAGGGCTGGTCTGCCTTTGGGAAACTTCCAAAGAAAACCTAAGTGTTATAATAAGTGATGTTGGTGATTTAAGAGGTGGCACTTCCCTTTCTGTATTTATCTTAAGCCAATGCCCCAGCATGATGCTAAAGAAAATTATGTTTCTAGAGGTGTTATGCTTTGGAGGAGATGCAAAATGGTGACCCACTGCCTATGTCTTTATTTTTGGTCATTCTGTGATACCCAATGTGGAAGTTTTGTTCCTTAAAAGGCAGCTTGGAGACAGTTGTATTTCTGCAATAATTCATTTCACACTTGCGTTAGGTCTTTGAAGTGCATTAGTGCAATGTTATTTTCTTATGATATGTCATACGTACTAAATGTGGGCTATGGCCACTGGTCTTGGTGATCTTTAATGAAATAGGGAGAAACATCCATACGACTAACTTGCAGAATGCAACGAGTATGTAACCAAGTGCTCTTGCTAACCCTACATTTTATATCGCAAGCTGAAGTCTCAAACCTGAGTTCTTGCATCATTTTCTCAAGGTATTCGTATACACACATGCAAACCACAGTCCTGAATGCAGATAGGTACTTCCTTGTGCAAGTAGTTATTTTGACTTGACGCACTTAAATGGGCTTTTTGCTCAACTGTTTCAAGATGCATCCAATGGCTCTGTCTGGGAATATGTCCTAGCTCACTGTGTGTATCAAGAGACAGATAATAAGTAGTTGGGAAAAACACAGTCACTTGCATAAAGAGTCTAATAACTTCTCCCTGTTGGTGGTATCTATAAGATACAGATGTGGGAAACAGCAAGAGATCCTAATTGGTTGTGGTAGAGGGATACTGACAGCAAGAGAAATAAAGGTAGTTGCAAGCCAAATATTTTTTTCCCCATCTGAAAGAATGGCTGTACTACTGGAAAACACTAAATGACAAAGTCAGGTAAACACTGATTTCACACTTATTTCCCGCTGTTACATAAAATCTAACAGGGTCATGTTTTCAGTATTCCCCTCTCCCCCAAATGCATGCTGAATTTGATAGAGTATCTCCTGTTGGACTGCACATTGTCCTGTATATTCCCTCTACAACATCAGCACCTCTGTGATGAAGATCAGCTGTACCATATCCCAGCTGGTTAGAGAGTGGCCAACATCTCGCTCAAAACTCATCTTTCTTCTTGGCACTTGAAGGTCTGGGGATATTTTTGAAATTGCTTTCTCTCCCTCCAATTACAAATGACCAATTCTTTTCCAGCCGCGGGAAGTCATCAGTTCCTCTGGGCTGCAAGTCCAGAAAGCTCTAGTGAAGACAACCTTAAGGTATAAAACTGCTGTGGAATGGGGGATTTGTTTGCTTCGTATTGTAGAGACTTCACCCAGCATCAGGGTTTCACTGGGTTATGGGCTACAAGCACAGAGCAAGGCAGGTCAGGATGAGGAGCACTTGCAGAGGCAGCTGCAAGATTTTAAGAAAAAAAGAAAAAAAAAAAAGAAAAAGCAGCACTTGAGCAAAGTTTAATCAATCAGCAGGCTGCAATCACAACTGTTATATATAAATGCAGTCTGTGTAAAATGGAGCCATGGCAATTAAGCTTGCAACTTCTTTCTTTTAATGTGGCTGGAGAAGAGGTTTTAAATCGTGGTGTTCTAAAAAAAGCCCACCCTCCTTCTGTTTTGAACACATTTTTGTTCTGAAACTTTTACTTCTTCCTCCAAAAATGAATTTGCCTCCATATGTCATAGCCATTCCCTAGCAAAGATGTCTAATGGTATTAAAAAATGTACGTGAAACATTTGGGCCGCGATATACATTTGAATATCATATGGTTTAATGCCCTCAGTCACCGTGCAAAACTGTGATGATGTTTTGAGATGTATATATGGCATCAGCTGTGGCTTTGCCAGAAATCCAAGGTGCAAACATCGTTTTAGTACGCTGCTTCAGAAGCAGAGGCCAAATCCTCCTCTAATTTCCTCGGTCAACTGCGTTGACTCTGCAGCTAGGATGTGTTATGGTACACTGACACAGGTCTGCTTTCTGGTGCAATTGCTGGAGGGGAGAAAGAGTCCCACCTCTGCCTACTGTGCTTATTTCTCTGACAATGCAAGAAGGAAATATAGGGTAAAAAATTCAGTCTGCCAGACTATTATGATAGCAGATGGACAGGCCACTGTTAGACCCTAAAATAGACATAGAATATGTTATACTTAATAACTAAAAATGTTATGACACCTTCTTTTTTGCCTTGCCACTTCAATTTTTTAGTTCACAAAAGCCTTTACACAATGAACATGTTATTTTGAGTTCCAACCAGATTAAATAGCAACATTAATGATTACTATAAAGCAAAATGTGATATGAAAGGTTTTATTGTTTCCAGGATAACATAATACCTATATTTATTATAACAGGGGAAAAAAATCAAAAAAGGAAAAGAATCCTACTTATAAACCCATGGCTAAACCCAAGAAAACTCTTGATTGCTGTTAAGGCAATTCCAGATATTCACATGTCAACCTCCATTATCCTGTTTCTTAGGCTGTAGGAAATTCCACTTACATCATTGACTTCCTGCCGCTGTGGAAAATAGGTTTTGGTAATGGTTTAGAGTTAGGATTAGCCCTCATCTGCCTTGTTCCCCAGTTCTCAGCCATGCCAGTTTAATTACCCAGAAATTATTAGTGCAGTCTTTTTCTTTTTCCCCCTTTCATTCCCCAGCATTTCCCCTCTATTAAACAAAATCAAGTTTTTGCAAGCCAGATAAAAAGTAGGATTTAAAACGTTAATGCTGCTCAGAGCAGCAACCTCCCTCAGTCTAAAAGCCGTACCAGACACAGGGAAGCCCAAAACTGGAGGGAAAATCATTGGTTTCTACCATCGAGAAGAACTGCAGTGCTCATCTGCAGAGCTTTAAGGGTCAATAATAATGCCCGCAATGCCTGAGCAGCAGGAAAGCTTCTGTTTCTCACAACTTAATCCAAAATGCAGCCGCGAACGTTAGATTAGGATTGCTGCCGCTGCACGTCAGAGATGCCCGATAGGAGCTGCCCTTTTTGCTGACTGCCTTTTGACAGTTTCCAGAGGTATCAAGTAGCCGATACACCAGTGGGAAGTTTCTGCTGGTTAAAGATGTGGCAGGGACCTTCAATGAACTAGTCGGGGAGGGATTTTTACTTCTCGAAGGACACGTGTAAGGGAGGCAGTGGTGTGACTGAAGCGTAATGAATTAATATGGGTGAGTTTAGGTCTTGTGCTTCATCCTCCCTTCTCAGTCTCACTGTGCATGACAACATGTATTTGTCGTTCATGTCTGGCAAGCATAAGAAACAGAGAAAAGGAGATGACCCCAATGGTACCAGCAGTAATTTGTGCTTTTTGCTGTAGTTGATATATTTATAACATTATCAGGGATGATATCCTAGAGCAACACAACAGCAAGGGCAGCTGATCTTCTTCTCCCTTTGACAGCTGAGAAGAGATTCAGAGCCTAAAATGGCAAACATTATCTTTCCTTGAGAGTAATTGCTTTATTGGTTTTGCATTCATACCCCTAATGATGTGTTCCAGGAAGGTAATGGCTCCTTACCTTAGCTCTGCAATAAATATTTGCGTTTTTTTTAATGAGCATTTTGCAACTCCCTCCCCATTCCCAAGTGAGGGCACTTCCACGCGAGGAGGAGGAGGAGGAGGTGTCATGCTCATCCATTCCCACCCCCACTTTTGGGTTTGTTTTTCATCTGACATGCTTGCCAGAAGCTCATTCCAAGGGCAGAGATTTCCAGCCCAGGGTATATTCTTGTTTACGCAGATTATTTTGCTGAGAGAAGTGCCCTGCTGTGATATCAAATGAGAAGAAAACAAAGCAGGAGATTTGATTAATGAGCTGCCTGTTGACGTGGGGATGCGTGGGCAGATTAGGCACAAGAACAAAATTATCCGGCTAAACCTGGGTGCTGAGAGGGCTTCTCAAAGCGCTAAGATATTTGCATGCGTTTCATTCTGTAGACTGGCATCTTAATTCAAGCTGTTGGATGCAGCTTATTAATAGCGAAACTGGGAGGCTTTGCCATTTGTCAGCTTACATGGGTACTAATTAGCCATTAGAGTGCTGTCCTATTTTTTGTAATTAATTTTGTGTCAAAATTTCTCTGTTCATTATCTGTGGAAAACACTCACAAAACAATCAACATCCATTTTACTGGAAGTACTGCTGAACGCCCTTGTTTTCTTCAAGCTATTCCCTTCTGATATCACCACAAATTCCCCTACTGCTTGCTATCTCCTTCACCTTAACGTGCTTTGGAGGGACTGAATGAGGATGGCATAAGTTTGAAGTCTTTCTTTTTTTTGGTCATGTCTCTGAATGTGCCTGAATACTTAGCAAATCTTGTTCAGTGCAAGTAAAGAATACATAACTTAATATTTGTGTTTATAGTCATACCTAGAGGCTTAGCGTATATCTATCTATACTTCAGTACTATCAGTGACAGCAAAGCAAGGCAAATGCTTTAAACTAGCTATCTGGTTTAGACCTACCTAGATACAAAGTTTGTTACTGGTAATGTGTAATTCTCTGGGGCCTGATATACCCTGCCCCGATGATGCTACCTTAGAGAATGTGCAAGAGTTGTCACCTTCAGACGCTGAATTGTGAAGGCGGTCTGTTGATCACGTGTTGATCCAGACCACTCACCTTGTTTAATTCCAGGGGAAATAAAGTTTTGGTTGCAAGCCAAGGCTGAGGATGATGCACTGCATATATATATTTTTTTCCATACCCTTTGATTCTCATGGGAAAAGAACACACTAAATTCAGATTTTCAGACCAGTCTCTAAAAACAAAGGAGGAAGTGGGGTCTGTCAGATAGGACGATCACAGAAAAATATTCATGGGAGATGTCTCCTTCCAGTGAACCCCTTTTCTCACCCTCAGGCATCACGTAGGTATTACACACATTCAAGAATTCAAAGGACAACAAAACCTATCCCTCTCCCCAACATTATTCTTTTCACTCCCCTCTCACCAGCTGGAAATAGGCGGATCACTAGCTTTGATGTCTAGGTGGCAGAAAAATATCCATCTCTGCAAATACAGACAGGGACGTATCGTCATAGCAATAGACAGACATTCACTCCCCCACCAGACAAGCCTTTCTCTGAATGACCACTTTAGGGCAAGAAAGCAAGAATTTTACCAGAAAAGGGACTTAGGGATGAACAAGGCAGAAACGCACTAAGGGCAAGTCTAATTGACCTAAAGGACATTATTTTTCTGCCAAATCCAAAGTGAGCTAATGAAAATCCCTCAGGAGGAATTGCACATCAGCCTTTCTTGGCCCAGGGCTCCCCGACCTGCCTCTGTGCGGAGAGCTGGGTGCTGGCAGCCAGGAGCAGGGCACACGCCCCAAGGATTCACAGTTTTGTAAAGCTTTCCCCCATTTATTCCGGATCACGTGCCGCTGCTGGGCAGTGCTTGGGGGAAAAGTTTTTAAGGAGATAACTTTTGCATTTTTAACAGCCCCATCCATAACAAGGCTCAGGGTGTCCTCCAAGGTTTCTCAAGAAACCCGGGGTGTACTCACTCTTAAGCCACCGACAAAGGAAAAGCTTCGTCCTGACTCCTGCTCTTTCTGTCCCTACCCTGCCAAGTCACTGCTCAGCCCAGAGGTGGTCCCCAAATGCTCATAGGAGAAAGCCACCGACACGGAAACTTGAAAAACTTGAAGCTGCTGCTGTGTAAGTCCCTGGAAACTGTGGCTTAGCCTAGCACTCTCCTGGCTTTTCAGCTCTTTCCTCATAGCCTCCTATTTTCCCTTTTCATCCTAAGAGCAATTGAAAAAGGCACAACACAGGGAATTTTTTCTCTTTCAGACAAATATATCACCTCTTTATGAAATCAAAACAGATCTTTACTAGCTCTCATCCCCCTTCATTTAAACAAAAGGCAGCTACCAGGTACAGCATTACTACTGTCCATAATTGTAAAAAAACTTGCATAGTATAAAACAAATTGGCTCCCAGGAGTCATAGGGACTAAACATAATGGTCCATCAACTCTAATTTTCTTTAAAAGTGGTTGGTATGAACTGCATTAGAGGAGGGAGTTAAAAATCCTGCATCACACAGCTACTTGCTTGAACTGCTCTCCCAAAGGACAATTATTTCCTAGATTTACACTCTGAAATGCAACAGTTCCCTCCCATACCTGTTATTTTCTTGGGGAGGGGGATGTCTTTTTAAAAAAACTTCTGATCTTTCTTTCAAAAAAAAAAAGCTATTTTTTTAATCATGCTAAACTTCTCAAAACGTCTTGGGACAAGTTCCATCAGTCACTGAGTGAACATGTATCTCCTTTAAAACACAGCAAATGTAAAACCCCCATCCACTGAAAGCCCCTAGCCATTATTTTTGTGTTTATAAGAATGGGCAAGCCTAGCCTACCTCCTTTATTTCCTTCTTTATTCTGCTCAGTTACATGTTTTCTTTTAGTCATCGCCTCCGTAAAGGGGGCCAATCGCCTCAGTCGCTCAGGGCAGCCGTCCCTAATGCTGCATGCCCATGCAAGGGCCGTTTGCGGGCTGACTTGAAGGCACTCGTCCTGCTGCAAGATACGTTCCCATCTCCTTGTGCCCCAAACATACAGCAATTGCTTTAAAATAAGAGTATTGCGTTTGTTTGCTTCAAAGGAGCAGCTTCTTGGCTTTCTCATTTCTAAGCCTGCTCTCCCAGCCAGCCTGACATTTGAAAAGAGAAGAATCACTTCACTTTAATTGTGGCTTTTTGAGGTGAGTAACGTATAGGGTATTTTGTAAAATAGCAGAGAAGACCATAAAGCTTTAGAAAAAGGTTTCCTATTTATTGCAGAACACCTTGTTTTCCTGTTAGTGCAAAGACTAAAAGACACAAAGACCCTCTTTCCCTCTAATCAGGTTACAGCATCACAATATGGCTCTCTTTATAGGGGTCATTAGATCTTTTCTTTGGGGAAGAGAGTTCTTTCCATAGCTTTGGTGAATTAACTCTTTTGTCTGTAACAGAAGGTGCTTCCCTCAAGCAAGCTTTTTTAGGCTCTACAAAGCAATCTCAACTGCCTGGAAGTTGCGTGTTTATTTTACTCCCTTTGTTTGCAGAAATACTTTCTGAAGAAAACACTACACAAACTTCACACTACCTCAAGTGTCTTTCTTTACATAGTGGCTTGTGGGTTTTATGCCATTAGGTCTCTGAAGAAACATGGAATAACTATCACAATGTTCAAACAGCGTAAAACTTTTCAGGAAGGCTGTCAATGAAAACGCTGGTGCTCATTACCTAACCTGAATTCTGGACAGCAAAGGCAATGTGTTTGAATTTCTATCTGCTAAAGCACCAATTTTAAGAAGGAATGCTTTCCAGATCAGAAATTTGTCTTCATTCAGTCGAGTGGTGTATGTATTGGTTAATATCATATGGGTTTGTTTCCGATTTGCAAACTTCTTTTCACATCGGACTAGTTGCCACAACCTTAGCTTCCACCTAAGAACACAGTACCCTGCTGGCTGCACTCCACATAGAATCATAGAATGATAGAACCGTTTAGGTTGGAAAAGAGCTTTAAGATCATTGAGTCCAACCGTAAACCTAGCACTGCCAAGCCCACCACTAAACCATGTCCTTAAGCACCACATCTACACGTCCTTTAAATACCTCCAGGGATGGTGACTCAACCCCTTCCCTGGGCAGCCTGTTCCCGTGCTTGACAACCCTCTCAGTGAAGAATTTTTCCTAATATCCAATCTAAACCTCCCCTGGCACAACTTGAGGCCGTTTCCTCTTGTCCTATCACTTGTTACTTGGGAGAAGAGACTGACACCCACCTCACTACAACCTCCTTTCAGGCAGTTGTAGAGAGCAACAAGGTCTCCCCTGAGCCTTCTCTTCTCCAGACTAAAGAAACCTAGTTCTTTCAGCCGCTCCTCATTAGTCTTTGTGCTCTAGACCCTTCACCAACTTCGTTGCCCTTCTCTGAACACGCTCCAGCACCTCCATGTCTTTCCTGTAGTGAGGGGCCCAAAACTGAACACAGGACTTGAGGTGCAGCCTCACCAGTGCCAAGTACAGGGGGACAATCACCTCCCTGCTCCTGCTGGCCACACTATTTCTGATAGAGGCCAGGATGTCACTGGTCTTCTTGACCACCTGGGCACACTGCTGGCTCATGCTCAGCCGGCTGTCAACCAGCCCCCCCAGGTCTTTCTCTGCCGGGCAGCTTCCCAGCCACTCTTCCCCAAGCCTGTAACGTTGCACGGGGTTGTTGTGACCGAAGTGCAGGACGCAGCACTTGGTCTTGTTGAACCTCATACAGCTGGCCTCGGCCCATCGATCCAGCCTGTCCAGATCCCTCTGTAGAGCCTTCCTACCCTCGAGCAGACCAACCCTCCCTCCCAGCCTGGTGTCGTCTGCAGACTTGCTGAGGGTGCACTCGATCCCCTCATCCAGATCATTGATAAAGATATTAAACAGAACTGGCCCCAGTACTGAGCCCTGGGGAACACCACTTGTGACCCGCCACCCACTGGGGTTAAGCTCTAAAGCAGACATAGAGATATAGAGAGATATAGAGAGATAAAGATATGTACAGGTTAGAAAAACCCTTTGCTACAGCTTTCCATTAGGGAAATCCATAACAGAAAGTTACTGTTACCAGGTTCTTATTTGCTAGCTTTTCATGTCTGAAGAACTCCTCTACAAAAACCACTGTTGCATTGAAAAATGATAAATGTTCTTCTGAGTTGAGATTTGCATATCTGCTACAATTAACACTAGGAAAATAAAAACTCTCTGTGCTTTTTATCTTGGGGCTCATTCATTACTGAAGCGATGTTTCCCTGTGAAGCCAAAGTCCCACGACGAAGCAACACCTTTCCAAAAAGGGGAAAAAATGATATGATTAAGCAGGCAGAGGAGGTGTTTTGAGAAAGCTGCAGTGACCTTGGACTATGCAGCAGGCTCCAGGAGGGAAGCAACCGAACCACCCTGCGAGCACGTGACTCTACAACAATTAACAGATTTTACCATCGCCCCAGATGTTATCTACAGGGGGAATAATATCTCGTTGTATTATACCCAGAGGGTATAAAGCTAGCTCATGCCATCCATGTGTATTCACTGCAGCAACTAGGGAGAGATCCAGGCTGTTAAATTCTTTGCCTGTGCTCTGCTGCTGCAGAACTGGTGGGCACACCTGGATGGCCACTGACGCTGAGGAAATGGTGGGACGTGGGTGAGGGAGATCAGTCCCTTGGTCACCCCGCTGGCCCCCCATGAGTGACCCTACAAAGGTTTGAAGAGGAAGCTAAGGAGTGCTGAGCGGGGCCAGCGATGTGGAAAAGGTCCCAGTGTAAATGCACTAAGCCAATTCCCAACCTGGAAATTGAGGAAATAATAGAAGAGAGGAATTGGAGAGGAAATAGAAGGATCACTGCTAGGGAACACCGGTCTCCTCATTCCCCTCCTTCTCCTCGCTCTGTCTGGCAGGAAACCCTACTGCCGTCAATCCCTGCCTGCAACATTTTACCTGCTGGCCTTCGCCGGTTCCAAAAGTACCAAATGCTCTCCCTGCTGTGAAAGACCAGATTTGGATTGCAGATGTCAGTCAAGAATCTACCAACCCCTATTATATACATTACACTGTTCAGTGGACAGTTAAAAAGGGGGTTAAATATGTCCAAAAGAAGATGGGGAAGAAAAATTGAAGAAACTACCTAATTATGTATTATTTTTAAGCAAACGAAATGTGGGTATTAAATGTGGCCTACAAAGTATTTTCCACAAAGCCAGAGTAAGCTGATGGCACCTAAGTAAAGGCTGAAACATTTCAGTCACAAAAATACATGACGAAATCCCAGACGATCACGGTACGCTACCACACGTGGGGCTCCCATTGACCACAGCTCACGCATGACCTGGACGAGCAGCCTGGAGGGAGGAGATCTTCAACCACCAGGCTGGGCAGGTTAAGTTTTTGCAACCCTCACTGCTTTTTCAGGTAACTTGGGGTTTATCTGGCTCTGCTATTTTATTTTTGTCAGATTTTTTTTTTTTTTAAAAGTGGCTTTAGAAGTCAATCACCATTTCGTGTCCATATCGAAATGATTCTGGAAATTAGAAGAACAAGGATAATTAGAATCTACAAGATCCTCTATTTTTGCTGATAGTAGTTGGCACAAGTGAAATCTGTCCTTTCTTTCTGTCTCTCTCACTATTCTTTTCATATACATATCTAATGCATTACCAAAAAAAATTTCACAATTTTAATAACACTTCCAAAAATAAAATAAGAGTACAAATAATATGTTGCTTGAAAGTTATTCCTAGGACATCACGAAACTCCAAAAATGTTTTGACCTTCTGAAAAGTATTGGCTGCTACTCAATATTCTGCTCAACTTTGTTATCACAAGCAGAAATGCATGATTTCTCTTCCTTGAAGCCACTCTAATTCTCCTGCATGTTATAAGGTCTCCTTCCTCCAGGAGATTAATCTTTGTTCCACTTGTGAAGGAAATTTTCTCCTTCCTAGATCATACTGAAAAATTTTAGTGGTTTCTAGAGAATTTAAGGCTCCTGTTGTTGCACTTTAACTTGAATTCCAGCAATTCTATAGGCTTTTCTTTTCTTCTGTTTTGTTTTTTTTTTTTTTTAAAGACTACAATGGCTTTCCTTGTTGGTTGTTTTTTTAACTTGTTCGACTGAAATCTTAAAAACATTCTTTTAAGGATCATCAGGAGAGTCTTTTTGTTATTTCTCTTTACCTTCAATTGCACATACCTTCAGTACAGATCTTTCTATTCCCTCTACTCTTCCAGACTGGTGAGTTGCTTCAACCTTAACCATCTTGTTCCTTTTGATTTAATTCCCACATCCCTGAATTTGCTGAATAGTCTGCACAGCCTTGTCTTAATTAGCAGCTTCTGGGTCAAGCAGTCATATAACTTAATTTATTATTCCTTGTACTTCAGGACTTTTATTCCTGCCTTTGTGTGCCATCTGAGCTGTGACTCTGCTGTCCACCTTTAAAAGTGGGACAAGGATGCTGCTGGGATTGCATTAAGAGAAGGAACAACAGTAACACTCAGAAACTCCAGCCGAAGCTGGGACCCGCTGTCGGTGGTGGTCTCCACCTCTGACATGTCTTCTGTGAATAGTTAAGCAGACAAATCAGATGAGGGGACAGCGGTAAAAAGAGGTGATGTGATCAGGCTTTATGATTGTCTCTGCAAGGAAGAAGATGCCATTCTCCAGGCTCCTAATTTCATACCAACCTTTTGATCACGCTTCCTCCTGATAATGTGTTTTGCTAGCAAACAATATTAATTATTATGTCATAAGCTGAACGACCCAAAGCAAGCAGATCAAACCCAGCCTGGCGACAGAAAATAAACAAGAAAGCCATGGCAACGCAACTGAAAAAGTAGTGGGCTGCTCTTCAAAAGTCTTTTCAAAACTGCTATCGCCATGCTGTGCGCATTCAGTAACCTTTTAAAGAACAATCCTCTTTTGCCAAATATTATTTTGGCAGGAAAACTTAGGGAATAAGTTAATAAATCTAGCAACATCTAAGAGCCTTTTGAAGAGTATTTGCTTCCACTCACATCTCCTCCTTACCCCACTCTCTCAGTTTACAATCCTGGCTTTTGTTTGTTTCACATAATAAATGATAGGGTTAATCGGTAGCACGCTAGTAGTCAGAACCTGATACAGCACCAGACTCATGTGAGGTGCTGACTCCAACGTCTGTTGGATGGAGAACGACCTGCTTGGTCGCTGGAAGCCCATCAAAGCCTGTGTGGCGTGTCCCCTCCGCAGCGTGGGTATGGTGGCCAATGGAGGACCTTGCAGCACACACAGTGCCAAAATAAAACCGTACACTGATCTCTTCTCCCCCTTCAGCATGATTACCGCTGTAGTGGTTTTTCACCCGTGAAGATGTACCTGTATCATTTATTTATGGCACGTTTGATGTATCGAAATATGTCAACCACAAGCCGCTGCATTTGGAGTCATCCAAGGACTTGAACTTGAGTGTGTAACTGAGCATGCAACAAATCAGCCGACACAGAGGAATTGCACGAGCACCAGCACAGGGGCAGCGAGGGTCCGTTCTAGCTTCTGAAGGAAGTCAAGACCAACGCATTTTCCATTCATGACCCCTCTGATCTTCACGATGGTTAAAAATACAGCTGCAGACACTAAGACGTACTGCTAACCTTTGTAAAGTACATAAGAATAACTGAATAACTGTTTGCCCTAAACGTAACTACTGCAACAAAAATCAGCTTTAAAGCTGTCTTTGGACTTACAGCTATTTGGCCTACGTTTGCGCTGATGTCAATGAAAATATCCATGAGTGACGCCTGTTAGCGATAAACTCTGACAAGGCACGTGTTTGTTGGGGTAATAGCCAGTTATAAAAGCAGGAATGCGAGTGGATATTTCTAGATCTGAGCCTGACGGGGAGGGGAAGACAAGGAGGAAATGTCTGCCTGGCTCATCCTGGGTGTCATTTTAACACCAGCGCTACTGAACAGCACCAAGCCAAACAGAACTGCTCCCACCTTGGTTCCGGATGGCGGTCATCGTTTCTTATGCTCTGCAATTTCATACTGTAGTTATTTGAAGATGGAAATTATTAATAGGTCTTCTTTCCACAGTCCTAATTCTTCTTGAATCTTGGTGAGAATGCAGAAAAAGGACTATATTCTACTTCTTAACTGGAAAAAAATCAATTCAAACCAAAGGGAAATGAACAGTTTTTCCTTCACAGCTGCTGCCCTCTTTCTCAGTGAGACAGCTTTACTGTTCCAGTCTGTTGAGTTTATTATATTTACTTTTTTCCTCAGATTCATTCATTATCACAGGTAACCTTTCAATGATCTCAAAACAAGCTATCAGAATACCTGGGGAAAATGGATGCTCTGAAATTACAGTGCTGCTGGTGAAATCGTTGCTGGTGTTGTCTTTACTGTTGGGTTGTTGGGTTTGTTTTTTTTTGGGGGGGGGGGGGGCTAGATAAAGCAAACCACTCATACAAATCTTTATTTATCTATCCATCATTTGAGTTTCAGTAATAAAAATAAAGTGATGATAGTGTTTAATGGTGGTGAACCAATCTTTCAGCTGATGGGAATAGTCATAGATTCTGACTTGTCTGTAGCTGTCCTTCTCTAAATAAACTGATGCACATGTCGAAGTCAAAGGGTGGGGTAGTCCACTTGGAAGCTCACATTTTTGTGCTGACTTAATATCGTCTGTCCTACCCTTGACCTCAGTAAAAACACCTAGGAAGAAGGAAATTCATCATCACCACATCAAAACTTCTGGCTCTGTAATATACCCTATCAGTATTTTTTTTTTCTGTGCCACTCATCTTTATACATCAGGGTTACTCTTTTTTTTTCCTTCTTCTTCTGCATGTGAGTCTAGAAGCAAACACTTCTTTCTCAGGCCTAGGAGAGTTGTTTTTCTGGGGGAACTATAGAATTCGGTCACTTGAATTATGACAGAATAGCTGTTGCTACAAAAATGACAATTTCTGATAATGGCTTCTTCATTATCTTGTCTTCTGTGGCATGAATACAAGATCCATAGCTTCTGTTACAATAAGAGATATGTTTGTTGATAGGCAAACAAAAGAATATCTTTAGCCGGGAAATAATATAATCTACTAGCAATTCAACAAAATGTTACACTGATGACAGACAATCGATGCTTTGTCTATGATTTGAAAAACAAAGCAGTTGTATTAAACTAAGAACTGTGTTTATTCAGATACTTTAGGTTTTTTCATGTTACTTCAGTATTTGGAGCCACGTACTAAAAAAAAAAAAAAAAAAAAGAAAGAAAGAGAAGTAAACTGGAAAGCTGTAAGCTTGCCAACAGCCTCCCAGACCTCAACGTTAGAATCAGCTCTCTGCAACTAGGTGACAAATAATTTATTGTCTTACTGGATTATGCAGATGTTGAAAATATCATGAGGTTTTCTTGGTTCCACTGAGTCCTGCTAGGCTGCTTGGGCTCGCCTCCACAGTACTGGGATTTGGCCAGCCTGACTTTCCTGGACTCTTTGATGTTCATATGCTCTGTTGGGCTTCCTGGGATTTGCTCCTTCCTGATTAGAAAAAAAATAAGTACTTTCCCAAGCCCATCAATTTCTGGCACTTCTCTGAGCCATGAGTCACAGGAGGCTAATTGAATCAGCGGTGCTCAATTCCCTCCAACCCAAGACCTGCCCCCAAGCCCCCGGCAGCCAGCACCGACATCAGGGAATTGTGGCTGGGAGCTGCTGATATGCCGGATACGTATAGGAAAAAAGAGAAAGAAGAAGGATTCTGTGTAAGAAGGAGTGAAATGCTGACAGTTAAGTGACACCTGAGTAAATGTTTACTGCGAAGGAGGGATAATGCACGTTTATGAGGGCTACTCTTTGGGATTTTTTTCAGACCAAGACAGATTTCACACCTCCCTGTTTGTATACTATGCCTGAGCTTGCTGTGTCTCCTATCCCTTGCCCTGTCATCCCTTGTTTCGAACTAGAAAGGCGGGTTCAACCATGCCCCACCGCAGCGAGTCCAGCCAGAGCAGCCTTGGACCGGCCACCGGGAAGCACGGCCAGAGGAGATGCTCAGAGCTGCAAAAGGCGGGCTAGGTAATACACCCGAAAAGCGAGTCGTCAGCGTCTTTCCATGCAAGCTGCTTGTCATATGTCCTGTGGTAGCTGTTAACGCTTCTCAAAAGAGAACAGAAAATGCCTCAGTGTGGAGGCTGAGCCACGCAGAGCCGGAGATCAGGCCACAAGTCTCCACCTGCCAGGCAGCGCTGCAACCACGAGGGCAGGCAGTCGTGTTCCTTCTTGCAAGCTCCCACTGAAGAGGGGAAGTACAGACAGATTTTGCAACACCTTTGATTACAGTTTCTAAAGTTTCCAGAGAAGCCAAAACACACAAATGATAGAAAACAACGGGAGAAGCTGGATCTTCGTGTTTAGCGTGAGGTTTGCACTGGAGTCATGGGTCTGGAAGGCAAACGAGACCTTCTGGAGGGTTTTGCTGGGATGTCTCCTTTTAGTACGTGTCCTCTTTCTCCTAGACGGCCACATTGCAGGCGCTCTCTAGTTCTCAGGTAGTGCCGCAATTTCTTTATATCGAAAAGCCTAGAGGAGAAAAAATATGCCAGCTGTGACTATCTAAAGAAAAGCCCTATTGATTTACATTTAAATGCAGCTGTCACTCGCCGGTTATAGCCGGTAAAGCGAAGGCAACAGGACGTGGTACTAAAACACTGCAGGGCTCTTGTACTTTCATGTGCTCGCAAATGGGTGAGAAAATGGGTGTCCTTCCAGCTTAACACACTGCCGGTGAGGGGCACGAGCAAAACCCACCCGGCTCTGGGGCGTGGGCTTGGGGGCTCCGTTTGCTTGCAGGGAACAGGGGGGAGGCTCGGCTGCGGAGGAGAGCCGGGGGGAATCGGGCAGCACGGCGGGAGCGGCAGCTGCTCTCCTGGCTGGCTCCCTCTCCCAGTGTTGTACGTCAGCGCTCGCACACATAAAGCGCTATTGTTCACGGCCGAAAAATTGCCAGGGGAGCACCGGACGGTATCGCCGCCTTACGGTATTGGAAAGCGCGCCTGTTGCCTTTCCCACCCACGCAAACACGTGGGCGGTCGTCCCGAGCGTCCCGCCGACAGGCGCGGAGAGGGGTACCGAAAAGCATCGCTGCCTTCAGGCTGTCCCTTAGCGAGATCCCGGGGACCGCTCCGGCGCCGGGAGGGCTGGGAAGTGATGGGCGACCCCACCGGGCGCGAATTTAGGTACTCAGCTGGCACATCCGAGGCCAGCGGTGACCGTGGAGAAAACCTGTGTGACAGCTGAAGGAATATCTGGTATTAAATGGTGGAGCTAATGCGCTACTTTTTTGTACCTCACTTGGGATGGGATATTTGATTTTTACATGCCATTCTGGGGGGGGGTTCAAGCCCTCTGAAACACTTGTGAGTGTAGAGTGACATGTACCAACGATAAAAGGGAACACTTCCCCTGTGCTAGTTTTTAATTCTGTATATAACAAACACTTCTTTCTTCAGTATTTCTTTCAACTCCATTTTTGAAGTTGATTTATATCTGCCTCCTGTTTTGCTCCAGTTTCAATCTTCTGGCAGCGTTCCTTGCCAAGCCAGCCTAATGCCCACATGAGCCCCATTAAGCTGCATGCTTCTGTGTAGGCAGAAGTACATGGCTTTTCTGGGCTGAGCTTTGTTTGCCAAATCTGGGCCTGTTTTTACAGATAATTACTTCCTTTTTGTCCCCTTCTCCTTCTGTGTGCTTTTTTTCCACACGTGGGCTTTTCAAAATGTAATGTGACCCTCATGCATTATTTTTATCAGCCTTATAAACCCAGCATAGTACTGTGTATGATGTATGTAAATTCATGCACCTAAAGGCAGTGAGGAAAAAAATCTTTTAGTTCTCTGTCAGGAACAGAGGATACCTCTATGTCATTCAGAGTCAAGGTTTTTTCCATCTGAAACTATTAGCTACAATAGTTCTATATTTAGCATAAAGAATAGAAGTACCTTCTTTTCAAGATGACATAATTCGTTTCTGCATTTTTTCAAATGGTAAGATTCTGACATTCTCTTCCAAAGTCTCTTTTCATTTTGAAATGTATTTTTATGCATTGCTATAAACGCCTTTAAATCAAAAAAAAAAAAAAAAGTGACTGACCAAATTTCACAATTTTATTTCACAAAATACTTGGAAGTTTTAGCCTCTTTTTCTCACTGATAATGAAAAAAATATTCTGGAGAAATGCAAAAATATACTTTTGGAGTAGTATTGAGCATGGTCATATTTGTCGAGTTGCATCTGTGTGCCAGATGCGGTGTCGTTACCAACGAGGTCTCGGCAAATGGACCTTGGCCATTGAATCACAGAACGGTTTGAGTTAGAAGGGACCTTAAAGATCATCTAGTTCCAACACCAAGGCACTCAGCTTTGCCACGGTAGCCAACCACACTTTCAAGTTGGAAACTAATTCTGCAAGAAGAGAGTTAGTTTAGTTAGGGGCACCCCGAGAACGATGGGGAAGTTTTACCAAGTGTAAAAAACTTTCTCAGTGTGCTGTGAGAAAGCCCCCACCAGCCACCAGCACCACCGAAGAGTAAGCTGTAGGATCCTGCACACTAGCAAAGGATTGCCCATCGCTGGCGGGTCCCACAGCGCTGCACCGAGGAAAATTCAGGTCTCAGTGTTACAAAAGCACACGGGGCTATAAGGTTTCAGTTCGTTATGTTATACCCCTGTCTATTGATACTCCCTGATAGGATCTGGGACTTCTGAGCACTACAGGGACTTTTGTAAATGAAGTCGCCTCAACGATGTTTGTCCTAGACTGAATACGCTGAGGCAGACAACTGATAAGGGACCTACAAGTTTGACATCAATACAGCGTTGCGCTGTCATAACAATACAACCTCAGCCTCTAGGTTACAACTTCTCAGAAATAAGGAATGCTCATTAAGGGCAAAGATAATTGGGAGCGGTTTCCTCGAAAGGAAAGCCACTCCAGCAGCTGCGGTGTCGAGGGCAGGCCTTCACAACAGTGGCATTGTTTAGAAGCCATTGACGTCTGCAAACAAAAACCTATTTAACTCAGTGTTACAGTCTAAGAAAAAAAATATCAGGAATCTGTTATCCTTCTGCTCCAAACAGAGTAGATGGAGATTCAGCAAAGCTACCCACGGCTGTAGACAAAACAGGGTTATGTTTCTGAAAGCGTTAATATGAATGCCACAGATTTCCTTGGAGGTATTTTCTCCTCCGCCCGTAGATGTGTGACTAGGCTATCTTGGCAAATATCAGAAGTCATGTAGGGCCAGAGCAGTAGAAATATTTTTCAGCAACGACTGTAATGCAGAGTGCTGTGGTGTCTTTTCACTTTAAAATATTTGTACTTAGCTTTAAATGAAAACATTTCTTTGAAATCTAATCATCATATGTCTCTCAAATTCTTCAAATTTTACAGGCACAAGACGAAGCCATTTTTTAAAAAAAGATCTACCTAGAACTGAATAAAGTGTTTAATGTACAGACAAGTACCTCTAACACACAGACAGAGAGATAGGTAATCTTTACCTTAGAGCTCTTTATTTTAAATCTAAAATCAGAGTCTGAAAGACCTGCAAGCCAAGCAAAAATATCTCAGATCTGTCAGTTTTATCAACAATTATTCTTTCCAATGCTACAGCGGAGACTGCAATCCTGTTCCTTGGGCCATATCCTGCACTTGCTTAATGTCTAGTGTAATTTATCTTTGTTGACTTTTACACCACCCAGTATTTTAGATCCTTCATTATGTGGAAGGTAGAGAACAATTTATTTTTGGTTATTAGAAACTTTGTTGGCCAAATGTATGACAGACAGAACCTGTTATGGCATGTCCTACGTTGTTACAGACTGGATGAATCAGAGCATTTGTGGCGGTATACTAAATCTGTGCCCTTTTGTGTCACAGCCTGGGTCAATATTGATCGGTAATTAGCACCTCTGAGGGAAGTTTCCACCAAGAGGGCAATTACAGGGACAGCAGTTCAACCCTCCCTCCCTGATGGCCCTCTCCAGAACCTGGAAAAAACGTATTTGTGAGACCATGCGTTAACTTTTTCAATGGCATTACTTACGTTGCATGCCATCTGTGACCACACAGACCGTCCAGAGCAAGGCAGCCCTTGCACCACTGAATTCTTCTCCTCTGCCATCCCTGCTGTTTCGGTAGAGCAACCTTCTTGCCTTATTTCTCACCTCACGTCTATGGAATTCCCATTGAAATCAAATTTCGCTCATGATTCTCTATGTGAGCTAAATGAAATTCCTTGCTAAGAGATACCAAGACGAAAAAAAAGCTCTTCAAATGCAGAAAAGCGATTACAACTTGAGTTATGGCATCAGTATGTCTAACTGCATACACAGAGCATACATCTATGCTAGTTTTAAATTTATGAGATTTACAGGTACGCATGTGTTTCCTTGTCAGCAAAAACCCCATATGTAGCTGGAAAAAAATCCTTGATAGCCACCAGTTGCACATCAGCAGCTCCAGTATGCTTAATACTTGATGAACAGAGAGGTAGCAGTGAGGTATACGTTGTTTTGTTTTTATGACAAATAACCATAATTATGAGAAGAAAAAGTATTATGATATTTAGACAATTTTTTCCTTTTCTGTCCCTAAGGGACTTTTCAATGGCTGTTTCTGAAATGAGAAACAACAAAAAAAGAGAGAAAAAAAAAAAAAGGAAATCCTTTAATCCCATCCTTTACTTTTAATCCAATCCGTGTGACGCAGAATAAATTATTTTAAAAAGAAGTTGTAACTGGGGTGGCACTTTTCAGTTCTTGGTTGGAGAGTTGCGCTGCCTGTGCTGACCGGGGGTGACATTTGCCTCCGCAGTTACAGAGCACATGCCATGTCACTGCCTGACAAAGCCAGCCAGAACAGTCAAACGATATTCAGGGATGGCGAGATCTGTGCCTGGAAAAAGCGTATTTTTTGCATTCTTTCAGCTTCCGTTCTACTAATTATGGCATTTTATGGACTGCCGTAGGCAAATTATGCTCCCTTTTATGAAAATTTAGATTTTATCTTCTTTTTTTCTTTCTTGGGGGGTGTTGATGGGTACAAAGTGGCAGGATTGCTGTGATGGTAATGCCACACTGGGAAACACTCACAGCATAAGTTTCTGAGCCAATCTGGATATTAAAGCAGCCCCTATCTCCTGCTGTTTCAATCCTGCTGAATTTATAACACGTTCCTCAGCCGACCATACATTATTGAAGAGTTGTCTGGGTAAACACAGCCTACTGCAGTCTCCGGCTGTACAAGAGACATTACCGAGCTGCAACTGTTGTGACAGCAGCCAACTCCTTTCTTTTCCATTTCCAACTCCTGCTGAATCCAAAGGAAGTGCCTCTACCACCATCGCTGCTGCAGTCACGGAGAACGCACCCCGAAGACTGCAAGAGGCTTTTGTCGGGTCCAGGGTTTCCCATCTTTAGTGATGGCTTTTACCTATCTTCACTGGCTGCAAATAAATCTAAGCCTGACATTACAATACTCCTGCATTCTTAAACGACAACAGAGAACTTCTTAAATCACCTTGTAGTCAGAAAAACCAAGGTGAGGATGTGGAGCCCAGGAAGTTCTACAGTACCTGTGACAGAGAGACGGAGATGATAGGAGAAGCTCTCTAAACTTTAGACAGCCCGCGTTTCAGCCTCAAAGCGTGGCTCAGTGATTGAGCATAATCACTGCATTTTGTTAGGCTTTTGAACAAGCAGTCGGCGCTTCGGCACTGGAGAAATCAATGTATCCGAGTGCCAGCCACAGCATGAAACCACCACATCTGAACCTGTGAAGGAAAAAAGGGCATGTGGATCCAGCTGGCTACCCAACGGGAACCAGGAGGGGAAACGAATAAGAATACAAATACAAATAAACATGCATCGGTCTCTGTCTGCAAGACTGATAAAATGACTGACTTAATTTTATTTATCATTATCTATCGCTAACTCATCATGGACAGTGGGAAAATCATCGCAGAAGGAACATGACTGCAGGTGTCAGATGATATGAACAGCTCAAAGGATCAGGGCAACTCTAATTACAAGTGCTCGATCCCATCCAAAGATACTTCTTTCTTTCAGCCTCCCTGCTCAGGAGGTGGAGCTATACACACTCCAGGCTACATCTCGCTTCTACATATGGCATATGAGCTAAGATACTGCAAGTTTTCTCCAGTATTTGCATGAAACAAAGAGTAAAGCATGCTGCTTGCTTATTAATTAGCATAGAAATTCAATACTGACTGGTTTACTGGCTTACAAATATATTTTGGCAGTTACAAGAACCTACTGGATACACCCATAAGGTGAAATCCTGGGAATTTTTCCATTAATTTAAATAAAGCCAAGATTGACCTTGATTCAGTAGAAGGAAGATGAACATTTTATCTTCTTAGGCATCTTTCAGTATTTTGAAACCTTTCCTTTTACGTGTAATATTTCACATATGAATATGTAGAACATTTTATGGTAAGCTCTTGGCTTGTTTAATCTTATCTATATATTTTTTTTAAGTTACAGTAACTGGACATATGGAAATGCTTGGAAATTGATGAATTTGCATAAGGTCAGTGTTGTTCCAAATTTTCTTCACTTAAGAAGTGATAGTAAATATGCCAGTGAGATTCGTGCTCAAATAATCTCTGGTATTCTGCTACATGTAAAAAATGCAATACTCCCATTCCTCTCTGTTCACAGTACAGACATTGATTTCATGTTATCCTTACAGCCTTTATTACCAAATACAATTTGTGTTCCAGATTCTGATGCCAGATGCTATTATCTTGGAAAGCATTTGATATACATAAGCATAACAGCCAATTCTATAAAACGTTTCATGGGTTCCCGTGTTCCCACACAGCGCTGACAACATTTTGTTAATTAGGAAAATCAGGTTTGCTCAAAGAGGGAGAAAAGGTCATCAATATTAATAATGGCAAGGTCTTTCTCTCGTCGTCTGAATCACACATTTCACAATAAGAATCACAAAATGATGTTGTTTGGAGGATAGAGAGAAAATCAGTTTTGCCAGGCATCCATTGAACAAGGACAGGGAGGTGCTCTGCAGACTATGATGAGCAAAGTATTTGTTGTCTGAAGTGGGTATACGACAGCACAAGCTTTCTGACACGATTTCAGGCTCTAAGAGGAATGATAAGGAAGCTCTGCTCTAAAATACTGGTTAATGTGGACCTAGCAGTGAATGTGATCGGGCTTTTCCTTTCTGTGATCCGAATCCCAGATGAAATTTGGCTCAACCGGATTAACTTTAAACGTGAAAGGAAGACACTGGTGCCCAATTAGCAGACAGGCACAGGAGAGAGCTCTGTAAAAGAAGAAAAGCGATGCCAGGAAAAGCGGGGCGTACGAGCAGGGCGCTGCTCTGCAGGTCTGACACGTGCAACGCGGAGCGGCCAGGGCGAACGATGGTCATCGACGTCTTTTCTATGGTTTTTTTCAAAGAGGAGGGTTATCAGGTGATATCAGCAAGGCTCTCAGGAAATCCACTGACTTGGAAAACAGAAAGGAATCAAGATGTACTGAGGGTACGGAGCACTGCCTTTACAAACATCGTAGGAAATGAGTGAATAGCGGAGGCGGATGGTAAACAGGAGGAACCTTAGGGGAAGCAATTCATACAGCATTTGCTCAGTAGCACGAACAGATTTTGAAATCGATGTTGATAACAGAGCAAGCATCTGGGTTGCTTTTTACCTTGAGACTTCTTTGTTTGGAAACAAAGGGATGCGGGACCAGCCAGGCAGCACGGGGCGCCGGCGGTACCTCCTGCGGGCACGGAGCGGGGAAAGCCTCGGCAGCCTTCCCGAAACTACGGGAACCTACTTCAGGGCCGGAGGTGGCACGTCCGCCCAGTACACGCAAATCCACCTGCAGCAATCGCTGCCGAGCAAAATACCCTTTTAATTTGCAGCATATCACGTTTACGCCACAAATTTATTTTACGATGGAACGACGCATGCGGGCTAAAGCAGCGCTTCCTAGCAAAAAAAGGAGTCAGTTTGCTCTACAGCAATTCTACTATAATTCAAAGATAATGGGAGGATCCTAATCGAGGATTGTAAGCTATTTTTCTAGTAATCAGTTTTGAATTATTATTTTTCTACATTTACTCATCATTCAGTATCTATTACGTATCCTCCAGCATATCCCATTTGACAGTGGTGAGAAAGCTGGTGTGCATGGATTTCGCTTGCTGCAGAATTTAATTGCGCCTTATGGGGATTCCCTTCTGTCAATGATTAGTTGGACATTGATCCACATAACTGGAGGACCTTTTTATTTTTTTTTCTTTTTTAAATAATTGATCTATAAACAGACATTTGAAAGAAAACACGCTAGGCAAGGAGAGCTTCATCTTTCAAAATTCTGCCAGTAAAAAGCCTACTAATAATCTGCAGACATCTTGGACCATGTCCTGTGCTGATGGAGAAAACTAAATATTATTTCAGGGAGTAAACTGGAGTCAGAGGCGTTGATTGGGTGGTTTTTTATTATTTTATAAGACATGCCATTATTTTTGTGGTGCACAACAGGTGCAGGGAAGATTATTCAGCCAAAGGCAGAAAGACCTAATCATAGGGCTGCTGTTCAGATGGTACCACCTTGATTATCTGAATGTCACGGGGACACTGAGTGTGTTTGCAGAATTAAGGCCTTGGCTAGTGGTAGTGCTTTTAAATGTAATTAATAGCTTTCTGGGGATATGATTATTTTGAAAAACAAGGAGATTGTGGTAATTGCATTTCAGATATCTGTGGTAGAACTAACAAGAGCTGGCATGAAATGAATGAAGAACTATGTGAAATATTAATTAATGGAGAAATATGAAGTTATAATTCATTTTTGAGGATACTATCAAAACATATTACCAGATTACTTCCAGTCACAACACGTATTAAATTTAGCAGAAAGCATGAAAGCAAAATTACATTTACAAAATTGAAAAAAAAGATGTTAAGTGCTATACTAGATTTAGAAAGGCAATAGACAAATTCATTTCCTCATTTAATGAACAGTTTTCCTTCTTTGAGAGGCAGCCATTCCCACTTTGTTTCAAGATTCCTTCCTGTATGCGTAACAGAAATAAGACACTTTCTTCCAGCACAATTTGCATTTTTTAAAATGAGGTACATGACTCAAGCGAGCTTTTATCGCCCTTTTTTTTAAGGGAAAAAAAAAAAAGAAAATGTCAAGTAAACTTAAGAATGATATGCAAATACCATGCAAATATGCAAAACACAGCCCCCTCTTAGAAAAGCAAGACTACACCTGCACCGCAGGCAGAGCAGAGCAGCGCAGTGCTGGTTTTGGGCTTTCCCAGGCACCGGGCGGACAAGGGCGGCCTCCAGTGCAGCGTTGGGAAATATAGTCCGTCTTTTCATATGCTCAGATCTAGGCAGAGGGAGCGAAAAGGGATTTACGTAGCTGCTCCAAGAAAATACTAAGGGTATTAGTTTTCGAAAAATCTTTACCTTTCCCCTCCCCCCCCCTTTTAAGAAATAACAGAGACCTACTGTACCCTGCTGAGACCAACATCTGTGCAGACAATTAAACCCTTTTAGACTCTGAGTGGGGGAAACTCAGAGGAACTGGCCCTTTTCTACTACAACCTCTGAAGGATTACAGATAAAGAAAAGATTTTGCAAATAGCTAGGCACATACATAATTACAAAGAGGTCTCGCTGATTTGTTTTTTAAAGAAATTTGGGTAACAATGAAGTTTTGTTGTCTGAAAAATACTTACTGATACTGGCACTTGGATTTGAAATGCAGCACTAACATCTCTGTTGTCTACCCCCTTTCATAGGAAGCCACATCTAGACGACAGAATAAGCAGCTGAACAAGTCCTTGGGTTTCATTCTTCAACTTTCACAGGAAATGGTTTATCAAAACTTGATTCATGATGGTATGACACCAACAGTTCTTTATACAGCATTCTGGTTTTCTTCTCCAAGTGTCTTTTGTTTTCCTTAACTTTTTTCTGTCATTTAGCTAGGGTTGGGCAAGTGATGCAGAATATCTTTGCAAGGTATTTTCCCTAATTAAAGTTTATACCTGGGATGATAGTTAAGAAAGGTTGTCCTAACAAGGAGGGATGCCACTGTGGTATGAGTGGTTTAAATGTGGAGCCGGTTGAGTCCCTGCTCTGAAGGGCTTAAAATCTAAATGAATAAGGTGAGAGAGGAAACAAAAATGAAGACTTCTGCAGAAGGAAGATGAATGAAACAGACACAACTTCAGGTACCATTTTAATGGCACTTTCTGCTGAAAAATGCTTCTGTTGAAATGATTCTGACCCAGGGCTGTGTATGAACAGGTCTCAGCGCTAATCACTGTACATACCGTTCTGTAGAAACAGAATTCCATACATTTATCAAATCACATCTCGTTCTGGGAAATGCCCACCGACAATTTCAGGTTTCCAGGCAGACAGGCAGATGAGCTGCGGTTCTCCTTCCCTGCATCCATCCTGACAGCCTGTGCCCTCCCTTGTGCCACAGGAGGGAACTCCGAACAACAGGTGGATGCTTTTCACACACTGATTTTGGCAGCGCTTTGGTTCACTTTGGTATGTAGAGGGAACACTACGAAAAAGTACGCTGTGGGAAATACATAGTGCCTTTAACTTGAGATGACAGCGTGTGACGCTTCCTATCATAGAGAGCATGCCTTAACAAAATCTGACCTGTCAAGGTTTAATGCCTTGGCATATACACAGTGCAAGATACAGACATTGCCTTTTATGATGCCATCTTTTTTTTTTTAAAAAAAAAAAAAAAAGCCCTGTACTAATGGCACAACAGCAGGAAACGAGTTTTATGCTGTTTCTAAATTGTCAAACCCGGTACAATTCTCGGCATACAACTTCAGGTTTGTAACAGCCTGAGAAACTCCGATTGTACAGATTGCATGCAAGAACAGTTTGCCTCCTGCGCTCTGAGCAGAGACTTTCAAAACTGATTTGCCCTGCAAGGCTAGAAACGTAAACATAGCAGTTCACTCTAACACCAACAATGCAAAATTACTCTTGCAGATTTCCAATAGAATATGGAAAATGACAGGCATTAAGACAAGCCAGGCTATTTTTTTGGTGAATTTTAAGAAAACATGACCTACAGCAAGAACAGTTCAATGGTGAGAAACTCCAGAGCAAGGAAGGGAACTATCTCATCGCTACAGCACCGCGCCTGGCTCCCTGCCCCGGCAGCCTTTCCTCCCTTTTCCCGACACCCACATTTCCATGCTACAGAAATCTGGGGGCAGAAGCTGGGCAAGAACTGTGCTGTCCAGGGGCTGGTTGACTACCACAGCAAAGCCACTGGGTCCACAGCACACCCATCTCCTCCTCCAGGTACATTCGGCAAGGGCAGGGAAGATGCGCCTAACCAAAGGCTCTTCTGCCTTCATGGGTCTTCTGCATCCCTCCCAGGCTGTGCCTCCTATGTTAAGGTCATTGCTCCATCAGGGAAGCTTACAAAAGTAAATTTGAAGGTAGAAGATAAAGTAATTCATGTTTGGGTACGTCCACCACGTAGCTTACGCTCTCACCTGGCCAGCGTATACGCTGGGGTACAGCTGGGTACAAACCTGAGCTGGGCTGGGGGGAGCACCCCCAGCGAGAATAGAAGCCCAGAGAGGAAGAAAGGTTTGCGTATAAACACGGGGACAAACCTTCCTTTCTGAAAGCGCGATTATGCTTTGTATGTAAACATATACCTCAAATCCAGCCTGGTGTGCAGTAACACTATGATATAAACGGTGATGGTTTCAAGAGGCACCATAACTGCAGCGATGAAAATGTTTATTTCGGTGTGAAAATATGAGCTTTCCTAATGCTTAAGTATTTGTTTCAAAATGTGGCTCAGATTATAAAGACAAATATTTGAAGAGCAAATAATTGTTTAATTAAGTTTGCACACGGGGCTAACTTCATAACAAGATTTATAGAACATGTAATTATGAGTGCTCGTCTAATAAATGATCATGAGATGAAAGAACACTCGCGCCAAAGCAGAACTAGTCAAAACTTAGACACCTGCAGTGCCTCCCCACGGTAAGGCATCTGCTGTCCCTGCTCTGGGAGAGGACCCTGCTGGCCCAGGGACCCTCTGCTTTCAGGTGCATCGTGTAAGAAGGAATTAGTTATGTTTTTTTTCACGAAGGGACCGAAACGTGTTGTGCCTCTTTCCTACCGTGCCTTGAAATAGCGACTCTTAAATCAAACGTGAGCTTTCCAGTGACGGGCACACTAGAAAGGGGGTCCTGGTAGGTTTGCTTTGTAAGGAAGCCAATCCTTTTGGTTCCTCCACTGAAGTCCAAGCTCAGAGAGGCCAAATGAAAACGAAAACGTGGCTGTACGGTTCCAAGTGCCGCGCAGAGGCCATCCATCGCTGTTGCAATGCCAGCTTTTATTGGCTTTTGCCAGTGCTTCACAGGAATGGAGGCAGCTTTACTCTTTTCTCTCTGACTTGACTTCAGCGTGAGTTTTGTGGTATAATTCCTACCAGCTCCCGAGCCTGACATGTTCAGGAAGTATAATGGGCAGTAATGGAAAAAAAATAGTAACAGAAACGTCAACTTTTTGAGGGGGATTTTCATTCTCATTACCTCAACATTAAATGGAAGCAGTCAACTCTAAAACAGAGGATGGGTCAAATGTAATGAAGAGTGGCTTTTCCGTATGGATAGTGATTCCTCAAGAAAGTGAAGCAGTTTAGCCTCAAATACAGCTTGCGTACAAATAAATTAAAAAACCACCCTTGCTAATATAGGTGATCCTGTACTACAGCAAAAGCTTCACGACAACATTTAGTCTGAAATAATACAAAGAGTGTATACTGCAGTCTGTAAATAAAGTATTCCCTAAGGAAAATCAAGGCAGAAATTTTAGTAATTACCAGTCCAAGAGCATTTCAAATAATGAAGACATGTAAAAGAAATACTTGCTGTGCTCATTCTCCCTCTTCTGGTTTTCTGTTTGTGTTGCTACTTCATTCCTTGACAGAGACAGACGCACATATATGTACATCGATGTGAAGTTATGCATACCATAGAGGTTTATTATTAAGGTATCTAAAAACCTGAAACCTGGGACATCAAAGAGCATCGGATGGACTTTGCTCTCTGTTCAGGGGAGTGCTCTGAGGGGGGGGTTCGACTTCTTGCTGCATTTGACAGCTACGCAAGAACATGTGCTTTCTCTGCCTGGGTGCAGGTGGAGAGCAGGCACTGGGGAACGCATTAAGACAGAGGTACCTCAATGCACGAAATCAGCCTCAGCATAATCGGGTTATGCTTGATCGTAGCTGTGATGTAAGAGCAGAACAAAATATTCTCATTTTATGTTTTATAAGAATTAAAGGCTCTTTGCTAGGCATTTTGCCAGTTAGTGTCGTACAAGGAATACGCCTGCTAGGGTCCTCCTCAATGCAACAGACAAACTAGGGTCGTTGCTGACTTTTGTGATGGAGGCTACAGCTATGGATTCAACACGTAGAGAGAAAAAGTGGCTTATAAATAGGACACAAACACAAAATCTACGTGGTTTCTTTATATTTTCTTGGCTCCGCATGCAACATTGGATTCCAGATGATTATGCCTTCTCAGCCCTTCGTTTGCTCTGGTACCCTACAGAGGATGCACACCTGCTTATTCACTTTCCCAGTGATGGACAGCCCTTTCAGATCCCATTAATGTGACGTGTGTTGTCTGATCTCAGCCAGGAAGTTCACAATGGCAGTCTGAGCTGCCTTGGTCACTACCTGGGTAGTGTGGCCACTGCCCTGGATTTAGCTGCCAAATAGTCAGAGGATTTCGAGACTCCACTGATAGCTTTTCCTCCATGTTAATGAGTCACTCTTAATACTTGTCACTGGACGCAAGGTCACTGGATCCTAGCAAAAATCACGGTGATGAATAAAATTGGGGCAAATTACCCACATCCACTTAATTTTTGCACTCAGTAACAATCAAGAATTTATTCCTGGTTACAAAAAAAACCTAGCATGACAAAGGAGCTGATTTAGTATAAACACTAGTGAATGCAATGCTGGAGAAGCCCTTATTTCCCCGGAAATTCAAATCTAAATATGTGGGAAGCAGAAGCTGCTTCAGTAGTAGCTGATGATCCATCCTATAATTAGCCAACACCACCACACTGAGTGTCAGTACTATTTGGCTGATACGGCTCTTTCGGTAGAACAGCAATATTTGATGAAGGGGGGGCCTCATTCTGAATGTCAAATTTCTTTATTTCTTTCTGACATTTCAATGGCAAAGATTATACTCAAACCCAAAGTTTTAAAGGAAAGCTTTATTTGCAGCAAATACTGCTGTGAACTTAATGACCAACTTGCCTTTATGTTTTCACGTAAAAACTTACTTGATGCCAATTTCTGTATATTATTGGACTTAATTTCTAATTTGGTAGACCCACCATAACTTCCCTATGCAATCTATTTTTTATCATACTTTGATTTTTTAATTGGCTTTGATAATGATGCACATTTCCAAACTATGAAAAAAGTTAGCAATTTTATAGAATTTGGTAGGAAAAAAAGAAATAATTTATAATCAGTGTTGTAGTTAACAACAACCCCTAGATATTTTTTCTCTGAGGAGTACTATCTGCTGATTTTACTTAAGATATTTAATAAAGCTTTCTTTCTTCATGTACATCATTAACCTCCCTATGAAATACATTTCTGTCTCATACTCAATCTTACATCGCACATCAAAATGAGTTAGTACGGATCTCATGAGAGGGTTTGTTAGTCAGGTCCAAGTCAATCAAGTAAATAATGTTGTAAATGTATTGGATAGGCTTTATATGCCCCAGACTGGTTGCTCAGAAGGAGGGGTAAGCAGTTTCTGATTAATTATTTGCCTAATTTTGTCTCTACAACTGAACAGAGATGATTTAATGAAAAGCAACTTCTCAGTTTGAAGTCCTGTAAGTTAAGGCAAGACTAGCCCCAAGTACATTAAGTAATGGTAAGGCTAACTTTCCATTGAAGGTCATGTTATATTGTGTTTATTGGAGTGCTTATGTGTGTATCCAGATATGTATATGAACATCCTGAACAAATTTCAAGAGAAAGCGCTTATTTTGCCCAAACCCAGGTTACTCCATCATCTTGGTATTACCGAATTCCTCTTATGCTTCAAGGGACAGTTCTGCACCAAAAGGTTTGAGCAGTATTCTGCTAATCAGAGTTTAGTTATCTCATCTCAGAGGACTGTTCCCAGGCACAGCTATTGGCGTTTAACACGTTGTAAGGTGTCTGTTGTGACCGGGGCAGGGGCTGCAGGAGAAAGTGGCTCTCGACCACCCTTTGCTGGGGGCTCAGCTACCCTTTTAAGGAAACATTTCTTACCTTTTTCTTTTTGGTGAAGCTATCCTTGAAAATGCGAGTGCAAAGGCTGTTGCGCGGCTCTTCCTCAGGAAGCCCACTATTGTTTCAGGGATGTGAACTGCCCTGGTATCCCCAGCAGATATAGATCTCCTCTCGCTCCAAAAGCTCTGTTACAGAGGTCAAAGCATTGCTCCTGAAATCCTGCACCGTTTTTTCCCCGGGGAGAGGCTGGCACACCAACCCAGAGCGGCTCTGCTGGCGGCATCACCAGCGATCCCCTTCCCAGGTCCGTGCTGCCGCCCCGTCCGCGGGGAGGCGAAATCAGGGGGTGCCACCGAGGCGTTACAGCTGCTTCTCCAGCCCCAAGTTCCTCATTTATTGTCACCTGCTGTGAGTTCCAGCTTCCATTTATAATCCCCATTCAGCACTTAGTTTGTTATATTATTTTTTTTTACCTTAGAGTAACGAAGGTATTTTTTAGGATGACATTAAGGAGTAATATAAATAAAGTGACCATGCCTTACCCTTAGGGTCCCTTCATAATATGTTAGAATTTTAATATTACTGGCATTTTTTCTAAAAATAAAATTCTACCTTACTTACTTAATCAGTGAAAGATGAAACGTTTAATTAACATAAAACATGATGTATTTCGCCTTCTGTACAGCCTGAAGGCTCCAAGGTTTTTCCTTTCAGTATCAAAAAGCTTTCATAGTAAATCACCGTGTGATACTAGAAGTAAAGACATAAAAGTCTTGTTCTGTGTTATTCTAAGCCTGATTCAATTCTGAGACCTTTATTTTTTTTATCAAGCGCAAAATACAGGAATTTGCTTTAAGGCGATGTAGGATAAGGCCTACACACCATTTACATCTCACACACAACTCGGTACAGAGCCTGCATGCTGTTTGAGCTTGAACGCTTCAAAATTTTTCCAAGGTTTTTTTTTTAAAAATTGAGGGAGGTGTGGTTTTTTTCTTCCCCTATAGAGAGTACACATTTCTGAATGTTATACATGTGCTGTCTCCTCCTTAAATTTAGTTCCTACTGTTTTTTTCACAGATTATTACCTATTAGCAACTTGGGTTGAGCAACAAAGTCTCCCAATGATGAGTCTGAGGAGAGAATCAGCAGGGGCTGAGCCTTGTTAGCTGCCACTGCATCAACAGCTCAATATGAGCTCATTTATTTGGGTTTATAAGCAGCTGTAAGTAAAGCTCTGTGGAAAGGGTGGAGGCTTAGGTTGTTCTAAGGGTTTTATGGGGGGGGTTCCCCCCCCCCCCTACAGCGTCTGACCAGAGTACTGCAGGATGCTGGGAAGCAGGAGCTGCTTTTGGATGATGCTTTCAGCTCTGCAGATCAGCAGTGCAATGACTGGTGGAGGCAGCCCTTGAAAACATATAAATTATGGTAATGTATGTCAACAATTTTTCTAACCAGGCTTTTTCCTAGCTTTTCTACTTTATCCTCTAATTGCACCCATGCTGAAATAGCTGCCATTGTAGGCCAAATTTATACCAAGATTTTATTCTTCTGAGCTCCAAGTTGTTTTGATATTAGTGCCTTTGCTGCTTCAAAGCTGCTTCAAACACTGCATTTGAAACATTGTGGGTACTTTTATTTTTCTTCCTTGAACAAATGGCATCATGACAAGAGTCAGTAAAGCACTACTTTGCATCAGGAAGACTATCAGGAAAGCTGTTGGACTCCAAAGGATGGATTTAACTTTCAAATTTGTAGATTTGCAGAGCTGTTTTACTGGATAATAAACTGTATTTCTAATTTAGAGGTAGGTTTGGGGTTTTTTTTTTTAATGAAGACTGCATAAAAGCCCAGCAGCCTCACAGTAACTGATGTCCTAAGCTATATTACAGATCTACTGGATTCAAGACAAATAGTCTGTTTTCTCAATGTCTCACTGTCAGTAGTTGCATCCCATTACTAAACAAGTCAGATGAGAGAATGCCATCCAAAGAGTATGGTATACAGATGCTTGAAGGAGTAATGAGATGCATTCACTCACTTTTTTTTCAAATAGGTAACAAAGGCTAAGCAAGCAATGAAAAGCTTTCCAAATGTTTACACAGATTATGAAAGAAAAGGTTGAACTTGAGCTTCTGGAACACTAGCAAAATTAACTGGTAATTCGTTAACAATGGTATATGTTTATGGCCCAGGCAATCGTTAACTCAGTGCAGATTGTGCTACTTCTCAGCTGAACTATACCATCTTGTGGGTTCCCAGGAAATTACAGTTTCAGTATCGAAATCATCTTTAGTAAGTTTGTCAGTCTAAAACTGCTGAAAGCATTGCTATTTTTTTATGACTAGCTGGCACACTATGAACAGAAGACTATTAAAGCTTTTCTTTAATTTGCACTCTCCATTTGTGACTTTCCAAGCCATAATGATATATATATATCCCACTTTCTCCAGTATTTTCCAGTTATTTTACAAACTTCTAACTTGATCTGTGGAAGTTTTACAGTGAAAATAGAAAAGAGGATAATGCAAACCTTCTGTTGCTATTTACGCTTTTAAATCTTGTGACAAGGAAATCAGAACAGCAAAACTTAAAAGAAAGAAGAGAACAAAAAAGAAACATTAGCAATCGCTTTGAGAACCCCTTTCTTTCTGCTGGCCAGTTAAGGTGTCCTTAAGTGCTAGAGATCCAGTACGGTTTTGTCTGGGAACTGCAGGATTTCTATTTGTTTAGGGCTTTGTGTGGTGTTTTTTGTTGCTTTTTTTTCTTTTTAATGTTCAGAAGTGATGAGAATCTGATGGGAATCTTCTGATCATTTGATAGGAATCTGACTGTGAGTGGGATAATGCTGAATTCAACACTTGAATTGTAGGGGATGTTTTTAAAAACCTTTAAAAATGTGGCAGCTGCTGACTTCAGCAGGGTTTCACCAACAGCTGGGCCATGTGCTATTAACCCCCCCTTAATTTAAAAACAAAAATGCCACAGCCATGATATACAGTTAAGAGCACTGCTGAGTACTCTAGCTGTTAAAGGAAAAAGAAAACATACTGTTGCAGACAGGTGTTGAAAAATAAAACTAGGTTCAGACCAGTATATTCCTAGGCTATAAAACATGGCTGGAAAAACATTAAAATGTTTCTTTTCCAAGCACAGCAAGTCTATTAAGTGCTAAATATCAAAAGACCAATTCAGCTCTCATTAGTGTGACTGGGAAGGCAACTGAGAATTGAATCAAACCCAAAAGAGCTGACACTGCTGTCCCTATCTGGGATGACATGATCCTCAGTAACATGTTACAACTATCCCCGTCTAAATTCTTTAGTGTCAGAGCAAGTAAAACTTGAATGTTATGAGGAATAAACATGGCGTATCAATAACAGGGCTCCATGATGTAATATCTATTTTGCTTTTTTTTAATTGATGCAGTCTGCTTACAGTGACATGTGAGCCATAGCAAGCTCCCTGGCAGCCTTGGTAGAAGGCAAGGGCACAGCCACAGCAAGGGAAGGAAGAAATAGCTGATTTCTGCCAGCTGTTTCTGTAACCACTGAAAAGTGGGTGTGCATGTTGAAAATAAGAACACTGCCCATGTCTGCAGATAGGATTTCCCATATCGTATCAATTTCCAGAAAGATTTTCTGCATTGAGGTCATAGCTCTGAGCCCCATGACAGTGTTTATCAAAAGGTCCTGGGCAGAGCTGATTATGATGATGTGAGTCCCAGGGAGCCAACTCTCCCTCTCTTTTCCAGAAATAGTAGCAATTGTCTAACTTCACATTTACAGATTTTAAAAGACGTCTTTCAGCTGATGACACGTGGACCTTGGGATATCCATGAGCGACTCCTGAAAGTCCCTGTGAAAGGCAATTGTGGAAAAGCAACTGTCTTGTCAGGAGGCTTAAATTATCTGCAGTTATACCACTGCCTTGCTTGCTTGGCTACAGGCTGGCTTCTGTTATTTCTAACTCGCCTGCCACTCTACAGTTGGCCAGCTGTACTCAGACCTCTGTTTTTATGCAGAATAACAATGAAAAGGTTGGGTTGAATACCTATTGATTTAAATTGACATTTTTCTGCCTCGATGACTGCTAAACGGCATCCTGAGAAAAATATTAAAATATTTCATTCCTATAACATTGAAAGAGAAAGCAATGGAGCAAAGGTGTTTTCCACTGTATCAGCCCCTAACTGAAATATAAAGCAGTGTTACAAATTTGAATGCAGTTAGTAAAAGAAACCAATGGAGAAAAAGCTTGGTGAAAGAACCAAAGAGGATTAAGTTTGCCCATTCATCAAACAGGTGCTGCACACTCTTAAGAAAGAAATGCCTCAGATGAGGCAGAGGAGTAAGACAGGTAAATCCATTTTCAGGTAAAAAGCTAGGAAAATATTGTAGGAAAGAAAGAAACTGAATGAGAAGCTGGTAAGAAAAGTGAGAAGCCCTTATCTTTGCAACTGTATATTTAACAGAATACAATTAAAACCCACCTTTGCCATCAAGTTTTGTAGGGGGAAATTCACAATTTTGTTATAAGACCTAGAATTTCTGATTACTGTGCTAGTCTAGGGCCTGAAATAACACTTCTGGGGGGAAAGCAGATTCCAAAATGTGCCTGTGATAAGCCAGCCTGAAGCCTGATCTCTTGGGCTCCTTTAAGGATGTTCACAATTCTCAAGCAATTTGGTTATCATAGCACTGCCAATAAAGTCTGGCCAGAACATAGAGATGTCACCTCTGAGGGGTTGTATAGGACAATAAACCAAGCTGGCTTGGACTGGCATCGAGATCTGGAATAGAGGCTTTGACAACAAATAAAGAATTATGAAATGTTGCTGTATGCCAGTAATGACAAGACTGGTCCTGTGGTAAAAGCTCCTGGAAAAAAAATCACACTAGACCACTGATGAGGAAAACATTTGTTTTCTTCAAACACACAAAAAGAGAGAAATAGAGCAAAAAGCAATATTTACTGTACGAGTCAAGAACTGTAGCTCTCATCTTGGCTGCTGTAAAATGATACAGCTTTACAAAACACATGAAACCCCAGTGAGCTACATAATGGGAAACCTACCCTGTTCTGCCTGAAATCATTCCCTCCCCAAAACTGACAACTAAAACCAAAGTTAATTCCCCTAAATAAAAGGAGCATAGAGAATTGACCTCAGGCATGGACTCCTACAAATGCAACCTAAATCCTAACCTCAGTATCAAGTGCTCGTTTAGACACCTATATCGTATTTTGAGATCGTAAAATTAGGCTTATTGACTTTCTACTTTAAGACTATAAGGCAGCATGGCTTGAATAAATGACTGATATATGTTGATATAAGTATGTGCTTTAGATTTTGACTGAGGTATAATTCTGCCAGGAAAACAAATATTTTCGTTAACTGCTTTCCATGGTCTGAAAGATCTCCTCCATTCTTGGCAGCTGCTGTGGACTTACTGTATAATTTGTCTCTTTTCCTGGTATGTGATGGCTGGGTACAATAATGTCAGCAAAGCAGCTATTCTGGATTCTGTGCATTTAAAAAAAATTTAAAAAAAGGGGGGGGGGGGGGGAAGAAAAACATTAGAATAATTCTTGGCTTCCAGGACCTGGAATGCTCATTTTAAACAAATCCTTGAATATATAAATGAAATACTAAAAGACAGTCAAATATTAATACTATACATTTACACAGGCTGGAGAGGACAAACTGGTTAGTCTGTTGTCTATTATACAATCGCATAAGGTTCCTGTGGTGTGCAAGCACAGAATTAAAGCAGTGAATGACAAGCTGGTTTGTAACGTATTTAAAAATAGGATTTATCCTGGAAACAAACAAACAAAATCTAATAAAAATTGAGTTTGATACCGGTTTTTTAAGTAGTGATACTAGGGTTCTTTCAAGTATTTAACTTAATCCCATATGAATTCTGATAAAATATCCCTGCTCAGAGAGCAGTCTGTGTTCAATACACTAACACAGGGGGACTGATAGATCTAAAAAAAATGCGTTAATGAGTTATCCTCATTCTGTTAAGGTGTTTTCAGTGGCTCTGCCAGGAACCACATAGTCTTGGTCAAATACCATTCCAGATCTTTATCAACGGTCTAGAAGGAAATAAAATTAATTCTGATCTAAACATCAGCCAACAGCAAAATGTGTGGTGTAGCAAAACGATAAAGTCAGTTATTCAGAGCAACTTGGAATGAAAACGTAAAAATGAGTGGTAATGTCCCCAGACAAGCTGCGTTATTGGTTATCTTTACCTACTGGGAAGCTGAGCTCAGACCGAGCTCAGACCAAAATGCATTTTAATACAGCATAAAGTTGCATATATAGGAACAAGGAGTGTATCTCACACCAAGAGGGTTGCTGTTGGTGTATTGCTGGGACACACTAAGATTTTAAAAAGATATCTGCCTAATTTCCTGACTACAAAGCTCCCCACCCCAGTGCTGATGAGAAATAAATGGATTCGATTGCTCCACGTAGGAGTACAGGAATTTCTTCCCGGAGCAGTGTGGTGACATTTCCTTTATATATCACCCTAGTGAATCTAGAAACTACTTCCTAGGAAGTCCTAGGTGGTCTTCTGAACAGCTTCCCACTCCACCAGGTGCCCTTGCAGGAATGCCATTAGGCAGGTGAAATGATCAAGTCCATCCTAAAAGGACTCTGACATCTCCTACCATAAATGAAGCTAGGGTCTGTAGGTGATCATAGAATCGTAGAACCATTTAGGTTGGAAAAAACCTTTAAGATCCTCGAGTCCAACCATAGACCGTAATGATGTAAGTGTGGGCAAGTTTCCAGCTGCCTGCAAGGAATAATGAAAATGCCCGATGCCATGTCCCGCACTACTCGGGAGTGTGGTGCATCAAACAGGGCTTTTGTGGTCCTGCCTTCAGCTCATCAAATACAAACCACAGAAACTTAACTGCCAGATCTGCTGAACTTGTAACCGATTCCTATTCTGGCTGCAAAATAAAATTCTCTGCCTGTCTTAATATCTGATTATAAGCCCAAGACCTCTGAGGGCTGTGTGAGATAACAGGTACACATCCAATTTTCATTTAGCTTACACAGGAAGAAAATGTACTTAAAAACTAACTTTCTTCCCTATGATGCTTTTCATTTCATTCATCAGACTTCCACTTGCTTCTCTGCTTTCCGTGCCTTCCAGCACAACATTTCAGCAGCGTCATTGGCCACTTTAGGCAAAACAGCATTGGAAACACGTTGCACGTGACAGCCAAATGTGTCGATCTGTTGACACTGGACGCTGTGAGGTCGCTATTAAGACTTTGCAGTGGAGTATGAGCTGGACGGTGTTGGGATTAGATTGCTTTTTCTGTATCTGGAGGTGAAAGCCTGATGAAGTGTTGGGCTGCATTATCAACAGAGCTGTAGGCAAGACGAAAAGTGCAAAATGACCTTTTCTTCACTTTATTTCCATTCTTATGAGTGATGGAACACTTCCTAGCGCAGCCTTAACTGTGTCTAAATTTATTTGTGTTAATCTAAAAGGGGTCAAAACTCTACCCACGCTTATGCTGATGTACCACCAGAGCAATTCCACTGACACAAGCAGAGCTACTCCGGACTTTGGCTAATGCAATGTGAAGTGGAAGTTGGCTTAGGATGTCTCTCTGTCATGGTTTACTCACAGGCTCTAAGAATTGCAGAGAGGAAACAGATCTACATGTAAAGTGGGCTTCAGGGAAGAACTTGGGGAGTTTCCCTGAGTTTTAAGACCTCTCTTTTTTTCTTTTTTTTTTTTTTTCTCTCCCTTCTCTCTCTTCCTTACCCTCATGCTGGGCAAAAAAAGCTTTCTTAAAGTACCCAGAGCTTTAGCTTTTTTGAAGCAACTCAGGTAGCACTTCCACTGGTGGTGGTCATGGTTTCCACAAGCTTTAGTTCTTTAGCAGCTTTCCTATGCCAACAAAATCTTAGGTTTGTTTTAGTTACAGTCTGAATAACAGGGCCAAACTCTGCTGGGGGGGATGAATGATTTCTCTCCTGCTTCCTAGCCCACCAAGTTCCTCGTGACTACTCTTTCCCAAAGCAAGATGGGGAGTCCTCACCGCAGCCAGCACTGTTCTCACCTAAGCTGCTCAGCAAGACCTGGATTCAGGGGAGCCACTGGATGTGACCCTGTGGCTGGCAAACAAGCTTTCGTTATTACCTTTTTTTTTTTTTAATTTTAATTCTGTTCTGGCCTGTCTTTTTACCACTGATATGTAGAAATAACACAGGGTGTGTGACAGTCACATCCGAATCAGAGTATAAAAGGCTTAGGCAAATTCTGTCTCTGAAAAAACCTGCTGATATTTACAGTCATCATATTAGATCAGTGATGTAATTCCAAATATTAAATTACAAGGCCTGTAAATCAACACATAGATATTGTCTGATTTATTGTCACAGGCGAGTTGCAAAATTTTGCAATGTATCATTTGTGTTATGATACATGCCCCTTGCGTTATATCAATTCTGGTGTCTGATATTGACAGGCATTATTTACGAATGTCTAGAATAGCATAAACCTGGTGCTTTAAAACCTGTTGTCTAGGTATTCTCCTGTTTTCTAGAAATTCTCTTTTCCAGAATTTTATGCAATTTGCTTACCTCAGATGTACAGCATTTATACGAAAATTCAACATTGGCCTTTTTGAATTTGCGCACTTTTGTAGCAGCATTTTTAGTTTTGACGTTTGAGAGAAGAGCCCAGAGGAAAGTGCAAACTGTGGGCACAGAAAAGCTCAAACAACGTTAGAACAAGATTGTGTCTATTCGACACATAAAATACTTGGTTAATGATTCATTCTGACCTATTCATTAGTGAATGGCCCAAAGTCTGTCCGGGGGTGTCAGAATGCCCACCGTGTTTTGCAGTGCTGCATTTTTGACTTGGAGCTCAAATTTAGCTGGCAGATATGAAAAATCCCATGTAGTGAGAAAAAACTCCAGTGATTATGCCATGGTGAATGCTTGAAGAGTTATTCCAGCTAAGGCTGATGTTAACTTATGTTGGTAATCCTCCCCCCCCTACCCTGTATAATCTTTTTTCTTTGCGAATAAGGTATTACTGTTGTTTTCTGCTGATTCTAAACACCTCATCTGAACCGGGGGCATTTTCATAATATGAATAAAGAAGCCACCTAGATAGGCAGGGCTGCCTTTCGAGAAGACCCGGTGAATTGCTCACTGCAGGCAAGGGTCGCTGCACGCCTGTAGATGGAGTTAAATATCAAAGAACTGGTGCAGACCTTAACAGTGTTATGCGATGCAGGCAGACGGGACCGATGATCCCTTCTTTGCTGTCACGTCGGTTTACTGTCCAGCTCCTTGCAAGACAGGAAGAGGTGTTTCCACTAAGAATAGTTTGTAGATAAATTGGCTATCGTCTCCTACTGAAGCAACCAGCGCAGCTAGAAAAAGGAGAGCACTCCCAGGCACAAAAGTCCTTCCCCAAGTCCATAGAAGATACTAAAAAGCACAAAACTAAATACGGGCTGAGGACGGCTGCATCCCAGAGGAAAGGTCCCCCGCAATAACAGCGCTGGGACGGGGCGGCCATGCAGGGAAAAGCGGTGGGCACCAGGATTCCCAACTGCGCCGGTGTTCCCGGCTGGCCACGGTGCCCACGGGCTCGGGGCTGGCCGTGGGCCTGAGGCTCATTGCCTACAGGGAACGGGGATTTGTAAGAGTTAATGCCCTGAATTATCTCTCTGCGATGGATGACAAGCCATCCAGGGATGGGAACTGCCGCTTCTTCCTTACTAACCACTTCCAATAAAGGCTCCCGCTAATGTTTTTTTTTTTTCTCCCTTTTTTCATCATATCCAGGGATTTTTTTCTCCCTTTTTTTCATCATATCCAGGGGAACAGGGGGGAACAAACCGCCTGTGACACCTTACCCTCCTGCTTCTTCCGACTCTGTGTTACTCACATGCTCCCCTTGTTTCCTTCCACCTCGCTCCTCTCTTTTCCTACTTTTCCCCGTCGGAAAATCCGCTAGACCAGGTTCACTGAGGATAAACCAACTCCGTTACTGCGGATTGGTTACAGGGCCACTCCGGATTTACCTCGTCAGCTTAACTGCTGCCTACAGCTCCCTCGACCGCCCCGTTCGCATTTAAAGGTTAACAAATTTAAAAGGACGACTTCTGCCGCCCACTCCACCAGTGGAGACTCCCCGTCCCCCCAGCCCCGCTTTGACCGGGGCAGCAGAGGGCGCTGCCGGCCCACGCGTGAAGAACGGCGGCGTGGGGCCGGAGCGGGGGGGGGAGGACGGACCGGACCC
>NW_010972920.1:8485302-8707849 GCF_000737465.1 Haliaeetus leucocephalus
CCCCCCCCGGTCCCCTTCCCCTTTCCCCGGGCCGCCATGGGCCGCCCCCCCGCCGTCCGCGCGGCCCCGCTGGTGCTGCTGCCCCTGCTGCTGCCGCTGCTGCCGCTGCCCCTGGGCGCCGCCGCGGAGCCCCGGCAGGTTTTCCAGGTGCTGGAGGAGCAGCCGGCCGGCACCTGGGTGGGCACGATCGCCACCCGGCCCGGTTTCAGCTACCGGCTGAGCGAGCAGCACGCCCTCTTCTCCATCAACGCCAGCTCGGGCGCCCTGCACACCCGGGCCACCATCGACCGCGAGAGCCTGGCCAGCGACGTGGTGGACCTGGTGGTCCTCTCCAGCCAGCCCACCTACCCCAGCGAGGTGCGGGTCCTGGTGCTGGACCTCAACGACAACGCGCCCGTCTTCCCCGACCCCTCCATCGTGGTGACTTTCAAGGAGGACACGGGCAGCGGGCGCCAGCTCATCCTGGACACGGCCACCGACGCCGACAGCGGCACGAACGGCGTCGACCACGGCTCCTATCGCATCGTGGCCGGCAACGAGGAGGGGCGCTTCCGCCTCAACATCACCCTCAACCCCAGCGGAGAAGGAGCTTTCTTGCACCTGGTCTCCCGGGGCGGGCTGGACCGGGAGGCCACCCCCACCTACCAGCTCCTGGTGCAAGTGGAGGACAAGGGCGAGCCCCGTCGGCGGGGGTACCTCCAGGTCAACGTCACCGTCCAGGACATCAACGACAACCCGCCCGTCTTCAGCCAGACCCTTTACCAGGCGCGAGTGCCGGAGGACGCGCCCGTCGGGGCCAGCGTTCTCCAGGTGGCTGCAGCTGACGCCGACGAAGGCACCAACGCTGACATCCGCTACCGCCTGGAAGGAGGCGACGGGGCCGGCGGCGGGGAGGGGGCCGGTAGCCTCCCGTTCGAGGTGGACCCCGAGAGCGGGGTGATCCGCATCCGGGAGCGCTTGGACTACGAGACGCGACAGCAGTACTCGCTGACGGTGCAGGCCGTGGACCGAGGGGTGCCGGCGCTGAGCGGCCGGGCCGAGGCCCTCATCCGCCTGCTCGACGTCAACGACAACGAGCCCCGGGTGAAATTCCGCTATTTCCCGGCCACCTCCCGCTTCGCCTCCGTGGACGAGAACGCGGCCCCCGGCACGGTGGTGGCCCTGCTGACGGTGAGCGACGCCGACTCCCCCGCGGCCAACGGGAACATCTCCGTGTCGATCCTGGCGGGAAACGAGCAGCGGCACTTTGAGGTGCACAGCAGCAAGGTACCCAACCTCAGCCTTATAAAGGTGGCGGCCGCCTTGGACCGGGAGCGCATCCCGGCCTACAACCTTACGGTGGCGGTGGCGGATAACTACGGGGCCCCGCCACCGCCCCCCCCGGGCTCCCCCACTTCTGCTCTTTCCCCCGATGGGGCGGCAGCTCCTGTGAGCCGCTCATCGGTAGCTAGCCTGGTGATCTTCGTGAACGACATTAACGACCACCCCCCCGTCTTCGGGCAGTCGGTCTACAGGGTGAACATCAGCGAGGAGGTGCCCCTGGGCAGCTACGTGCGGGGCCTGAGTGCCACGGACCGTGACTCGGGCCTCAACGCCAACCTCAAATACAGCATCGTCTCGGGCAACGAGCTCGGCTGGTTTCGCATCAGCGAGCACAGCGGGCTGGTCACCACGGCCGGCCCCGAGGGCGGCACCGCCGGCCATGCCGCGGGCACGTCCGTCTCCGGCGGGCTGGACCGGGAGACTGCTTCTCAGGTGGTGCTCAACATCAGCGCCCGTGACCAAGGGGTGCAGCCCAAGTTCTCCTACGCGCAGCTGGTGGTGACCATCCTGGATGTCAACGACAACAAACCTCGCTTCAGTCGACCCGAGGGCTACCAGGTGTCCCTGGCGGAAAACTCCCCGTCGGGAACTGAGCTGCTGGTCCTGAGCGCCACGGATGGGGACCTGGGGGACAACGGGACTGTCCGCTTCTCCCTGCAGGAAGCCGAGCCGGCGCTGGCAGCGGTTGGCCCCTCCTCGGTGACCCCTCGCCGGATCTTTCGCTTGGATCCCGTGTCGGGCAAGCTCAGCACCATCTCGCAGCTGGACCGGGAGGAGCAGGCTCACTTCTCCCTGCAGGTCCTGGCCACTGACTTGGGCTCTCCTCCCCTTTCTTCAATAGCCCGAGTTAACGTCAGTCTCCTGGATGTGAATGACAATAGCCCCGTGTTTTACCCCATTCAGTATTTCGCCCATATCCAAGAGAATGAGCCAGCCGGAACCTACGTGACCACGGTGTCTGCCACGGACCCTGATCTGGGACCCAACGGGACGGTCAAGTACAGCATCTCGGCTGGAGACACCTCCAGGTTTCAGGTCCACGGCCAGACGGGGGTCATCACAACAAAAATAGCCCTCGACAGGGAGGAGAAAACTGCTTACCAGTTGCAGATCGTGGCCACCGACGGTGGCCATCTTCAGTCGCAGAACCAAGCCATTGTCACCATCACCGTCTTGGACACCCAGGACAATCCGCCCGTTTTCAGCCAGGGCACGTACAGTTTCGTTGTCTTTGAAAACGTTGCCCTAGGTTACCACGTAGGCACTGTTTTTGCTTCCACCATGGACCTCAACACCAACATCAGTTACCTTATTACGACAGGTGACCAAAGGGGCGTGTTTGCCATCAACAGAGTGACGGGGCAGATCACCACAGCCAGTATTATTGACAGGGAGGAGCAAGCATTTTACCAGCTGAAGGTGGTTGCTAGCGGTGGGGCGATAACTGGAGATGCTATGGTCAATATAACTGTCAAAGATTTAAATGACAACTCCCCGCACTTTATTCACGCGGTGGAAAGCGTAAACGTGGTTGAAAACTGGAAAGCTGGGCATACCATATTCCAGGCCAAAGCTCTTGATCCCGACGAAGGTGTTAACGGTGTGGTCCTTTACAGCCTTAAGCAAAACCCAAAGGGCCTGTTTTCAATCAGTGAGCAAACAGGTGCCATAAGCTTAATAGGGCCACTTGACATAAATGCTGGGTCTTATCAGGTTGAAATCCTGGCCTCGGATATGGGGGTGCCACAGCTGTCCTCTAACTTTATCCTGACCGTCTCCGTCCACGACGTAAACGATAACCCGCCTGTGTTCGACCAGCTTTCCTATGAAATTACTATTTTGGAGTCAGAGCCTGTGAATTCCAGGTTCTTTAAGGTGCAGGCTTCTGACAAAGACTCGGGAGTGAACGGCGAAATAGCTTATAGCATAATTGAAGGAAATACTGGGGATGCCTTTGGCATATTCCCAGATGGCCAGCTCTATATAAAAAGCGAACTGGACCGTGAACTTCAGGAAAGATATGTTTTACTGGTTGTTGCCTCTGATAGAGCAGTAGAGCCGCTCAACGCTACTGTGAACGTTACTGTAATTCTGGAGGATGTAAATGATAATAGGCCCCTGTTCAACAGTACCAACTATGTATTTTATTTTGAAGAGGAGCAGAGAGGTGGATCGTATGTGGGTAAAATAAATGCCGTAGATAAAGACTTTGGGCCAAATGGTGAAGTCAGGTATTCGTTTGAGCATATGCAGCCAGATTTTGAGCTGAACACGGTAACGGGGGAAATAAGAAGCACTCATCAGTTTGACAGAGAAGCTCTTATGAGGCAAAGGGGGGCTGCAGTATTTAGTCTCACGGTAATAGCAACAGATCAGGGGTTGCCAAAGCCTCTAAAGGATCAGGCAACTGTACAAATCTATATGAAAGACATCAATGATAATGCCCCCAAATTTTTGAAAGATCTCTACCAAGCTACTATATCGGAACTGGCAGCAAATCTGACACAAGTTCTGAGGGTTTCCGCCTCAGATGTTGACGAAGGGGTTAATGGGTTGATTCACTACTCTGTAATCAAGGGAAATGAAGAAAAACAGTTTGCAATAGATAGTAGCACAGGCCAGGTAACCTTAGTAGGCAAACTGGATCATGAAGCTACTGCGTCGTATTCGCTTGTCATCCAAGCGGTAGACGCTGGAGCAGTTTCCCTAAGCTCAACTTGCATGTTGAGCATTGATGTGTTGGATGAAAATGACAACAGTCCTTCCTTCCCTAAATCAACCTTGTTAGTGGATGTCTTGGAGAACATGAGAGTCGGTGAACTTGTGTCATCTGTCACTGCCACCGATTCCGATTCAGGTGACAATGCTGACCTCCACTATAGCATTACGGGGACGAACAATCATGGGACCTTCAGCATCAGTCCCAACACCGGCAGTATTTTTCTTGCAAAGAAACTGGACTTTGAGACACAATCTCTGTATAAGCTGAACATAACAGCAAAAGACCAAGGAAGGCCACCACGGTCATCGACAATGTCAGTGGTAATACATGTTAGGGATTTCAATGACAACCCTCCTAATTTTCCTCCGGGGGACATCTTTAAATCTATTGTTGAGAACGTTCCTGTTGGTAGCCCTGTTATTTCGGTGACTGCTCATGATCCGGATGCGGATATTAATGGGCAGCTAACGTACGCAATCATTCAACAGATGCCAAGGGGTAATCATTTCCGTATAGATGAAGTGAGAGGGACGATATTTACCAATGCTGAAATAGATCGAGAGTTTGCTAACCTCTTTGAGTTAACAGTGAAAGCCACCGATCAGGCTGTTCCTGTGGAGTCCAGGCGATTCGCTTTGAAGAATGTGACCATTTTGGTGACGGATCAAAATGACAATGTTCCCGTGTTCATATCGCAAAATGCTCTCGCAGCCGACCCCTCGGTTGTGATCGGTTCGATCCTCACGACAATTATTGCTGCAGATCCTGACGAGGGCGCCAACGGAGAAGTGGAATATGAAATAGTCAACGGAGATACCGAAACCTTTATTGTGGATCGCTATAGCGGAGATTTAAGAGTAGCGTCAGCTTTGGTGCCTTCTCAGCTCATATACAATCTGATAGTTTCTGCCACGGATCTTGGCCCTGAAAGGAGAAAATCCACCACCGAGATGACTATAATCCTGCAGGGGCTTGACGGGCCTGTTTTCACTCAGCCGAAATACATAACCATCTTAAAAGAAGGTGAGCCTATTGGGACAAATGTGATATCTATCGAAGCGGCGAGTCCGCGGGGCTCCGAAGCTCAGGTGGAATATTACATCGTGTCCGTCCGGTGCGAAGATAAGAGTCTCGGGCGCCTCTTCACCATCGGGCGCCATACTGGTGTCATCCAGACCGCTGCCATTTTGGACAGGGAGCAAGGAGCGCGTCTCTACTTGGTGGATGTTTATGCCATCGAAAAGTCGTCTGTTCTGCCCCGCACGCAACGAGCAGAGGTAAAGCTTTTATTCAGTAATTATTTACCTGTTTGCTTTCTGAATGAGCCGTTTTGCGTATTTGTTGTTAGCTGTTTTACAGACGGTAGTGCACAGCAGAAGACCCGAAAGCTACGTCTGCTGATTCATTAGCAAAAGACAACCTTTCAATTAGTATACCTCAACCTGTTTTCCTCAAAGCAGCCTCCCTAGAAATTTGAGAGAGGCTTGGGCATAGCGCTTGAATTTGGCTGCTGTAGGCACAATGTTGGTCAAATAAACTTTAGGTACTAAATGCTTTAGGTGCTAGAAGCTTTAATCGCGGGCATTTTGGAGTTTCGCGTGCCTTCTCATTTTAGCAGTTGTTAATTATTTTAAGTCTTTCTATTTCTGTGTGAATTACAGCTGAGCTTCTCTCGCTACAGTCATCACGTCAGCATTTGTCTGAGAAGTGGCCGGCAGAGGATTGCTCTCTGAACAGCTCATCTAGTGTCTCAAGTCCTGGATGTGCTTGGCATCCCTGCCTGGTTAAGTCCCTCAGATAGGTCTCCTCATGCATCTCCAATTTAGGTTACTTCTTTACCCTCACTGATGAGTATGCAAATGGTCTCGTTTCTGTCTGGGATGCGGCAGACGGTAAAAGTGGAACGTTTTAGCTGGCAACTCTCCTTATCACAAAGCTGTTTGGCTTGACTGAAGGGTCTTTAAACGTTCTCTGCGTGACTAGCTTGAGGACCAAAGGGTGGAAAGCAGGTTTGAATCATCACCTGTACAGATGTTTTATTTGCTCTGTCTGGTAATTGCCCCGCAGAGCTGGTCGTTTACACCGTTCTCGCTCTCTTCTGCGGGCACACTGAGAAGCCTGGTGTGAAAGGGAGCCCCTCGTGTTTAAGTCGCACCATCTTCTGCGCTTCGCTATCAGCCAGTTAACTTGCAGTCCCTGGCAGTTTGGGGAGCGGGTCAACCAGCAGAGGATGCTGGCTGGTAGCGTGTTTAAAGTTTCCCTCGCCAGCTGAACGTATTACCTCAATATTGCACAGCCCTATGCATCCCGGGCGTTGCCCCCAGCTGTGCTTCCTCCTGGGAGTTACGTCTGAGTTTTGAGCCACCAAGGATACTGTGGTGCTTTGGGTTTTTTTCTTTTTGATTTCAGCAGATGTGGTATTTCTAGTTCTTTACTTGGCAGCTGTAGCTGTTTCTCTTCATGGCGGCTTTTTTGGTGTTTTTTTTACTGTATTTTAAGTCTGATCTGTATAGGTGTATAACCTCGCACTCCTGTACTGGCAGTGACTGATGCTTTACAAAGTAATTGTTAGGCAGGGAGTTTGAGCACTGTTCAAACTCAAAGATTTCTTAGCACGGATGAGAGAGCTCATCTTAGTGTGTGTGCTAGGTGCTGTTGATTATCGTGTTTTGAAGAGCAGTAGTGTATTGGAAAATGACCTGTTCTAGTAGCGCTGCTGGTTCAAATAATTCATGCTATTTTTATGACAAGATTCCTGTTATACAGGTCTTTGTACCCCTGCTAGTAATTTGTAAAAGCCTAAACCTTTATCCTGTTTTTTCTTTTATTATTATTACATCATATTTTGTCTTGACAGACAGTTGTTTTGAGGGTTAAGCCTTTGTCAGTGGGTGTTTGGATCACAAGCCTTCAACTTTGACTCTGCCCGTGTGACCGAAGTGTTTCTTGACTGGAGAAGGACTCATGAGAGACCCTATGGCTGCAATAGTCTCACATGTTGTGAAAGTATTTAATAAGAATATTTGGTGAGCAGGGAAGAGAACAACCATTGAAACTTTAAACAAATTTTACATTGTTGAATACAAACCACTCCTGAAATCAGAAACAAATGTTTTATTGTGTAAAGAGCATTGAAAGCAATAGTTGGGAGCTAGGATTTCATATTACTGGTTGTATCTTTATAGCTTCTAAAATGCTTCTTCTCCCAAACATAATTAGCTTACTGTGCTTCTCTAGAAATATATTAAAAATTATAATCAGCTATCAACTTTAAAAAACATAATCATATGCAGTCTTTCTCCTGACTGATTGAATTTCTCTGGAATGGCTTTTGCTGTCCCAGGCTTGAACAAGAACCACTACAGTGACATTCTTTGTGCAAGCTGACTGTCAGTGGGTGCTGAATAAGCAGCGCAGCTTTTTTCCATGTTGCTTTTGGATGGCAACTTTTTGGGGTTTTGGTCTGATGTATTCAGTGCACATATTTTGGTCTTAGAGTTTGCTGCCTATCTTCTCTCATAAAAAACCAGCCAATACCCCAGGGCGTGAACATTATGCCTTACCTTTGGAAACTCACCTTAAAGCACACTCATGCTAAAGTCTTTGTGCATCAAAGGTGTAATTTGGAAGGTTTAATGTTTATTCCAGTCCCTGTTTTTAAGGTGATGGCTTGAGTGGTGGTATAACCAGGACACTGACGAGGGACAATGAATATGCGTGAACCTGTAGAATATCTAAAGCCACAAAACTTAAGTGTTCTTTTAGCCCATGATGTCTTCAACTTTTTTTGGTATATACATGGCAAGATGAAGACTGACTGATTTTAGATTCCCCCTTGAGAATTAAGTTGTAAAGCATTGATGCAGGTGTGCAGACAGAGCCTAAAAGGTCTGGTACCACTACACCTGACAGCTCTCTGAACAGATAAGCTGGATATATGTTTTGTTTGGGTTTGTGTTTAGGTTTGAGGTTTTTTTGTTGTTTGGGGGGTTTTTTTTGTGTGTGAGGAAAAAGCTTGAGTATTGTGTATTTTCTTTCTTCCTTCTCTTCTGAAGAGTATGTTGGGTTTTGTTTCTGAATGTGGTTAAAGAAAAGAGTAAAACAGTAATAGGATCTGCTCAACAACTTCTGCATTCTTCACTGCCTGCTATGCCTTCTGCCCTGATGCCAGACATCATCTTAATTGCACTGTGGCATTCGAGTGAACCACTGAGCACTCAGAGCCGCTCAGTGTTAAAGTTGCTGGCTGAGATTGAAGAGAGCAGCAGTAGCAAGAAAGTTAATAGATCTTTTGCCTAATGTAGACTTTAGGAATGGTTTTGGGTGACAGATACCTGGTGTGAAATAGAGATATTTATGGCTTCGAAACAGTGACTAGGCTTTGTCTAGCCAGCAGGCAGTATAAAAGAAAAGCAGGCTTGCGTGAAACCACTTACTCTAGAAGTGAATCAATCCTTGTCCTTGAGAAATGGTGTGATACTTTTTGTTCCTCAATTCTGTCACTATACTTTTTTCCTTTTTTTTTTTTTTTTTTTAATAATATCAATTCTATCGAAAAGATCCACCTGGTGCTCCAACTGAAAAAGTCTCTTTCCAGTCTTTCTCATCCATCCCTGGGGTTTGCCCTATAGGATCAGACTGTAGATCCACTGATTGTATAGGTACCGGGGTTGTATGGTAGCCCTTTCTGATGAGAGGGTCTGAGGGAAGAGCTCTTCAATGGCAGGACTGTGGTGAATCCCCTTCTGAACCCAAAGCAGCTGATGTGCCTTCAGACTGAAGGGTTACGTTATCTTTTCAGTAAAGCAACAGCAAAGAGTTTAGAAAACAAAGAACGGTTTATTTACAGTTTGTGAATTATTTGGGTTTTAGCACTAGGTTTCATATTTGTGTATGTTTCTGTGCTTGTTATTAATACATGAAGAGAAAAAGGAGGGAGGGGGGTCAGAAAAAGTGCAAATTGTGAGGTTAAAGCTTTATGCTCAAAGTACCAAATACTTCGAGATTTGCAAAGAAAATCCAAGTGCTTGTTCCATTATATTTTACAGCTAAGGGGTGTAATTTTGGATAGTTATTACTGATTTGAAAGGGTTTTTTATTATTTTGGACTTTTAGCCTATTTCTGTGTAATCTGCAGTGACAAACCAGATGATTTGACATTGTGTGAACATGTTCTGTGATCAGTCTTATTTTTTCCCCTCTTGTATTAATCATTAGGTCTTGCACTGTTCTTCTCAGATAAGAAAAAAATAATGTAGGTGTCCTGAAGGGAGCCCTTCTGTTTGCCATTTTATGCCTTTTTATGTGTTTCTGCTGAAGGAAGAAAAACTCGGCAATTGCTTAGCTCCTTTCTCTTGGCTCTCCAGTGTAAATTCTCTTTTAACCTCTTCAGGCAGGGCTCGGGGTTTCACCATCATTACTTTATATTTAATATAGAATGACTAATGCATATTGGCATCACTTGAAAACCATGTGACTTTATTGAATCCTGCCTCCCAAAGCAATGATCGTCTGCTCTGGGATATTTTGGGTGGTCATATGTTGTACCTCGTTTCTCGGCTGGCAGTAATAATAGGAACCCAGGGACAATACCTCATCTTCTGTGCTGTGTTACTAGGGATTAAACGGAATTAGACAGGATTGCTAGTTTGCATGTTTAACCCTTCAGTGGATGGCTTCCTTGAAAGGAGCAGTGAGTTTGCTAGGGACCAGTGGTGCTAACATGTATATCATGTATGACAAATGAGAGGGTGACAGTTTGGGAGGTGAACTACTTGTTCAGTTAAACATCTTTCATATACTTTAAATGGTTTCCAAGGAAGGGAGACAAGGGTACAAATGAGGAAAGTGTATAAACTTCAAATGAGAGATTTAGCGATGGTACTGAGTTGAAAATGGAAATGCTTTGAGAGGCAGAGCAATGATCCTAGTAGCACTTTTTACCTGTGAATGTTAACATGCTCTCAAAAGAGGGGTGATTGTCTTCATTTTCAGCCAGGGAAACATTAGGCACTGAGGGGTTTTTTTGCATTTGTACATTCGTAGCTGCTTCTTGCGCTACATTTCATGACTGGTACTGTTGGGAAGCTTGGACTTCCAAGCTGGGGAAGACTTTTATCTCCCAAATCCATAGCCTAGGAAAAAAAGTGTTCTTTAATCAGGCAAGATATGGGGATTTTAGACAATGCTTACTGCTGGCATCGTAAAGATCTGGAAATTAATGAAGACAGGCAGAACGGATGGCCCTCTCCTCCTGGAAAGAAAATCACAGTACGTTTCACCATGACTCAGTGTGAACTGCAGCCATGGCAGTAAAACCGCAATCGCATGACGTAACTAGTTTATGTGGAGCTTTTTTGACTCAGCCCAGCCTAGGTCCTGTGGCTTAGCTAGTTTCGTGTCACTCCTGCACCCTGCGGGTCCTCGCTGGACCTAGGTGTGAGGCGGAGGTACTCAAAAACCATCGTCTCCGTTGTGCGTATCTGGCGCAGAGCTCCAGAAATCTGGACCAAGAAAGGGAAGATGCTGCTAAGCAGGAACGACAAAATACGTTGCAGGAGAGGCTGCCCAAGGCGTATAGGAGCACGATGCATCCCATGTGTTGTTTGGGCTGGGTACCGCTTCAGGGATGTGGGGCGAGACCGAACATCCCTCTGAGAGAGGGAAAGGGGTGGGTTGGTGGGGCAAAACGTTGAAGGTGTTACTTTTCTAACCAAGCTGGCTAGCGGTGGAGGGCTTTAAATTTAGCAAGAGGATTTGAAACCTACTTCAGAGAAGTCTTATCTGACGTGTCTTTTATTTACTAGTACAAACAAGAACAATGGGGTAGTCCTTGTATTCATACTACTTATAAATCATTTTATTCTTTAATGATGCACGGCACATTAATTGTAGCTTGACAAAGGAAACTACTTATGAAACGTTTGAGTAAACAATGAAAATCTGCTGCCTTGTCCCAGCTCCAAAGCCAGTTTTTTTCCTCCTAGTGCTGATATTGCTGATTCTGAGAAACATGTAATTATTTAAGTTATTGCTGCCATTTGCACTGATCTAAAAAGGGATCTCTAAGCTCTCCTTGAACTAGAGTGGGAGACAAATGTGCCTTATGCTGAAAACTGTTCCAAACCAATTTCTGGGTTTCAGTTCGAAGTTGTCCCTTTTTTCATCCTCTCTAATTTCTCTAATGATTCGGCCTTGCTACATTTTCTTAATATCTAGAATTTCTCATTTCTTTGCTATGTTAGCAGCCTCTGGGCATTTTTGCATGTGAGGTCACTTCATAATTTTTATGTTAAAAATCACTAGACTTTAAAAACAACATTCTTTATTATGGAAAATATTATTTTTCATGCATCTCTAATGCAAACACTAGAAATAATAGCCAAAAACCAGAGCAAAATTTTCATGTGCTTATTTTTGCTAAGTGTTAAATTCTTCAGACAAATCTCTAAATGATTCTTGGGTTCTATTGATGTTAATAAGCGAGTCCTTTTCCATGTAAAATGATACACCCCTAGAGCTGCTGGAGTGCAGGTTTCTTTCCGCGTGTTAGTGTTGGGTGAAGCAATTGGTGGCTGTTCGATCAGGAGAACTGCAGAAATTGGTCACCGGAGCCTGCTTGCCCTCTTGGTGTCTCCAGCTCTCACCACTAGCTTTACTGGGGTAAGACTACGTCGTCGTTGGGTCCTGAAATCTTTGCTACTGCCTTTTCCCGTTTCCTGTGCCTATCTTGAACCTTGAGACTGCATCTCATCAGAGGATGTTCGTACCCTTTTGACTGACAGAAGGAGGCTCCAGACGTTTCCGTGGACTCTTCTGAGTCTTTTCAGAGGTTGGATTTTGTTGAACCACCGCTCCAAGGGCCACTTCCCACCCCTCCAATAACAAGGTGCCCGTTTAATTTATATCAAAGCAACCCCTTAGCATGACATAGTTCTACTGGTATAGTTTGTTTTAACTGTGTCTAGACTAGGGAGGAGCGTTACCGTTAAGTCAGTTTGGTTTCTTACCCGCGTAATTGTGTCTGTGCAAAACCTGTCTGTAGACAAGCCCTAATACTCTTGGGTTCTAATTAGGAAAGAAATTTATGGTGACTAAAATTGAAGTAAAATAGTTTTCCTAACATAGTCTCATAGTCAGGAAAAGTGATGCCAGATCAGTATGGTACATCAGTACCATACTGATTTGTTTCAGTAAATTTATAGCCTTACTTCACTTTGCCAAGAATAATACCAGATATGTTAGGGAAACTGTGTCTTTGTCTTACTGTGATGTTTCTCTCTGTTCTAATAAATCTTTTTTTTTTTTTTTTAATTAGACCCTTAGTCTAGACTGCCACCCAGGTTTGCGTTTGTAGTGATCTATTTTTGTTTACTTCCTCAGCAATAACATACCAAAAGGACAGTAGAACAGATGGAAACTGATAGCTATGATTGCACTGTAAAAATACACGTAGTCACATTAGTTAATGCAAAAGAATTTCAAAGAGCCTATTATGAAGTGGTAATTTATGTGCCAACAGCTATGCAAAAAGTAATGAAAACAAGCGTTTGCCTTAGCATTTTGTATTCTGCAGTCTTCGCACATACACACTGTTAATAGGCTGTTGCTTGTATTGACGTAGTGATCTTCAAATAGCGTGTAAGGGTTCTACTATATTGAACACAGCCATCCAGACATCCAGCTCGACAGACAGAAAGGCGTGCTCCTGGTGAAAACATTGAGCAGCCTCTGAGGCTCAGACAGGCAGAAGGAGCTCTGGGGGCTCCTTCTTTTGGAGAAGAGCATCTCCTTGCAGTGCATCACCTTCTCCCTCTCTACCCTGTGGCCTGGAGGTGGCATCCCCTGGCCAGGTTTGGGTTCCCTGCGGTGGCCATGTGAGGGAAGCTAACTCCTAAGAGCCCCATGAAGTTGATCTGGATCCTCTAATAGAGCTGAAACGCAAAGAAAGGATTTTTCTCACAGATCTTTAAGTGAAACAAACGGGAATAGCTTTGAGATCTGCCATATGACCAGTGAAGTATCATCAGCATTAACACAAAACCGTAACTTTCTTGATTTCACATATCCGCTTTTTCCAGCCTCGTGGCTAGCTATGCTCTCCTAAATATGTGTGTACGTGTGCACGTCGAAGTAATTCTCTCTTCAGCCACTCAGTTGGATGCACTTGGAAAACAACCAAACTGGGTCAAGTGATGCCGTAGTTTTCTCTGTAGGATCTGCCTGTACTGTTTCCAGTTCTTGTGGGGTACCTATCCAGACTGTTTCCAAGCAGGAGGCAAGACCCAACTTGGCATTACAAGCAAAGAAGTGTGTAAAAGGGGAGGGAAGCGTGAGCAGCGTGACCCTTTGGGTCAGTTTTTAGGAGATTCAGAAGGGAAATGAGAAGGACGCGCTCGTTTCTTCCATCGTACCTGTGGTTACAAAGGCCGGTGATGAAGGTTCAGAGCGAAGGCGTCGTGTTTGGTGTGGCACACGCACGTGCCTGCAGTGTATCCCCCATAATCTGAACTCTGACTTTTTTTTTTTTTTTAAATAAATGTAAGGGCATAAGAGAACGTTAAACCTGCTGTTTCGAGGATTGACGTTGGTAGGTGTCTTCTGGGCCTCTGCTGCAGCACGGCAAGAGGTCAAGTGCTCATCCCTCCCCTGGGAGCTGGGATTTTGTACCGGAGCCGTACCGCAGTGCCCAGCCCGCCGTGCCCCCCGTCTGCATGGAGGGCCCGTCACCTACTACTTATTTAATTCTGTATGAATGGCACTGATGGAACTGATGAGCTGGAGACTGGGTGTCTTACAAGTTCCTTTTGACTCGTTTCCAGGCCCTCAGTTGGGTACATCTTTTATGGGGCAGCTTATTACTCCAGAGCATGGTGGTCCCTGTCGCTGGTGGGAACGAAGAGCGGATTTACGAGCTGTGCCACGAGAGTGACCGCTTTTGGAGGTCTCCATCGCGATTCATTCCTGCCCTCTCCGCTGGAGAGCGGAGCTGGACCAGCGCCGCGGTCCCGGTGTGCGGGTCCTGCCCTTGGGATCAGGGTCCGCAATCCTGCCCGTGCCATTCTGCCGGGCGTCAGATGTGGAGCTGCTCTGGGCTTCGTTCATAGCTCTGCTCTGCTCTTGCCGCGAGTTTTAACACCTGCTATGAAGCGAAGAATGAACAAAAGACAACTTTCCACCCAGTGAGTTAGGCTAGTGAGCGTTAGTTTTGGTTATAAAGTCATTTAAGTGTTTTCCTTAAGGATTCCGTCAGCAGTACATTCAATTTTAACGCTTTTGAAGCCTTTTCAAGATGTGTTTTTGTCTAGAATATGGATGAGTAAAATATTAACTTACGATTTTAAGCAAGTGCTTCATATCCAGTCCCCTTTGGGTTTTTAGGCAAAAGTTTCACTTTTCGTAGCTGCAGTGTTTCTTGAAATATGATCCAGCAAAAGACTATTAATTCTAAGAATGTGATGTTTCACCTACCCAAATCTGTAGTCTTCTTTTTAAGCTATGTTCAGAATTTATATCCTGCTTGGACCAAACTGATGTAAATAGCATCCAACACCAGATAATGCTGAAATAAATTCAGCAAAAGCGATTGGCTATCAAAACAAGAATTTGATGTGTAGCATCCTGAAGCAGCTGGGGAAAGGAAAAAAAGAAAAAAAAAACAAACCACAAGTTCACATCATGGGGCATATTTATATATTAAGATAGAAAAAGCACTACTTAAGACTTTAAGCTAGAGGTGTGGGTTTGCCACAGGCTCTGTGTATGGGGAAATAGGTGATTATGTTTCCCTTGCAGTGTACTAGGAGATAAATTGTTCCTTGGAGAGCTGGAGAGAAAACTGAGTTGAGGGCTTTTCATGTCAACTCCTTTTTGGATCATTTTTGATAAATTAAGAGAGTTCTGCTGAAATACTTCAGAGGAATAAATAAGATGCCTGAGCTATGGTACACATCTGTAGTATATGTGCTTAAAGCTTGTGTTTTCCACAGGGGTTTTCTTCTATCATATTAGACTTCAGGTTTCCTGGTGCTTTTCCCCATTCCACGTTCTTTATTCTTTTCAATACAGCAAATCTTTTTAATCCATCAAAATGTCATGCTGTCTGAAATATGAAGACATGTTGCAATTACAAGGCTGTTTAGAAACAGAAGGCGAACTCAGTAGTTTATTGCACTCTTATTCTTTCGAGACCTGCGTTTTTGTTTGTGTGTATTTAAATGACTTTTTTCTGAGCACGATTCTATTCCCTTTGAAAGTTGCCTAATAAAGTTTTTATGCCTGTGTGCTTTGAGAAAAGAACTTGGGCCTTTATGATTTCAGTGAACAAATTAATGAAAATCCAGCTTTTAACCCCGGTAGGGACATGTCAGATTGTCTGGAAACTAATTTATGGCGGTGGTGATCTTGCATGAGGTAGAGGTTTTCTTTCCACTGTTTTCTCTTTCTAACAGCACTCTGAACTCCTGCGCTTCTAACTTTCAAGGCATCAGCTTGTTTTATTTTATTTTTACGTATGAATTTCTTAACTTGAAATAATTCCTATGCTCAGCACTGAAAGCTGCATGGGTTTTTGATCTGTTTATTTCTCCGTGCCGCGTTATCGAGTGGGGTTGCAGTTACGCAGAATAAGGCGAAGTGATCGTGTCGAGAGCGTAATTAATGAAACGTAAGCACCGATACCTTATTAGTTCAAGTCCTGCAGTCAACAGACTGGGAACGCCGCTTGACCCGCACACTGGTGGAAAGGGGAGGAAGTGGGAGTGGACTTTTTCTTGCAGGGCAGGATGATATTGGGTAGAAGCAAGCGGTGTACATGCCTGCCAAAATACTTGGATCAGACTAAAGGAACACAGATGGCTGAGGCTGATAAAGGTGTCTCTTATTGTTTTGTTTTGTATTTTTTTTCTGCTCAGTACTGTTTTGAGTTTGTGTGTGAGAGAGGGGTAAGAGAGGAGGAAGACAACTACAGGAATATGTTTATTTTAATACGTTTTACAGTGTAGGAAAGGAGTTGTGTAAATTCAATACTCCTGCTCAGTAGGATGCCAAAGGCTGGAGCGAAGCCCCCCTTTTAGGTTTCTGTAACAAATGAACAACAATGTGTCCTCAGGGATTTATGTCACGCTGCCCGACCTTCGGTTCTTATCTGCTCATAGAAAAATCCCGATGCATTGCTGGAAGTAGCTCCTAAAAATTGGACAGAGAAGCCTTAAAAGCACGTGGCCACCTCTGCTCATAACCGACCTCAGTGCTAGCTCTCCTCTTACGCGGCCCCTTCGTGTCTCCTTGTTCCTCAGGTCGTTCATTATCATGCTTATTTGTTTATTACCATGCTTTATGTGACACGTGTGTGTGTATATGTGTGTATACACACATATGTATAAATAATGTCTTGTCCTTTGAGGAGGTAAAAAACAGTTTGTTTGGCAGAAGAGGAAGCCAAGCCACCGCAGGGCAGGGACGTGTAAGGGAAGATCAAGTCCCACAGACTCTTAATCTGAGCAAAGTCCAGGTCTTAGCATTTGTTATTTATTGTTGTAGAAATTAACCGGTCGCCGCTATCTAAAAATGGTATGTCTGACATTTAACGTCGCTTGCAGAAATAAATCGCCGTCACCAGACGTAGCGGTTGTTCCAAGTCTGTCGGATCTGTTGCACCCACGACCAACGCCATCCATCAGGGCAGGGCCGAGGAGAAGGGAGTAGAAGCAAGACCTTTTTTTTTTCCTCCATCTATTTAAAGCAAAGTCTTAAGCAGGCAATTTAATTAGAAGGCCTTAAGAAAGATTCTTGTTTTGTAAATGATGGCAGTAATGTTCTCCTGCTCGTGACAGCTGGAAATCTGCGGGATGTTCTTGCTGGTGAGCATGAAAGAAAAATGGTACTTGAGACTTCATGCTAGGGCAGATAAATTTCGTTTTGAATATCTTTTTCAATTTGCAGTCATTAAATTGAGATATTGCAGTTATTTTTCACACAAATGAATATATTAAAAACCTAGTTGCAAAGCTGTACTCCTAATGGTATACTGTATATAACTAAGACCAAACTTCATCCAAAACAGTGCTATTTTGGTCTATTGTCTTCTAAATGCTCTCCTTCCTTGATCACCCCATATGTATATGTTTTTAAAACAGACACCAAAATTCTTTTTTTTTTTTTTTTTTTGGTGCAGCAAAGCTGCACGAAACTGATGGAGGGAGACTCTTTCATTCTGAGATGCGGTGCTATAAAAATGAATGTGTGCTTTTGATGCCTGGAGGTCTTGCATGTGCAAACAGTCTTTTCTATAAATACACCATAATATTATGATTATTAATTGTGGCTACTACTATACAAATAGAAAAATAAATGCAGCCCAGCTACATTCCCTCTGAAAAAAAAAAAAAAAAAAAAAAAAACCCTTTGTGTGAGCAGGAAAATGCTACTTTTTTTTCCATGAAAATGTATCATTGTTATTACAGCTTTGGCTCTTTAAAGGACATACGAGCAGGAGAATCTGGAATTTATAAAAGAAATTATTACTAACAGTGGACTGGCTTTTCTTTGAGTTATGCTAATTTTCCATCACTGTAACTATATTCTATTTAATTAAATTACTTTTCATTTACATTGGTATAACCAAGCAGAAAATGAGGCCCCGAGTAAATAAGACCGACCTTCTATTTGTGTAAATTAAAATCTATATTGAAAGTGACACAGGGTAAACACTGAACATCTAACAAAAAACTTGCCTTTGTCAAGGAAATAAGGAAATCAAGACGTTCTGCAGTCTATAATTAGGCACTTTACATGGATGCAGCTCCGTAAAAAGGAATATAAGACAATGGTATTAGCACAGTACTCCAAGGAAAAGAACTAGGGATGAATTATAGAGCGAAGTGGGCTACAGGACAACTTAATGAAGAACAGTTTTGTAGGAGCCTCCATTGAGAAGTCGATTAAACTCTAGAAATTCATTTGTAAACATAAGCACTGCTCACTGTTCCTATAATTTAAAAATAAAGGGGAGCTTTATCTGGTATTAGAGTGCTTTCTGTTGTGGTGTAGTTTTAAAAAGACAAAAATTAGCTGCTTTATCCGACCTAAGTCAAGGGGTAGGTACTTTATGTTTACACAGGCTGGTAAAAAGAACGGAGAAGCCATCTAAAGTAGTTTGGTGGGGGCATGTAAACAGCCTAAGTATTGTACACATACCACATCTATTCCAGCTACTAATAGCTGCTGCATTTAGGAAAAGCAAAGGACAGGAGTTTTAAAAAAAAAAAAAAAAAAAAAAAGGCAGCGCTAAGAAGGGTTGTGTTGACATGCCAACCTACATAATCCTACAGGTTTTATCTTAATGAAAATATTATTTAAAGTCCTATTTCTTGGGCATAAGAATGGTTCTCTATGAGGGGAAGACACAGGCTTAGGCAATGCAGTTGTTGAGAAATTGAGTGTGTGCCCACATAAAAATCCTGTTGTCTTCACTCCTCTGGTTAGTTCCTTGGAGACCAGAAGGACTAGCAGTGTAAGGCTAACAGAATTTGACCTTCTGATAGCACCGAGACTTCTTGTAGGCCATGTCCCAATTTATAGGAAAATAAAATATTTCCTATGTGAAATAGAATGGGCTGCTCACTAAAATGGGAAATCCTCGAGGAACGTTTAAGTGTGTGCTGCAGGGAAGGACTTCACCATATCATGGGGCAGGAGACTCGCCCTCCCAAAGTGTTTACACCGGGACCTCTATGCCTTGCTTAAAGTAAGCCACTGTATTTGAGATTTGGCTAAATTTGGGTAGTGAATCCCATAGCAGATGCAGGTTTCTGTGTACATCAGTAATAGTGACCAGCAAATGCCTATAGCATGCTTGAGAGCAGGTTGGGGCTAACAGGTCTACCTTCCTGTGGCCCCCAAGTTCACCTGCAGATGGAAGGGTATGGAACAGACTGTGTGTTCATTTGTTCATAAACATTTAACCAAGTTTCCGTGGCAAGCTTCTCTTTAGAAAAAATTCGGTTTATTAGGCTTTTACATTTTCAGTCAAAAAAGTTGTATTGAAAAGAGAGACTTGCTTTTAGTAGGCTGAAAGGTACTATCTTTCACTACCACTCCAAAATATATTAAAATATGATTGTAACAGATACCTAGCTGTCTGTGTATTTCTTCTTTAACAAACCCAGAAGTCTGGTGTTTAGATTAAAAGATTCTCAAACAGAAATGGTGCATTAGATTTCCTTTGCGACTCCCACAGACATTGATTAATTGGGACAGTCAGCATGGCTTGCTTTTAGAAAGAAAAAGCTTAATGATTAACTAAGTTCTTTTTCTGTCCCCCCCACCGAGCATATAAAATGCTTATAAAAGAATGTAGAAATGAGACAGTTGGAGTTGTTGTTGTGCACAATAGAAACACAGCCAAATATTTCTCAATATACTATATATAGCCAGAAACATTAATTTCCATGTGATAGCTGTCAAGATCTGAACATAGTAATGTATGCTCCAAGTCATTCGGTGTTTTTTGGCGAGAAAAGCTGTCATTTTCCCTGGGTTGTAGATAAAGTAACACCTATATTGAATGATTTACCAACACTTGTATTTATTTGTGTTGCAGCACTGGAATTGAAAACCGGAGGTTTGGTAAATTGTTACCAGTTCTAAGCCAAATGACAGTGCTCTGGCTTGACGTTTCCAAATGCCTAGTGCAAAGTAGCGAGACTGGAGATGTGCCCTCTGTGAACGTGTGAATTTTTTCATTGGTGTCATCTAGGGAAATGAGAAATTTGTTCTAGGAATAAGGGAATGGTAAGGCACCCTGTCTAATGCAGTTGGCAATGACTGTCATGCTCTACTTTTAATTCCATGTTGTTGGTGACTGCCAGCAATGCTTGCAGCATGCTAAAACATGTAATTAAGCATCTCTTGAATGAAGCCTACATAACATTCAATATTTCTTTTACCTGGCTCAAATTCAACTCTGTTGAAATTATGTTTTCAAACTAGAGTAACGTATAAAATTTGGGCATATGCTTTTTGCAAAACATGTTCTTGAGATTTGTTCTATTGAAATATCTTCTGATTTGTCTCTCTAAACTGGGATTTTATTTTTATCTGAAGGGATAGTGGGATGACAGCTGAGCTTCTGTTGTGCTTTAGGAAATTATTTGCTTTTACATTATACAAATCTTCCAAATTATTTAAGAATGCTTTCTCTGCAAATGGGAGCCTGCAAAGTAGAGGTGCACTCAGGAGGGAGCAGGATAGTAAGAGGGTCAATCGATCTTGTACGAATTGGATTCAACAGGAACAGCCCGATGTATGTAATAGATGCAAAGCTTTTGGAGATACCGTGATTTGTGGGGCACCACAGTTTTTGTTCCTGTTCAGTGACATTAGTTACATTTCTCTGTTCTTAACCTCTCTCAAGACCCTTGGTTTACTTTCTGGAAACTTTGCTCTTTTGGGGAAGAGTTTTCCTTGTATTAGCTGATAGCGCTTTGTAAATTGCTGTGATTCCCCCCCTCCCCCCCCAAAGAAGAATAGTAGGATATAGCTATACAATTCACCACAACTTTTAAAATACAAAAGTTTGTGTAACGTTGTGGTGCTCTTGAATCCATTTAACAGATGTTATGTATAGACTGATGTGAAAGTTACAGCAGGGTAGTTTCAATGTGGTGACTTTAATGTATATGTTTTGAAAGATACAGCCTTTGTAAAACTACTTTATAAATATGGCATTGTGGGTTTACACAGTCAATGCCTGTCCGTAGCTTCTAGCTCAGTGTTCTCATCTGAGTCCCCTAAAAGTTGTTTTTCCTCTAAGTTATTCAACTCAACTGATGCTAGTTTCGTACATGCCAGCTTGCGTGCACCTAAGCATTTGAAATTTAGTTTTATCTTGACAGATGCTGGAATTAGGTCTCTTACAGCACGTGGAGGGTATTGTCAGAAAAATTTACAACTTCAAGCCCAAGCCTAATGTATACTTTTGAGAGAGTGTTTGTGTTACAGGCTGGTAGGTTTTGTCTGGCTCCCCTGGCTTTCTAAAACACTGACGGGGTAACAGCACGGTGGTGTGATGGTCTGGTGGTCTCTCATCTCCAGGATTTACTCTCTCTTGAGGAACGTAAATTCTGCTCCAGCCTGATTTGTATTAATTTGGATTGTGACAGTGGCTTTATTTTCTGAAAGTGGCCTGCATTGGACGTTAGTATCAAAGCTTTCAATACGTTTGGAGCATCCGGGCATCTTCCAGAACTTGGTTCCTTTCTTGTGTGCCTGTTTTGGGTGAGAAGGGGGACCTCTGGAAGGTTGGACTTTGCTCTCAATGGGAAAGGCCACCATACTGTATCCTTGACATAGCTGGAGCCACAGAATAACCCTGTTTTCTTTGGAATCTTCTCTGTACTGAGCCTTCATCTATTTTTTTAGTTTTCTATAGAATTCTGTTATCTGTCCTTGTATCTTTTTTTTTTAAGAGGCTTATGTTTATCAAGCAGAAAACCACGTTCTTCATGTTTAAAAACGTAACTTTTGTGTTTAATAGCTATTATTTTGAAGCCAGAAATGTTGTAGTAGTCAGGTTGTAACTACCTGTGACAAGTTTGCCAAAAAATAAGGAAGTTACCTAAGGATTTAGTTAGCAGTGCAACCGCTCCCTCCTTTCAAATGCAGACCTGCCTGGGTGGATAACGGGATCCAGGAACGAGTGGAACGAAGGAATGCAGCTGGGTCCCAGGGCTCCAGGAGAAGTCAAGGTCGCCCACAGCCAGGGCTTCAGTGGTCACTGAGGATGAGCACTTGGCCGATCGCAAAGTGTTTTTTTTTTCCCCAGGTGACTGAGAGCCCTGACCGGGGAGGTTGATAAAAACCCCATGTCCCTCTTGGCAGAGTACAGAGAACCTCTGCATGCGTGCGCAACGATGCTACGGAGTGAAGGAGCCTTGCCCCGAGGGCTCCCACCATTGCCGGCCTCTCGCTCTCCGTTTTGTGAACTACTTACTGGGGCGGTGGCCAAAAGTGAAATTATTGCAAGGTAATTCCTGGTGTGAGAACTCAGGCCTTGACTAGAGAGGATCACTTAAAACCAGTAAGGTAACGTACCTTTACTTTAGAAGGCAGGTGCTGGTTTTTCCTTGCTATTGGACTCTGATTGTCATTGGCGGCACCTGTGGGTACTTTACTCTTCTGTTAATTTCCAAATGTTAATTATATATGTATGTGTGTTTATTTTAGTGTGTAGTCATTCATATGTGTTGATGATATTTAACACTTCTTCCTGCTCTGTTACTGGCAGCAGTATTTGATTTGTTTCTGTGATTAATTCTTACCCCTTTGAAATCCACCGAGCCTTTAAAAAAGAAGAAAGAAATCTTAACAATAATAGTAGCATTCAAGCTCCTTTATCTTCATTTTGTTCCAGTGCAGTGGTGGATATTCCAAATTCTCCATGGTAATAGAGAAGTATTTCAGAAGCAAATATCTTGCCAGATCTTTGCATTTTCATTACAATTATTGCTAAGGAGAAAGAGTACTTTATCAGCCATAGGCTTTGTAGCACTAGAACATGGATGTTTAAAGCCGATGCAAATGAGCGTTCTCTTTTCATTGTGAGTTTACTGCTGAAGTAGTGCGATTTTTTTTTCTTTTTTTTTTTTTAAGAACCAAAGATCTTTTCTTAGAAAAACTTCACTGGCATCTCCTTGGTAAGCAAGCAGTGCAATGCATCCCTGTGGTTTCTTACAGGCAGAACAGAAAGATCTCCTTTACTCGGCCTATTTTGTTACTGGCGGATTATACGCATTAGCTGTTATCCCATTATATGGTACATTCATAACTGTTCTGTTCAAGGTCTTAAGTAACCAGGTTGGGACTGTGTATAGTCCCACTGACATGAAAAGAGCACAGACAAAAAAGACCTGAGTATTTGGCTACTGCGAAGACAAGTAATTAAGCAAAGATTTTTATTTATTTGAATCGGTTCAACATTTCTTTCTTGTGTGTTTACCTGCCCGACTGCTAGTCTCGGGCAGACATCTCCCCTCTTTGGTTTCACGTATCACATCTGGCCTCAGCCGCAAACGGGGAAATAATTTGTTGCTCCTGAAGGTTCTGCTGATCTTACAGTGGCGGAGATAAGGGTTTGTTCCTACGCTGTAAATCTTACAAAAACAGGGGTTGGAAGCTGCGGAGCTTCTCTGTGTTACTCAAAGACACGGTCAAGTTGCAGTAACAAGTACATTTCTTTTCCTACAATAATGTTGTATTTTTATTTTGTTTCATTCTCCTCATTTAATCCCAAAGCTGAGGTCCTACTTCAGACTGAATGTAGAATTAGCACTTGCAACATTAAACCATTTTAATATCCGTTTATTCTCCTTTGAGAATTTATGGGACGAACCCTCTTGCCTTTCAAAAGAAATAATTGTGGATTTTTTAATCTAAGCTTTCTTAGGCGAAAAATAATTCTTACTGAGTAAAGGGTAGGAATGAATGCAGCACTGTCCTTGACCGGACTAATTACCGAATACTTCACATTTATTCATCACGTAAACCCACAAAAGAAGTGATCTAGTAAAAAATAGTATTTAAAGAGCTTTCATCTCCAGTGAGATTACTTGCATGAGTCATTTGAAAAACATTCACCTTTGTTCACTGACATTTAAGAAATTAAGTAGCTTGGAGCTACTCGTTATGTTGTAGTTACTTAGTACTTAACTACCGATTGATGCATCTATAGTATGAAGGATTAATTCTGGAGAAATTACGTATGATAGCTAATTTGATATTTAAGACTTCCTTAATTGCTAAGCAAAATGATTATTAACAGTGAAACTTAAAAAAAATTAGTTATTATAATAATAATTAGCACAGTAAAACCATCTCCATTCCCTTTATGAGTATGGTATAATATCTTATTAAAATTTATGCTCCTACCAAGTTTTGCCTGCAAGGCAATGGAGGTTTGTGAGACTTGGGCAGACATCGGATCCAGCCACTCAGTTATGGGTGGGACAAGCATAATAAAGCAAGGCAGAGCGCATGGAATTGTCTGCATTTGGATTAATTTAAGTGCTGGTTTTTTATTAGACTGCTCTCTTCCCCAGGGTTTGATGTGCATTCGTAGCAGCATAAGAATATGCATGTTGGTGGGAAGGAGAAAATAATAAACTATTTCATGCAATTGTGAGAGCGGAGCCTAGATGAGAACATTGCAGTCAGGTCTGTCATGTATGTGTGCCCCTGTATTGGCTAAAGAAATGGAATAATACGTAAGTAAAGGAAAAGGAATTGTTTCTCTCCTTACAGGCTTCATGCTGATGGATTATTTTTTGAGATATCCTTTTTAGGTAGATAAAGATTTCAATCCAAGTGGTAGTATCAGCTGGGGAAGATCTTAGACGTAGCAGCACGTATTCTGTAGAGGACAGCCAAGAAATGGATGTAATCATCCTCTCCTCACCTCTGAGAGATCTGTATGGCTCTGCTGCTGGAGCTTACATCGCTGCTGCGCTCCTCAAGAGGATGACATACCTTCCTATGGGTAATAGACCCGTAACTCTTGAAGGTATCGCTCTCCATTCATTATAAATGTTATCCTGATAGCTTTCTGTCATAGCCCAGGAAAATGAACAAAGAAGCAGAAAAAGGCTACTGTAGGGAAGGATAAACTTCTGGTTAAGGTCTGGGCATCAATCCCAACCCGGACGCTAAGGAGATTACTCAGTCTGTGCCATGACAGCTCACCCGAGACTTGTCGGAAATATTAGTCACCTGTTAGTTTAGATTAATGAACTTTACCAATTCGTATTTGGCAGGTTTGGATAGGTGTCGCTGATTTTTTTTCCCCGTAGTTTGAGAAGTCAGTCACACAGCAGTACGCCCCATGGGGCAGGTATCTGTACCAGTACTTGAAATCTCTGCGTCTGCCCTATTAACTGGGGCCTGGTCACTAAGGGTGAGAGAGCCCCAGTGTTGCCCATGGTCGTGTCTAAAGGCAGTTTTGTCCCCCTCTGACCCTTAAATTGCTTTTCCCTGCTCATCCTTAATGCCTGAGCATATCCCTCTTATTTTCACAAGTCCTGCCTTGCAGGTTCCCCACATGCCTTTATTCACAGGCTCTCTTGGCAGTAGGAAAATTAACAGTTCTTATTCATTTCAATTCTTAATTTTGATTGATTCCAATTTTTATTAATTTTAACTGAGGGGTGTATTGGTACTAAAGGATCCCTACAGATCAGAGTTCTATTAGTTATATATTGTGCTACATTGCTGCATGGTGTAGTTAAAGGGCTCACATCACTAGAATATAATCTCATAACTGAAAAGGAAAGCATTGGTGTGGTCAATCTGTTTGTGCCACGCTACTTTTGAAGCATAATGAAGACCTCTGGATGAACAAACTAAATTGTTACTACCTTCTAGATCTTCTTATTCAGTACTGAAAGCTTCCTGCTTGGCACTAATGCATATTGCTAACTTTTAAAACTGTTAAATCCATATTATAGGATACTGTGCTATTATTAGAGAGTGTTTATAACAGGTAGTTCCTACAGCCAAAAGTTTATAAACTGGTATAAAAGACACAGCAAACAAAAGCAAAAGTCAGTAACATGGATCAATGAGAAGATGTAATGCCAGGGCTCTGTAACACCTGGAGCTTAGACAGCTTTTGAGGAGAAATCTTTGAGAAAGATGTAGTCCTATGGTAGTGTTCACAGATTTTTTTTTTTTTTTTTTTTGTAGATTTTTCTAGCAGGAGTGAGGATTTCTTTAGTCAAAAGCAAAATGGTATTTGTCAGATGATTTTTCTGAAGGGGGATGTTTAGTTAGAGCAGGACATGCTATTTGTGGGTCCACAGCAGATAGGCTTAAGTCCTGAGTTAAGACTGGGTAGAGTTAAGTCCGAAATGGTGTGAAATGTATGTAGGTATATTCCTGCAATGCTGAATGCAACTAGATAGGTAACAGTGAAGTTAGTTCTTATGGTGAAGGCATGTAACTGCATCAGCTTCTGCATAGCGAGAGCATCAGTCTAGTGGGGTCTTAGTATGTGCTTATCAACAGGAGCTGCCCATCTTCTCTTGTTTTGTGCACTACCTGAATTCAAGAGTGCAAACAGCTATCTCTTCTAGCGATACACCGTTATTTTGTTATGTGGAGTTTTTTTCTAAGGTAGAAAAGTTTGTTTGCTTCAGTAAAAAAACCCAACAAAACCCAACCCCCCAAAAAACCCAACCGAGAGACAATGGTAAAAAATATTTCTCTAGAAACATTTAGAAAGACTTGAATAAACAAAACGGAAGGAAGATGCAGTAGTTCAGATTCAAAAAGATGGTGCCCTTGAGAAGAATCCTTGCTATAGGAACCGAGGGAACTGACCAGAGCTGCAGGGTGTTGTATTGGGAGGAACACCGAATTTTAGGCATGGAGCAGCTGGTGTAACTCTGGAGACAAAACTGAACTGGAGACGATGCCTGCCTGATAGGAGTGGTGGTGCCTCGCGGGAATGAATATATTCAATGAGCTGTGATTCGGATAACCTTGCGATTAAGGACAAAAGTTGTCCTGTGGATGTAACTTATTTTCAGTGATTGTCAATGTGTACCTGTGCCCCGGAACTGCTGAGACAGATAAACAGCATTTCTTAATGAAACTTGTTAGATTTTTGTCCTCATCCCCATGTTTCATTACTTGTGGGGGTTAACTTCCAATTGATATTTCATATGTTTCATTTAAAGTTCATCATAGACTGTCACAAATAAAAGCAAGCGCTTGGTTGTCCTCACGGTATAATGTTTTAGTGGTTTGGAGTTTTTTGTCTTACATGAGCCGTATCTTCCTGTTTTCAGAGACGTAGTTCAGCTGTGTTCTTGTGAGCTGCATGGGATTGCTCATTTCTTAGAGACAATCAAGTTTTTCTTATTTAACTTGCTGTTGACAAGTGGGGTTTTTAAGTAATGCTCTTAGAAGGTCATTCGACTTTTGAGGGTTATTCACTTTGTTAGCCCAAACACTAAAACCTTGTGTCCTTGGGTTCTGATTAGTGACACTTTAATAAAGTCATTTGAAGTTCAGTAGACTGAATTTTCCACCTTTTCTAATGTTTCTATGGTCACAGGGAAGCGACCTGTATTCAATCTTTTAAATGCAAATCTTTTAAAAGTTACTGTGCAATTTTGTGTACCAGACTTCTTCATGGGTTACAAAAAGTGCCTTTTTTTAAACAGCTACAGCAGTGTCTTTTCTCTTTCTTTCTGTTTTCCTCCTCTCTTTCTTTCTAGTGATGTGACAGCAATTGACTAAACTTGGGTCTTTTGGGATAACAAAGGATTGAGAATAATCTTAGAGGTTTTTATTGCTGCACTTTTTTTTTTTTTGACTGGGCCAGGGCATACAAAGGCCTTTCCACTTGATTAGATAATAAGGCTAACGTGGGCTTTGAGTGAAAAATATCTTTGCATTCTGCTCTTCTTTTTCCTCCAACCACAAAAAAAAAAAAAAAAAAAGAGAGGGGTGGGGAAAGAGAAAACTATGCCTAATCAGCCACAATTAAATCTTTCATGGTGAACTCAGTTTGGAGGAATTAATGCATTTTGTATTGCCTAACAACTCGAGTGAACATTAACAACACGTGAGAACTGAGGGGAAGAAAAATTATGGCTGTCTTTTTTTTTTTTTTTGGTTCTCAAGGAACAGGGAAGGGCAGGTCATTGACTTGATTTTCATGGGAAGATTGACTCTGGAGCGCTCGCATATCCAGGAGCGGAGTGAGGGGGTATTGACAGCTGGGGTTTGGGGAGGGGAGCGTGCGGGAGCAGTGATTGCGCTATGGCTTGGTGGGGAAAAACAAGGGAAAATGGAAAACAAAGCCCAGAGAGGGAACAGTAGCTGCAGTGTCCCGGGGCTGAGGGGCTGTTTCCCCTCGGTGGTGGGTACGGGCTGCGCTTGGACTCGAGCGGTTGCGGTAGAGAAATATTAGTATAATGAAAGGGGCTGCCCTTAAGTGAGAAATAGTTTGCTTTTCATGAATCTGAAGAAGTTGTACCATGCTCCTCCATGCCTTCTGTGAAAGGGTACAGAAGATGCTCATTCAGTCCTTTCATCCTCTTTGCTGCTGAAGAACAGCTCGTGCAAAAAAAATTTGGGAATCCAGGTGTGTTTGCCCAAGATTTCCTAATAAGTACTACAGGCTAAGAACAATAACTAAAGGTGGTTTTAATTATTATTTTAAAGACTTCTTTCTTCTGACACCTGTTTTGTTCGTACTCTGTGATGAAAAATAATCTGGACGCTGAGGTGTGCTCTTCACCCCTTCACCTCCACGGGTCCTGGACTTTGGCTGACATAGACATCCAGACAGACCCTTATGCACGCCTGCGAACGCAGATATTCATAGTCTTCTCCCTGCTTCTCCAAGGAAAACGGGCACGTCCCAGACCTTTGCCTCCTTCCCCCTCCACTCATGCGTGCTCATTCCTGAAACGGTCACAGCCCTATTCACTTGCCCGCAAGACCTCAAATCATCATTTGTCTCCTTTTACCCGATTAATCTCTTGTCTTTCTCATCCCTTCCTCTGCCATCGTTTCCCACTCTCGCTGGATGCCAGCAGCTCTACCCCTGGCCAAGTTTCCTTCTAATGCAGTGATTTTTCCAACTTCTTCCCCAGGAAGGTTTTGGTCCGTTTTGAGCATCACATGCAGGATACGAGATTGTTATTCAAAGTAAATAAATTTTTCTTTTAAGAAGCCTGCACTTAAAATGAAGTTGCAATATGTTAAAGCCTAATCTCGTGAGCTGTCAAAATAACTTAAACCAAACAAAAATGCAAATTGTGTGTGGTTTTGTGGGTAAAAAGGAAACACGGCAAGAGACAAACCAAACATGTTTGGCCCTTAAAAGCTGCCTGGATATGCTCTTGCCAGTCCTTAAGGCTTTTACCTTGGCGTCCAGGCTCTCATTTGGGCTCCGAAAGATGGATACCCCCCCGTCACAGCCAAGCGAACCCCTCTCCTTGCTCAGGGTCCCGCGCCAGGTTGTGTAGCCCAGTCGTGAAGGTTTCACGACTGCATATGAAAAAATCACCGCCCAAAAGCTCAGAACCGTTTTGGGGGTTTTTTTTTTTGAGTTCTTAACCAGGTTTTGGCAACAAAAACCTTGTCTGCTACATCAGAAGTTTCTTCAGTTCATTCAACTAATTCAGGTCGTTTAGAACTGGGAAACTGGAAGCTGGAAAAAATCAAGAAAGCATACTTTCCTTATCCAAAAATAATGACGAAACTGTGAGAGAATGAGATCTACTAATTGTGGGCTTCTGGAGGGCAGGGTGACAAGAAATGATGGCTGGGTTTTTCCTTCCAGTCTCTGGGGCCAGAGGAAAGGTCACGAGGTAGCTAGCTCACTGTGGTCTGTTATAAGCTTTTGCCTGACTAGCAAACAAGTAACTGGATTTTTTTTTTTTTTATATTTCTCTGTATTTATCAGACCCTTTCTTAGCGTGCATTGCGAGATTACCGCAGTTTTCAGTGGCTGTGACTTCATAGGTGACAAAACAGTTAAGTACATTGTTGTAGTCTCATAGCCAAATTTTCATTAATTCTTTTGAATTGCCCATAGTGGGCTTGTGAATATATATCAAGATATGCAAACATTGAAAGCTATTTTTTTTATTTAGGTGTATATGTGATGTTCCTCTGGGATGTGCTGCCTCATTTTTCTCTCATTGCAATACTTATTACTATTTGGGGGTTTTAAATTGTTTTTTTCATGAGTTGCTTAGCTGGTCTTGTGCAAGTACTTTTTTTTTTCCAATTTTTTTTAAAACTCTTCTGAAATTCATCAGATGAATTTTCCTTTTTAGAAAGCTGGAGTTATTGTTCATGCATGTAGCTCTTAAACAATTTACACAGTTGCTCTGAATTTGAACTGGTCTCTGCAATGGCATATAAAAGCTATCCAAAGCAAAGTCCGCAGTTTTTGATGCTGACTGAAAGCAAAGCGACCCACACTCCCCAGCATCCAAAAAAACCCTGGGGTTAGCGCTGCACAAAGATCACTATAGGAAATGGCTGAGTTGTTTTTTGTTGTTTTTTTTTTACCGCTGGCTTTTATCTGAATCCCCGCTTTGCTCGAGCTTTAGAAGTCAAATGAGCAGAAGAAATGCAGTAGATGATTTGAGATGTGTGTGGGAAGAATGGAAGCTGAAAGATTGGCTTTCTGAAGGCTTCGCTCAGTTCCTGCCTTCCCAAAGAGACCGCGGGGAGGTTATTCTTCCTGACTGCATCTCTGCAGCAAAATAATTGCCTTGAGGATGGCGCTGTGGAAAAACACTTCTTTCAGATTATCTTTGTTTTAATGGAGGTTTAAAAAAAAAAAAAGTAGAGGTGGGGAATTGTTTTGGATAAATTGAAGTGCTTTATGGATAATTTAATAATCGTGAATGGCATCATTAAAATCAAACAGAAATGTGGATTCCTAAACACGATGGCTTTAACTACCACGCTGTATTTCACAAAGCGAGAGTTGTGAGTGCTGGAACATAGCTGTGCTTTGCGAGCTCCTCAGTCCAGATGGAAATGGAAGTCTCTTTATGTTTTTTTTATGTGTGTGGGGGTGAAATGTTGCAAATGCTGGAGGAAGATCAGGTATTAGGAGGTCTCGGTGCACTTGGAAGCTCAAGGCAACCTTGTGGGCACCACAGAAATGGGACTCGAACACGGACTCTAGCAGCAAGTGACTTCTGCCTGCCTGAGATACCCCTTACTGGGTGTCTTCCAGTGGTCTTCTTGAAGACCTGGGAGCAAGCCCAGGTCCCGCAGAGGCATCCTGCGCCCTCCCTAGCACCCACCAGATCAGATGCTGTCCTCAGCTTAGACCTACGGTGCCTTAGTCGATTAGTCCTGGGAAGCACTTCCAACTGTAATTGGTCTGATCTGTAATCTTATCACCTCGCCCGGCGGATTATCCATTTTTAGCTGATTTGTGGGCCAGCAACCTGCACGACCCAGCAAGCCGATGCTGTCAGGTCGCTCCTTCTGCTTGCAGGATTTCTATAGCTGCTGCTTTCCTTTCCGGCAGCTCAGTGCCCCTCTAAACGAGGGAAAAGAATTGACTGAAAAAGGAACATCAGGTCAGGAGAAGAAGTCATTTGAGTGTTCAGAGAAAGCTATGTGTTGTTGCTACTCATTCAAGCAAAAAAAAAAAAAGAAGAATCCACTTTCATTGAATTTGGAGCTAGCGTATTGAGATGTCAAATCACGGTGCTACATGTTGTAGATAAACAAATGTAATGTAGCAACATTGCATTAAATACAGCAATATCTGTAAAGAACTGAAGGCACAAAAAAAGAAAAATTCATTCTTGCTCATTAGTATTTCTCCAGGCAACTGCCATTTTAATTTCGAAGCTGTTTCATAGCATTATGGCTGTTGTCTAATGTATTTCTTAAGTTGTAGCCCTTTTGTCTGAAGTTAAATGAAAAATTTCAGATCCGACCCATTGTGCATATTTAATGAAATTATTTCAACAGGAGAGAAGGGTGGAAAGTCATTCCTAGACATGTGTCTTTATTTGTCAGGACATCCATGACTTCCAATTACTTGCCACACCTTCATTTCTGCCCCAGTACAAAAAGGGAGAGCAAAAGCATTTTCACTGCCAGCCCCCAGGCTATAGAGCTTAATCCTGGCCTTTCTGCACCCCACGCTTTCTGACTCTTTGGAAAGCCTGGGGTTTTTGTATTTGTACCCCTTTCTAACCTCTCGAGCACTGAAAGGGTGGGATCTCTTGATTTATCACTTCCATTGTTTGTATTAATCTAAGCCTCGAGTAGATCTATTCTTCGTCTTCAGCTTTTATTACTGATAGTTTTCCCAAGTTGCTTGGCACTTTTTTTAGTGGTTATGTGGTTGCATATTGCAGAAATGTAACATGGTGTATTTCTAATTTTGCTGAAGTTAGTAAAAATGCCATTGCTGTTGGTTGCAGTAGAATTTTGTGATCTCAAAGAGCAAGCTGATTCTCCATGTAGTTTCTCAACTTTTTCTCTGTGCATCATTAGAATAAAGGCACATATTTCTACTTGCAGTTTGGGATAGACAATTTAGATGATGTAGTTCTTCTAAGTTAGACAGCTTTTATTTAAAATGCATGTAACTGATTAAGTGGCTTGGCAGCCAGTCAGAATGATTGCTTAAGTACCGCAACTTCACAGTAACTTTAAAATGGAAAAATGGCCAGTAATTTAGTGATATCATTGAGAAACATAACATTCTTTCAAAGCAAGCAAAGACTTTATACACAAGGGATAGACATCATCCCTGCTTTTGGCCATTGCTGCCTCTTACATTCCTATACACTGCTTTGCTTCACGTTAAGCAAAAATGAATGTTGAGTATTTTCTTTAATCTAGTGCAAACTTTCCATTTGCGAAAGCCATACGAGGCATTAGGGCGCATCCACCCTAGAATTAAAAACTCTTGCTTTTGCTGTGTTAATTGGATTAAGTTCTTACTGTTATCTCTTCAAGAAGAAGAGACAAGCTCTCTCTAGCAATGCTAGCATGGGACGGATTGTTTATATGGAGCGGCTGTGCTTTGTTGTAATCATTAGAAAGCTAACTAGCAATGCTGGCTTGCCGGTGGTGATACATCTTTCCACCTATGGAAAACAGGGCAGATTATGATCCAGAAATCCCCACCATTCGCAAGACAAGACAAGCAGTAGCGTGAGAAGATACAGGCACAGAGAAGTGAGTCTCCCGAGTCTCGTTCCAATGCTGTATCGCTTGCCCTTTCTGCTAACATTTTTACTGAAGGCACTGTGCAGACCGGTGGAGTGTGGTCCAGTAGGAACCGGAGAATTTCTGTTCTAGTTGCAAAAGCCACCTCGTAGTTCTGCAGCGTTGCTCTAATTGCCTACTGTTCATCTTCAGGACTAAAATGAATCACTGTCAGGCTTGCACATAATTCCATGTTTGGTCCTAACGCAGTGGTTGCAGAGCTTGCCTATAAACCACACGCACATTTATATCATGGGAAATGTATTTTCTTAAAAACGGAGAAGGGGAAGCTAACAAACCACGGCTTGCTCCAATTTTCTTCGCAGAAAGGCTGAGTTAGTTGTGTAAATCATCTCTTGGAAGCTACTGTCTGGAGGCACCCGTCAGCCTACAACAGTCAGAAGTGTCGTTGTGCTTTGGAGAGGACGGCTGCTTGGGGTGGCTGGCCTGGCTGTGCTTTGGGAACGACAGCCTGCTGCGGCTTTCCTTACGAATCAAAGCGGCTTTTAGCCACAGTTCTCGGGTCTCGTTATTCCCGCGAAGGTAAACCGGTCTAAAATTGGCCCTGGCGAGCAGGCGGGAGTCAGGCTGCTTTGTCAAAGGGCTGCCTGCGTCGCAGCTGCATCCTGTGATTGACGCGGTCGCATCCGGAGAGGAGCAGTCCTGCTGTTTGGATCATCTTCTGTTTTCTGTCTGCGGCGTGTCTCAGGCGCTCTCCTCGGTGGGCGCCGCCGAGCCCGAGTTGATAAGAGGCCTCCGTGTCACCATGTACCGTCTTCGAATTATTTGGGAGACGGGGCGGCAGCGCCGGTGGTCTTCTTTCTGTGCCCTCTCCTCGCCTGTACAGTGGTGCGTGTCCCTAACTCGCGTCTCCACCGGCCGCTTTGTCCAGCAACGACTGGAAATACCAATTATTGGATAATTTGCCTTCGCTTGACAGGCGAGACTCATGTGTGTTGCATACAGCAATGCCACAGCTTTAGGGAAGGGAACGCCGATAGGTAGACGATCCATTTTAATGTGATTTCATATCATGCTTGCTTTCGGATCAGGGCTTGCTTTCTCTGCATGGCTTGCAGCTCCATCCCTGTGCAGGGCAAGGGATTTTTGGGGAGCCCGGAGGCAGGGGATGGTGGCTACACTGGCGGGGAGGCTTGCTGCATCCCCCGGAGTGGTACCCACCCCGGGAGGACCACTGTGCCCATGCTGAGGGCGGAGAGGAGCAAGGGGTTTGGAAAATCCCACCCAGGAGTTCCAGTAAGTCAAGCAGCTCTTCGTGGTCCCGTGGGCAGGAGCCAGCCTGAAGGCATGAGCAAGCCTGGCGTTAAACAAGCTGCCCAGAGTGTAATCCAACCCTCAAGCTTTACTGAATGCTGCTCGGTGTGGTTGTGGTCTGTGTGATGTGATGTGCGCTTCCTTAAATTACATGTAGCAAGGGTATTAAGATAACATTTTTTTTTTTTTTCCCCCCCCGTAAATGAAGGTGTTTCCTGAGACAGTGCCAAAAAAATTCCCGTTTGTTTGATAGGAAATGTTTGTGGTGTTAAGAGAAATTACAGCTTTAAGCATTCAATGCTCGTTGAGAACAGTTTGCTTTTGAGAAGATTTCTTAGTAGTATAAACTGTTAAGACACACGAACGCTCTCAGTAATGACAAATTAAGAAAAACGCCCATATCACATAACTAGAAGACAATTTAGGCAGGAATCTGTTCCTTAAGCCCAGCTCTTCCAGCTAATGATTTGCCTGTAGTCAGGGTTATCGGGCAACCGCTACCAGGTGGCAACACCCTGAGAGCTAAAGCTCTAAGGAAGGCTTTTTCCATAGCATGGCAGATTGTATCTGCAGACCGCATTGCTAATATATCAGTGTTGAACTGAGCCATGGGGTAATTTATCCAGAAGAAAAATCTACTGTGTAACTGAGACAGAAATGGGGAAAAAAGCTAGTTTAACAAATGACTTTTCATCCTCCATCTCACAGGTCAAAAGTACTAACAGAATAATTGACTAAGTATGGACCAAAAAGATCTCTTATGGTCACTTATATTGCAGAAAAAAACCATGTGATCATACAGTCTTTTTATTAAATTGCTTTTTTAATATATAAAAAAACAACCAAAAAAACTTCCTTTCAGTTCTGAGCAGTACTGCAGCACTACTGTCATTCTTTCCATTAGCAAAATGAAATCTTTAGACCCTTCCCCCAGCTAATGTTATTCCTCACATGGCGACATTCAAAAACCCATTGACAAGCTGCAAATGATGTGTGAAGCAAACTCCAGGATTAAGTTTATAACCTTTCCCCAGGGGGAAAGAATTTGGAGGCAGGAATGAACTCGGGATAGTAAAACAAAAGGGCACAACTGAGATGGATCAGGAAAACTCATATTCATATTTAGCTAAATGAAAAATACCAGCCAGTCCGAGTTTATGTGGTATCCCAGGGGTTTTCCGCGCAGGTATGTAGGACATTATTTTATAGCTCCCTCTCACAGGTTTTACTGCTCTCGCTAATGAGAAACTACTTCTCTCTCTCTCTTCAGCTTTGCAGCTGGGATTTGAAAGCGCGATAAATAAAATATAAACGGTAGAAGACGGAGGGCTTATGTCCCGTGGATATGTTTGCATCTTGGGTTTCGAAAGGCATGTACCTTCCTCCTGGGGGGTTGTCATTTACTACTGGGTTTGTTGTTGGATGGGTGTGAATAGGCTTTGGGGGCCTTTAGACACCGTTAGCAGACGCTAACGAAGTGATGGAGCTAGGGACCTCCTTCCCCACAGTAATCAAAGAAACAGCTAGTTCCTTCACATATCTATAAGATTATTTCCTTTCATCTGCCAGTATTAGTTTCTTTTGAAGTCATTTAATCTTTGCTCCGTATAAATTGAGAAAAGTTATTTTAAGCAGCTCAATGGGCAAAAGGGAGTCTTGTGACCGAGTGCTCACAAAAAGAGGGCTGACCATAGGAATTAACCCCTGTCACCCTGGCATCTGGCGCTCACTGAGGATGCCTCTCGTGAGTTGGCTACTGCTGTCAGCTGGATGCCAGGGTGAGCTGTGCCCAGACAGAAATGTGGCTTTACTGGAAACAGATAACCGAGGAGAACCACAGCATAAAGTAGTTTAAGGCTTTCTAATTCTGCTACTTCTTAAAAAGAAAAAAAAAAAAACCAAACCCCCAAAAACCCAAACCAACAAAAAACCCAACTTGGGTTATAAATTCAAGAACAGGTATAAATTTGGCCTTGGGTAATTCCTAGGAAAGCTGATAGATACTCTGAAGTAAAATAAGCCTGGTGGGGTTAAAATGGAGTTCAGCCATGCCCATAAAATGAGCAAAGGCACTTCAGGGCCTTTAAAGGTCATCTAGTCCAAACCCCTGCAATGAGCAGGGACATCTTCATCCACATCAGGTTGCTCAAAGCCCCGTCCAACCTGACGTTGAATGTTTCCAGGGACGGGGCATCTTCCACCTCTCTGGGCAACCTGTGCCAGTGTTTCACCACCCTCATTGTAAAAAAATTTCTTCCTTATAGCTAGTCTAATTCTACTTTCCTTTAGTCTAAAACCATCACCCCTTATCCCTTCGCAACAGGCCCTGCTGAAAAGTCTGTCCCCTTCTTTCCACAAGCCCCCTTTAAGTACTGAAAGGCCACAATAAGGCACAGTGATCTGACCAGAGCTGGCTTCCCAGCGCTCTTCTGTGCACATACGTTACTCAACAAAGTTTGACACTCGGTGCTTTTGGCTTGTTTTTGTTTCCTGACAGCATACTTATGAAAATGAAAAATCACGACGACTTGCTAACGGTTGCCAAAAATGCAGAGAACTCCTATATAAAGCTGAGCTCCATCAGCAGGACAATACAACAGGACAAATTCTTCTTGCCACATTAAGATGTATGCTTGGAATGAGAGGTCAGGGCCCTGCATCGTTACTCCATCTAATGCTGCATCATAACCAATACGATAAATTATTGTCCCTTCATGGCTAGCTGTGGAGCGGCAGTGCTCTCCCTTCTGGATTTCAGAGCCGTGGATTGTGTTTTGTGTGTCTTCGTTTTTAAGGAAAATACCACTTTTTTTTCTCTTTGGGCCACTGTATGCTTTTGGCACTTCTGCACATTCTGCATGGGTCACTTTTTTTAAGGAGGGACCATAGATTGCAAAGACCAGAAATGTGCTCTTTCAGGAATTCAAGGCAGAAAATATTTGGCAAGGTTTTTTGTTAGCTATCCTTTGGAAATGTGCGAGTTCAAAAGTAAATATTAACAAATAAATTCAGGATGAGGGGAAAAAATGTTTTAGTAATAACCGGTCTTTTGCATATAAGAACGAAGCAGGTTTGCTGTGGGCTGTGCAAGGTGGAGCGTGTGGGTCCTGCCTGCCCCTCATCTCTGGAGGGTCCTGCCCTCCCTTCTGGCCTGCCACCTCGGAGAAACATGGGGCCGAGTGTTTCTGTGACTCACAGAGGTGTTATGGTGTGAGGGCTTGGCATGACGTCTTACATCTTTCCCTTAACTAGGCTTGTGTAAACAGTTTTTCTTGCTGCGTTTCGGAGAAAGAAGCTTATATTTGAGTATCTGCTTTTAGGAGTGTTACATCCTGAAAAGAAACTGAGTTATTGCAGAGCCTGATGGGGTCTTCCTCCCCAAAGAATTGAAGTATCACCAGTTTTGATTCCTGAAGTGCTCCTTAAAAAAGTTGAGACGTACATGTGCAATCTTTGGACACTTTATTATATTTGAAAATATGCTTATCGTAGAATGGTTTGGGTTGGAAGGGACCTTAAAGACCACCTAGTTCCAATGCCTCTGCCACGGGCAGGGACACCTTCCACTAGACCAGGTTGCTCAAAGCCCCATCCAACCTGGCCCTGAACACTTCCAGGGAGGGGGCATCCACAACCTCTCTGTTTTTTTTTTTTATTTGTTTTAAAAAAAAACCCCGTGTCACCATGCTTTGTAAGCACTCTTCACGGCTGAGATTTATTTTGTTAAATATTAAAACATCTTCAGCAGTTATAGGTAATTCAGCATCTGTCTTTCTCAGTTCTTGACCCCAGTGTGCCGTGGCTGACCCCTGGCCCTGGGCATCAGAGGGCAGTGGTCTCCAGTGACCCAATGCCTGGCTGGTATCTCCAAGTGATAACCTGAAGGTAAAAGGCTGTGGGCTCCTCTCCAGCTGCCTGCTCTGTCTGGTCCTCTGGCAGGGAAGCTTCTGTGGGGAAAAAGTGGTGGCAACGGGTGACATTTTCCAGAGCTAAAATAAAACTGGGGGGGAGGGAAATTACCCCAAAGTGGGAATACAGCTGAAGACTGTGTTTTTGTTTAGCAGTCTGGAGCAGCCCAGTCCTACACCCCAAATATTTTTCCTGTAGTCAGTATCAAGCCCTAAATGTGATGTTTTGACCGTGTTTACCAAACACTACGGTCAAAAAGTCTTGCTCCCGTTGAATAACATAATTTTTGTTTGTACATATTGTTGTGTTGGAAGGTTGCGTGTCGTCCTGTGGCTTTGAGCTGTGATATCCATCAAGTGCTTCCCTATTATTACTTAAACCCTTACACCAGAAAACATGTACGTTCCTCGGGATGTTTCGTTCAGGTTTTGGTGTTGTCGCACCTGTTGCTATTGTCTAAGCCAGAAGATGGAGATGATGGTAAAAGCAGATGGAAGCCGTGGCCATCCGGAGACGTGGCAGCGGCCAGCTGTGAGATTCCCTCAAGCTTGGCCGAGAAGCTCATGCTGGATGTCTGGCCTTCTTGTTTTCAAACAGGCTTTGTTTTTCCTTGCTGGTTTTTTGTAGTGCTGTTTTGTAGTAGGAATAAAAGAGCAGATTACTGTTCTCCGTCAGGAGAAAGGAAAGGAAGAGGAGACCCCTGTGTGGATCTTCTCTGGAGGTTATCTCAGATGGTTTTCAGATGATTGTAGAAGGGGAGTGTGCCAAAAAGTTGAATCATTGCTACAGTGTCATACCAGAGGCCTGAGTTTTCCAGAATACTTTTGTGTTGCACATAATGCCCACATCTTGAATGCTGAGCTCTGAAATGTTTCCTCGGTGATCCTGTGGTGCTTTGATGAGAAAAAGTCTTTTTGAATTACAGGGATTGGTTAGCTGTCTTTTAGAAAAATAAATTCCAAGTGGTCTTTGTTAACCACTGAATGATAGGTTATTGTGGCATAAAATAGAAGTTCACTTAGACTGCACATTTTTTGTTCTGAAATCGGCAGGAGGAGGAAATGCTGATATGGGTGTATACATGGGAGGAAGATTTATCAAAGAAGCATACATTCACACACCCTCTCTTTTTTAAAGTTATGGTCAGTAAATGATAGGCTTCCTTCCCTTGTTTTTGAATGCCAAATAGATTTCTAACGAAATTATTTATATACACATTCCTTTTAAAAATATAAAGCATCACCAGGTCAGAGCAAGGCCCCAGCGTCCAGTTTAAAGTGGGAGATAGGAAACTTCAGGCACAACCTCCAGCCTTTCCTGTCAGCACAATTTCTCCCCAGGAAGGGAAGGTGGATAATGTGAATTTAACATTTCATTATCGATAGGTCGCGTATCAGTCTCTTGCTGCTTATTTTAATGTGTATCGGTTGCAACAGACGCTCCTTGTGACTGGCCGCCTTAAATCTTACTGCTGTAACTTTGAGCACCTTTATGGCTTTTTTGCTGCTTCTCTGTTGAATATGGCTCATGGTGTCAATGGCAGTGGAGTTGGGTGTGCGTGAGCGCGGCGGTGAGGTCAGTGCTGGCAGGGGTACCCGCTCCCTCGCAGCACCAACGGGTCTTCTCCTGCCTTCTCCATCATCACAGCACCTTAGAGTTACTTTTTTAAAAACATACAAGCAAACACAGAAAAAGGAAAATTATCTAACCTGCGATCCTAAAACACTAGATACCGAGGGAAGTATTTTCCCCAGGCCAAGCAAAAATATACGAATGGAAAGTTTGTTCTTCATTGCTGGACCTGCTAGATGTGGTCTATTTATATTGCTGAACTCGCTGAGACAGTCAGGATGTTAAGTTTCAAAGCAAATGAATGTGTATGTGTGCTTGCATAGCCTTCCTTCTTCAGGGACATTCTTCCTGTTTCCTTTTCAGTGTTTCTCCTAAAATTAGTTTCTTTCTGACAATAAACACAATTGGGTACTCTTATATAAAATATCATGAGTAAAGGGGAAAAATGTTACTGGTTTTAATAGTCTCGCTGTGGGTCTGAGTGATGCTGGTAGCGATTAATTAGTACCACTTGTTGTTTCACTTGGTGGTGTTCAAGCCGTAGAAACCAAGGGCATGCTTAACCATAAATGACCAAACCATCTCCTGAAAGGCTTTGTTTGTAACTGGGTTGAATGATCCGTAATTCTGCAAAAATGTTTCTTTCTTTAGACTTTGTTACCAATCTTTACATTTCAATGGACAACTGTAATCTAAGGATTTAAAACCTCCTCTTCCCTCCCTTCTGCCCCTACCGTGCGCTGGCCCTGCAGGGAAGGCGTCCTCGCCAAAGGCAGAGAGCCGGCTCCCCGTGACCGCCGCATTAGGAACGTACGTGCCCGCAGCCGCCGGTGGAGGACGAGCAGTGGGTGTTTGCAAGTGCCGGTCCCTCGTACGTCCTCCGACCGGCTCTGCCTTCTCGCTCGGAGGGGACACCTCAAGCCCTGGGGCATGTCACCCACACGGCTGGGCCAGAAGGATTTTGGGGTCCCGGGTGGCTTAGACTCCCGCTTGGATCTGTCGTCTTAGAAATTACTTCCTTTAAAATCCTTCACGCTTGCAGACTTCACTACTCTGTTTTCAATTCTCTTCCTTTTCAGAAAAGAAAAGGGCAGAAAAATGAGTGAACTAGAAGAAAGCAATTGGCAGAAAACCCAGTGATCTTTAGGTTCGATCAAGCTGTATTTTGCTGTACTGCAGCGGGAGCAGCAGAGGGAGCACAAGTTAACACATAATTCCTTTACTAAGAGCTGTACTGTCATCGCTGATGATATTTTGTTCGATGGGTGAAGATCAAGAATGAAAAAAAAAACCAAAAAACCCAGCCTAGTGAGTTTGCCATAGGACAGGAGGATAATGTCCTCTGTATTAAATGTGGAGGGGTAGCAGATGAAAATGTATCCTGTTACGGCTTCTGGTTTAAATTTTAGGTTGTGGTCTCCGTGCAGCTCCAGGTTGCATGATGTCAGTACGATTTCATGCCAGGGTGCAACCGAGGGAAGATTGATGCTGTGTGGTTTTGGGGGGCTGTGGTGCCGTCCTGCCTCACGGTATTCTCCTAATAGACCTGAAGCAGCAGATTAATAATTGTAGGTATTGAAAGGGAAAATGATGACAGCAAACTGGCCAAGTTATCTTTGGTGGGTGAGGTCAGAGCCGTGAGCTGGTCAGGCTCTTACAGCACACAGCAGCCTGACCTGGCCTCCAGGCAGTATTTAAAGCAGAGCTTTGTTTTCCTTGAGTTTACAATCACGTACCAAAAAAATCTTTTCCTTGAAGTCCATTGTGTCCTTTCAGACCTGGGCAGCGTGCGCTCTCTTCATCCCGCAGCCCTTGCTGCCCACCCCGCCGGGGCAGGTACGTGGGCTTTTGGAGCGGATTGCCATCACTAAATCGTATTTGTCACTGTTGTCTTAACCCTTAGGCCTGCAATTTTGTCAGCTGTTTTTCCCATAACCAAAACTTTGGACGGGACTGAATTTCCTCCTGCCAGTCCCCGAAGCAAAGTCCTGAATAGGGTCAAAGAGGAGAGATACGTTGGGGTTTTTTTCCCCCCTCTGGGAGTTTTGATAAACAAAATGCTAGCTTTAAAGCTTTTCCTTCAGGTTAGAGATTTTCAATAGCAAATCCTTGCTTTGTTGAATTATTCAGCAGAAGTAAAGGTTATTGAAATGCGCACAGATAGATGGCTGGAGACCTAGAGCGATAACTTTAAAAAGCCCTGGCAGCACTGGGGGCAGGAACCATTTTCAGTCTCAGACAATAGAAAGAGTAGAAATTTCTTTGTGCAGAAAAAAATAAACCGCTGGTTTACTTTCACAAATTCACCCTTTCCACCTTGCTGTTTTATTCAGCGGTCTGCTTTGTTTCCGAGGCCACCGCTGACTGTACACCGGAGATAGGCATGGACCGCTAAGAAATGAAAGTTTATCTGAGCAGGTCAGGCAGCGAGTTCATTGTTTTCCAGGAACACTTGTTCAACACACAATTGTGTAATGCTCAGAGCTACCGCGCAGAAGTTGGATGCGCAGATGGTAGCCTTTATTATTCATTACTTATGAAATCAATTACCAACTCTATAGATTTTTAATGTAATTCGCTTGATAGCTACTTTTAAATACCTTCTGGAAGTGGCTATTTATTCTCCTAAGTATTGATTTTCATGTTTTGGAGAAGCTTCCCTGGTGTATCTCATTCACAGTTCTCCCTTGAAATCTCCACAAGGATCAGCTGGACTCCAAGCACGTAAGCAGCACTTCCCAAACTTCTGTAGGGTTTTCTCTGCGTCAGAGCACTGGTCTGCTGCTGCCCAGGGGTCCATCTCCCACGGCCGTGAAGAGGGGATTACTCAATGAATAGCTTCAGGCTTCAAGACCAAAGAGACCACCGTGATGCCCAGCCTGATCCCTGGCTTTCAGAGGCCACAGAGCTCCTCTGCTTATTAAAATGCATCTCAAAGATATCTAATCTTTCTCTAACCTTTAAAAAGGTGATGCAACTCCAGCACAAGTAGGGAAAACCTGCCTTTTTTTTTTACTCATTCCAGTGGTGGTTGGTTTTCTTACGGGCGGTCTCATAATAGATTAGAACAAGGTGAGATGCAGTTACTGGCTCATTTGCATGAAGAATCTGCTTATAAAAATGTTTAAGGTCTAATGCAAGACCTCGGACATTATGTATCTGATACAAAACACGGTTGCCTGTTGTAGTCTATCTTTTTAAATGGCTCCCTTTCCTTTTCCAGAAGTAGGGAACTAGAGATCAGAAGCCACAAGCAGGTGTCACCGTGGCCGTCCCTGTTACCAATGATGGATAGAAAGGTGACTTTATCCAGTGTTGGTACTTTACCCATCTAATACTCTTAAATGCAATAGCTTTAAGGAAAACCTCCAGATGCTGATATTGGAGAGGTAGATATATTTTTTTTTCTCCTTTATAATGGTGTTGGCTATATTTCTGCCACGAATATGAGTATCATTTATCACATGCCTTGATTTAGCTTCAGCCAGCTGTTTTTTATTGAAGAGCTGATCTTGTTTCACCAGCAGGAGAGCTCAGAAGCGATAGAAGTAGCACCCGAAGTGCAAAATACAGAGCCTAGTATCATCTGTAAACTTCCAGCACTGGCTGTTTTCGCTTCTAGCCTTCCCTGTTTGTTTAATGTAAATGTTGGAGATTGAGCTGTGGCATTTTTGTGCGAGTGAGCTGTGAAGGTAGTTCTCTTCATGTGTGCCTCTGTCTTACCAATATCCTGTGTGGGGAGAGAAAAATGTACATTTGCAACGGAAAACCAAAATCATTGTAATTTGTGACTAAGTTATTTTTTGAGGTAGACAGCGCAAAAAGCAATATATGAGCATATCCGCTTGTGCAGATGTAAAAAAATTCAGAGCTTTGGGACTGGATTTACACAGCCGTTTTTGCAATTGAAAGACCTCTCTGCAAATAATGAGGCAAAGGCAATCGGGTTTGTCACTTCTCATTTCTTTCCGTTCTTCTTTTTCTCCCCTGAGGAGCAGGGTTTGGCCTCCAGAGCTCTGCTTATGGGCAGTATTTAGTGATGTCCCCCCGGCGCTGCTTCACTGGTGTTAAGTGTCGGTAGGTTTGTCTCTCTCAAGCCCCTGGATGCAGGTAGTTAGCTATTGCAAGAAAGAGCGAAGAACTGAACAGTCGCACACCTGGTAGATCCATTTTTTCATTTTCTTAGAACCAAAGAGTAGTTTGCTTTATCCTAATCCAGTATTCAGTTAGCAAATTCTGTCGAGGCATTGATCCTGTTTCCGAAATCATATTCCTGGCTCTTGAGGGAGAGGCCATCAAGATGAGTGTAGGACTACTTGGTCTGTCAGAGCTGTACTTGAAACAGCACATACCCTGTTGGTTTAAAGAAAAAAGTGATATAAGGATCTAGCAACTTGTTTTGTCTCCAGAAGAGATGGAAGGAGGTGGTTTGCTACACAACTGATGGTGCTGCACAGTACAGCTCCCCGCCAAAAAGCATTGTGTGTGCTAAAAGTCAACATGGGTTCAAGGGAATATTGGACAATATATAGAAACCACATCCTGCTCGAGAAGTCCTTGAACAGAAAATGGCTGGAAGCTGGGGAAGTGTGGGGGGAATTATTCTTACATGCGTCCCTGTGCTTTTTTTTATCTCCGTGGTTTTAGACTTGCCTTTTCAGCCCCAAATCATGGGGGCGGGAAGCAAACAAACCCAAAACCCAGCAATAAAATACATTATACTTAAGACTATTTTCTATACATGCTTTTCATAAATCACATCTTTCACAAATAATAACTGTATGGAATTGAGGTTGGGCTCTTGCTTACTGCAGTGTTGAAGGCCTGAGCAGGTGAACCTTTGGTTGGACCCAATATGATCATTCTCATGCCATTACATAGCAGTACAGGCAATTAAAAGATAAGAAGGCTGAAGGAGAGGTACAACCTGACAAGACATTTAAATCAACCACATTACTTTGAGAGCATCTAGAGAGTAAACAAAAGGCCAGAGAGCTTTTGATCATCATAGCTATTTAAGATAAGAACCACATCAGTGCTCTGCAAAGAGGATGTTCGAATAATTGTTTTTGGACCGTTTATGTTCAAACAGAAATTATTTTCATGCCTGTTAGTGGAGAAAGATCGTTTCTGTGCCCATCACCTAAACGACAGCAGACAAGAGAAGGGAAGACTGAGAGGAGATGTGCCAGCCCTCAGAAACATGGGTGGTTCCTGCAGCTCCATCTCTTTATTGGACAACAAAAAAAGCTATTTTTGACTTGCTGCATCGAGGGAGGGATTGCTTAGTCACTTGGACAACTTGTTAATAGCAAAGTTAGTAATGCCTTGTAAGGGCATGTCCAGGGAGTTTGTAAAATAGTTTTTAGTATATATTTCTTAGAGTGGTTACAGAAGTGCCTGTCTGGGATACCACAGGTACAGTTGATCCTCTCTTTGGGCATGGGGATGAACCAACTAGTTGCTTTCCAGATTTTTCCAGCCTTATTTTTTTGGTTTTTGTAATGCAGGACAGAAGAACTTGGCATTGTTTTTAGGACTGCTAATCCTAGCAGGGTTGAATAACTCAGACGTACCCAAATTTTAGGCCAAGCCGAAATATAGTACAATTAATAAATAGCAATTCAAGCTGCAGTGCCCCAAAACAAACAAATGTATTCTGAGCTGGAAAATGAATTAAGGCACTTCTGAATAAATTGCTGTCAATGCTAGGAATTTTTTGTACGGCGGCTTACCTTTCTACTAATAATTGTTAGTCCTATAAACGTTCTAGCTTGGTTTGAACAAAAAACAGTTACAGTATTTTTTATTTTTTTCCTTTTTACTCTTCTCTAGTTGATTTGACAAGAAGCAATGGCTCGCTTCCAGCCATTTATCTTTCTCTAGCAAATACCTACCTGAGATGTTGTGGTGGTCTGTTAAGGCACATGCTTTCTCTGCAGCGCGGGGCATTGCATTGTTCTGGCGAGAACAAGGACTGCCAAAACCAATACTGAGCTGAGATTTCAGATTCATTTTTTATCCACTGTTGCCTTCTTGATGTGCATCCCTTTTTCAGTTAAGAGGATGTGTTTCACAGTGTCAGGAAGGGCAGTGTTTTTCCGGCCCCTGTGTTCATTTCTGAATCTTTTTTGGTCATAATTTCTGTTAATAATGAAAGCTTCACGCAGATATGTATTTTGGTTTTAATTTACAATTCTTCAGCTGCTGCATAGTGTGTATGGAAAAAGCGTTTTGCCATTTGCAGCATTGTGTGGGGGTACAACAGAAATGCATCATTTCAAAAACGTGGGCAGAAGCTGGATAACTGGCTGCCTTTCTCAGAGCATCTTCGTGAATGTAAAAAAACACCAAGGGTTGCTAAAATATTTATGTACCACTGTAACTCTACAGAGGAGGAGATGTCACCCAAAGAGGTCAAAGTGGGGATAAATAAATAAATAATGCACATTCAGAAGCCATTGCTGTTAAGTAAAGATTGAGCGAGCCACAGGTTTTATTCAGCTAGTATGAAGTTTCTTACAAAATCTGTGAAGTTTAAGGTGAGAGATCTTTGATCTTTTGCTGTCTGGGTTTGGTCACTATTGTATAAGGGCATTATACCAATGTGTGGATTACAACGGTAACTCCATAGTGTCAATATTTGCTTTTAAAGCATGTAGGTTTTGAAAATACATGCAGGTATGTATACAGACATTATGTAAAGACAGCAAATAGATTTAAACCCCACAAAGAAACAAAAACCAAAACCCAAAACCTGAGATGGTATTTATTTATTCGTTTTTAATTGTATTTTAGTCTCTATTTCTTTGATTAGAAGTGGAAGAGGCTATCTTCTACCATGTACTCTGTCACCTAAAATAGTGTTAATAGGTCCAATCTTGAGTAAAGTAATAATTCGGAAGATTTGTATTTTTGTGACTGTTTTGTCATGGATGTAACTGAAGCTTGAAATCCTAAAGTCCTTTACAGGTCGTATGCCAAAATAGATGAATACTGTTCTCTGAACTTTACAGATGATAATCTGTCTACCAGGGACAGATTTCATTAGGAAAGTGATGAGGGTAATTAGAATGAAGGACAGACTTACAGAAATGGGAGACTTTTTTTTACTAAGAGCCCTATAAAAAAAATTTCCTTCTGTAAACACAGCTGCCGTATGAAATGTTATTTTAAAATATATTTTAAGTGTCATATAAATGTCTAATTGACAGCTGAGATATTGCAGAATGTAATCTGCGTGTGTAGGTCAGGAAAAGAAAGTGATAATTGAGTGATGAGATTGTTTTTGACACAGTAGTTGCAAATTCAAACTTTATGTATGCTTCTCATTTACAGATTTAGATAATATGTACCTTTTCTTATGGTACTTAAATCTCCCAGGACATTCATCCTCCCCATAACACTGTTTTCAGCTTCATCAAGAGCCTGTTTAAAAGACTTGGTTAGTTGTTTGTGGAGGGGAGCGGAGCAGTGTTATTTCCCTGCATTTTCATGGCCACAACTGGCACAGAAGCCTTCAGTTGGCCATGTGTAGATGGCAGCATTTACCTACTGTACTTTCTTCTTAAATGACTTCAGGTGATGGGCATGATTAGTTCTCAGTGCTGGAATAAATAATCTTTCAAAAAAACCCAATAAGGATCAAAGCTAATTTTGTCCCAACAGCTGAAATAAATGGGGTAGGTGAGTGGGTGAAAGAACGTGTATGCACTGCTGACACTGTCTTTCTGGCAAACATAAAGACACCAATCCTGCTATGGGGGTGGTAGTTTCTCTACAAGGAAAAACTTAAAAGCGCCGTCTGCCTTTGAGGGTTTGGCTGTTGGGGCTAAAAAAGGGCAGCGCTGGGTGTTGGTGGGTCCTGATGAGAAGTGCTGCCTTGGGACCTTGCCTCTCGGCCATCGTGCCTGCAGCGGTGGCTTGCCTTTCCCAGAAACAGCATTGCTGTTGGTTTGGGTCTCATCTGTGTGTCTGCTGGTTTTCACTGTGAAAAATCTATATGAATGCTTTCCAAACTGTTTTCACCTATTTGAGGTTTGACTCTTTTAATAAATGGCTTATTTCTTGTTTTTCAAGTTTAACTTGAGTAACAAATGTGAGTAATACAGAAATTCTTAGAGATCTCTCTGTAGGATTTTTCTTATTTATTTAAAAACATTTTTAGTAATTGCATACAGAAGGATTAGACACACCACACCCCCCCCAAAAATAAAAAATCTTGCCATGAAGTCCAGCTTTTGGACAAGTAAGATACAGTTTTTGGCAAGTAAACACCGCATGGCACAATTTGAATGGCCGGCAAGCACCGCACAAGGCAGCCCTCTTCATTGTGCAGCACGGGGAAGACTTTTGAAGAAAAAATTTCAAATCACGTTGCTATTTGCTTTTGACCTAGTTTATTGCACAACTCTGTAACATGCTTAGGATCTGTTAAACTACTATTATTATTCCTCCCATTACCTTGCACTAAGCAATCCATCGCCCGCAGCTCATGAGCAGGAGCTCGTGTCCTTCTGAGCAGGCGACTGGCTGGTAGGTGTGTGATGCTGTGAGAAACTCTTAGGTCAAATGATGAAGCAACTTTCAGTGTGTGCTAGCGAGGACCACAGTTCAGTATTCTACTTTCTTCCATAAACTCAGATTATGAACATACAGTACAGACCGCCTCTGCCCCAAAGAGTTTGCAGTATGAATAAAATCATTAGAGCAGAGTGCACTGGGGAAAGCAAAAAGGAAATACCTAAGATTGAAAAAAAAAAATCTTCAAATTATTATTGTTGACTCATATTTCTGGCTATTATATTAAATATAAAATGAGATGAGAACAAAAACAATACCTGGAAACCCCATGGTGTCCAAAAGTAGGAGGGATCTCACTGTACGGGGTTTTAGTATTAGAAGATTTTTATAAGAGTCCATGACTTTGCAAGTTCTGTTGCCATAAGGATTGGCAGTGAAGCATAGTAAAGTAATAAAAGGGCAAGGCCTGGAGCCAAATACTTCTGTTTGTAATTGTGGTGGTGATGTGCAGAGCAGCAGGAAGAGCAAATCAAATGCAGATGGTTTTTGTATGAAGTCTTGACTTTTATTGGTGATAGTGCTCAAGGTGGTGTTGACACTGAAATATCTCTGAATAAAGGCAGTGTTTAAAAGGAATGCAGGCAAGTATCCTGCACGTCATAGATGGTGCCATGCTGCAGTCTGAAGCTTCATTTTGGTTGCCCTCTCAGTTTTCTCGCTGAGGTCTCTACCACGTTGGTCTTGCCAACTGCTCGTAGTAAATGCACAACCAAACTGTTTCCTGAACTGTTACGGTATCACAGGAGAGAGGGTTGGGAGGAACCTGTGTGTTTTCCAGCACAGAGGTGGGACCCAGTGTGCCTTCGTTATTCCTGGCTTCTCCTGCTCCTTCCCTGACTCTCCTCCCTTCCAGCACTGCAGCATTTCCTTCTGTTGCTGACCTAAGTTGCTTTTATTACTGTTTAAGTCCTTTGGTTTTCAGACATGCAGAACAATTTATTCCCTTGCTCTTCATGGGTTAAGGCTATTTCCGTATAATTTCTCCCAGTCTTCTTTTTCTAGACTGAATCTCAGCTCTTTCAATATCATTCAGTTGGTGGGTCATGTTTAATGACTATGGTCATCGTTGCTCCTCTTTTCTGAGCTCTTTCCTTTGGATCCACACTGTTGCTGGGTTTCTCTACTGCAGTTTGATCCGAGTGCTGTAGCTAAGGTGAGCCTGTCAGTAGCAGAACAGAAGGATTATTTCTCATGCCATACACATGGCACTCCTGGTTTTATGCCCTAGCACGTTGTTTGCCTTTCCTGCAGCTGGGGCACATTATTGGCTTGTGTTCACATGGGAAGACCCCCGTAGAAGGGTGCGATATCTGTGGGTTTTCCCCTATACGCACAGTCTGTTGCTCCATCGCTGCAGGAAATTAGGTCTGTTTTACACAGTTAGCTTTCTGCTGGTTTTTACCTCCTTGTTGTCTTCTAGGTGCCTATGAACGCTTTCTTTGGTTGTCTAGGTGGCATGTCTCTTCTTTTGTGTTTCTCTAGAAAAAAAACCTATGTAAGATCTCCTGCCAGTGGCTTGGGAATGAGCAGGTAACCTTTCCTCCTTCCCTCCCTCGCTTCTCTTTCAGGAGTGATCCATCATGACAAGGAAACAATGCTGGGACATAACTGCTCTCCAGAAGGGACATATTAAACAGTTCATACCTCCCATGTCAGAGGCGTGTGTTGGAAGGTCACTTGTAAAACATCAGAATATATTGACTACACATAGATGTCATGCTGCGTTGCCCACAGCGTTGCCTGCTTGCTCAGGAAGGATATTGAAGCATGCACAGAAGAGCAATAAAAATTATGAGAAGATTGCAGGTAGAGAATAAGGCCAAAGAAGAAAGCCTAAGGGAGCTAGTTAATTTTTCAGTGTTTGGCCAGTGTTTAATCTGCCTACTTAGATACAGAGAGAGACATATGTATTAACGGTAGTGGAATAAAAGTAGCGAAGTTAGGAAGGGACAGTGACCTGAGTCAACAGAAGGAAATAGGTAGATTTTTGGAAAACTGTACCTTCTGTGGCACCACCACTGCCCCTAGTAGCTAGAAGAGGAGGGGATGAATTGTGGGTGAGGTTGGGAGTGATAACTCGGGTGATCTTTTCTTCTCCTTTCCCTAAGGAAGCAGCAGACGCTGAAAATCTCACATTCCTGTGTGCAAGTAGGTGAATACTCTGCCAAGGAAAGCAGTATTAGACTCTTCCCACATAAGTCAGATTTAATTAATACTGTTACATTAATACACCCATAGTCATGTTAACTCAGCCCATTTATAACTGCGCAGCTGCATTTTAAGCAAGCTACAAACAATGGAAGACTTCTCACAGCATTTTCCAAAAAATGGGGTATATTAGCAAGTCTAAGTTGTGCCACAAAGGTGCGTACCACCACTGCTTCAGTAGGATGAGAACACAGACAGTACAAATTGCATGTCTAGCAAAATATTTCGACCTCCTCTACTTGGTTCACATGTACTTGGCAGAGCTGAGACTAAAACTGAGATAAAAGCTCTTGTTTGCCAGCCCTGAAATAATCTCAGTAGTGGGCACCCAGTGGGAAAGCAGGCATTCCCGCAGGATACTGCTCTGTGTGGAGCTGGCAACAGGGAATAAAAAGGCGGTCTCTATTAAATACTGAATATATTTTACCTTCTGTTTGAAATCATCTTTCTGAGACTTTATGTAGGCTTTGAGGATATTCGGTAGCTTTCAGCTTTGAGGCATGCCACCCTTCAAACTCCCACTGAAATTACTCTGTTATCCATCCCTCCTACTGAGATCCCCCTGCAGCTGGTCAAGCTTTGCTCTGAACTAAGTCTTAATTTGATACCTTCAGAAACCTTCTTCTTAAAATATCAGGGAGGGTTGATGCTGACAGTTCTCTTTGGTTTCAAATGTGGTACTTTGCTTTTCCTGACCATAAACTTTTTGTTTTGAGGAGACTTTTTACTAAAGTATATTTAACAGGACATTTTTATTAAATTCTTTGTTTGTAAAACACCACTGCTAGCCAACGAATACTTACGATGAAGCTCTCCAGTGGAGATTTTTCTTTTGCTAATGCATTCCTGGAAGGTGGCTCTTCCAGTTTCACACAAACCCTTTTGTACTTGAAAACATAAAGCCCAGTCCTACTACACACACCTTTTTTAAACTGAACTTTTGTCAGGTGGGTCGTTAGCTTAGTCCCATCAGTGGGTTCATATCCACTACATGAACTTAATATGGTTTTTTTGCTTGGCTTGAAGACATTGTGAGATGAACTCTGGTCATGTTTGTAAGGTTATTATTGACAGTGCTGACCAGGTGCACGCAAGCACATGTGAAACCTTAAGAGCAGATGCCATAATTACAGAATTCCAGATGTACTAATTTATTCTTTTTTTTTTTAAGATGTGCATTGATAAATCATTAGGAATTAAATTTACCTCTTTTAGTTTGTTTTTAAACTGTACCCTATAAGTGCAGGTGTATTTTGCAATAGGGTCTGCTGAGAGGATAGCTCACTCTACAGCACTGCCCTGAATCCATCGGACTTTAAGGCTCTATCTGTTAGCAAATGCAGTAACAACCTGCTTTTTTTCTCTTGTGCATCCACTCTGTAAAAGTTATCTAGGTTACTGGAGCATTTGGCCCTTGGCGAGCGTTACCTGGCCCTATGCCAAATGAGGCACACGGCTTCTGTTGCTGTGGTGCATAAGTTGTACAAATACGAAGATTTTTATGCCGACAGGAAAAAAACATGTCAATTGAAATTCTTAGTCACCTTTTCTTAGTCACATTTTGGAGAAACAAGATGGTATCGCAGCCATTGTACAGAGTTACACAATCCGAAGAGGCATGTGGTAAGAGCAAAATAAATCTTTTTAGACATGGTTGCTGTTTTCTGTTTTATAGCAGGTGACTAACATAATGGACCACTTTCTGGCATAGTTATTGAAGTCAATAGGATTTACACCAGCAGGAATTTTGATGTAATTTAATTATGATTTCAATACCAGGAAATAAGCTCAAGTTTGGAAGAAAAAAAATTAAAGTGCTGCTCTGTTTCTGTGTAGTCCGATGATATTATTTGTCAAACTGATTATCGGATTTGTGGTGTTAATAGAATTACTCTTAATAAGATGTACACATAAATGTACCAAAAAATCAGAGGAACTGAGTTGTCTTTGCACATAAATGAGCAAATCTGATAAGCTACTATAATATAAAGTAAGCCTTGTACAGAAAGCTTAATTAGGAAGTACCAGTGTGGTCAATGACTGTATAGTATAAAAATTAGTGCAGAATTTGATATGCTTTCTGTGATGATTTTATTAGTTCGGCAACATATTTGTAATGTTGTAGCTGTGTGTTAAGTTAAAGAGCTATGTATATTGGAAATCGATTTGCAGCACACTTCCTAAATCTGCCAAGTATGAAGTTATTAGAACAACACTATATACTGAGCCCAAGAACTAAAAGTTTAAAGTTCATCAAGCTCTTACTGAAATACAGTGGATAAATATGACTTTGAAGCTACTTGCATATTCTTAATGATCTTTTATGCAAATTAAGTGATGATAATATGCTTCATAAGCTGCTTTCTAATGCTGTTCTGACATCCACAGTGTTTTACCAGGGACTGCTAGAGACTTTTGTCTAACATTAATGGATGGATACAGGATGTCTTCATATGTGTCAAACTACCTTAGGTAATTATCTGTCAGTAGAAAATCGATTTAGGATTCCTATTTGCATTTCTGCTGTTCATTAAGTACATGTTCATCAGCCTGAAAAATAAGAAATGAGAAGGAGTTGTGGCAGCAGATATAGATTTACCAGAGGTGCCAACAGGGCTTTCACGCCCTAGGCATGTAGCTCCTGTCTCCTGCGTGTGGGGATGTCCAGGATGCCCGAGACCCTGAAACGCTGCCCGAAGGGATGTCAGAGCAGGTGGGTTCCTCTGGCGAGTTCGATGGTCACCTCTGCTTGGTTGCACCCCACCGTGTGTCCCGGCGTGCCATGGCTGTGGGCTTGCACAGTCCCACTGGGAAGCTTATTCTGCTTTGTAAGGTTTTTCTTTGTGAGGTTTTTTTTGTTGGCTTGTTTTTCTCTAACGGCTGAGATGGGAAAAGTTTTAAAACCGACATAGGGTATAATTATCATAGGCCTCAATTGTGGCTCTGCTGCTACTCTACATGAAAGGTATTGCTGTCTGAAGTCTGCAGATGGTGGGGGAAATGAAAAGAGTTTGCTTTGCCTGGTTCCCTCCAGCTCTGGGTCAGACCTATTTTGCAGCTGAGGCTCCGTGGGCAGGATGGAGTCGGGAGGGGAGAAGCAGCCCTGGGGCTCAGCCACCGGCATGAGGAGGCGGTTTGGAGCCGTTCTCACATCCAAGCGTGATGTCGGTGTCAAGCCCAGAGAAATACAAGGATTCCCTGCGCTTTTGTGGCCCCTGACACCAGGGTGACAGAGCAGGATCAGAAACGCAATGTCTTGTGCCGTATGCTGGCCAGAACACTCACAGAGGTGGGGTGGCATCACCTCAGTACATACAGAAAAGCTTTTTGGAAACCTCCTGCCTGCTGTGATCTGAAATTATTGCACAAAATCAGCAAGACTAATAGCGCCATTAGTTATAAAGAAGGGCAGGTGGAATAACATTGGCTAAAAGTAACTGGACAAAATTAATACTGAAAAAATGTTAACCTGCTTCTCACCCATCTTTAAGAATGTTCAAAGAAATGATTTTAGACAGGAAGAAAGTTAATTTCACTAGGTATTCAACTACTAAACATAAATACAGACAGTCATCGTTTGTTCTGAATTCATACAAAATATTGTAATCATTAGTAATCTTAATGCTTGGCAAAGCATGTACTCCCCCTTAATTTTACAATACCTACTGAAACAAGCGAGTAGACAGTAAGTTGCTTGAAGTATAAACCTATTAAGGAAAAGCACATTACAAGTATTTGTTGGTTTTAATTCAATGCGTGAAAGCAAACTGTTTATAAACATTTTTTCTTGTTTGCCTTTATATGTCATCCTCCATATAGCTCTAGTAGTTTAAGTTGCTGTATACTTTTTGTTGTCCGTAAGTGTGACTATTTTGGTGATGACTAGCTAGCAAAGTAGATTTTCTCTGCCTCTTTTCCACATTTATCCAGCAGTAATTTAACAGACTTTGAGACTTACTATGAATTAGTAAATCAGTTTTATTTTTTGTTCAGTTGCATTTATATATTGTTTGCACAAAATCCAGTTCTTTGGGTATTTTTTGTTTGGGGTGGGGGGAGGTTCCCAGTTGCATCACTAGGCATCTGTTGATTCTCCAGGATTTGGACTTCATTAGAGAGATGCAAGGCAAATTTTCCTTGAAATGGAGAGAGTGGAAGAGGCAGTGTTTAGCCATACTCTGCATAGTGTTTATGACCTCATTTAACTGACTATGACCAGATGTGTTTCTACATGACTTCGTTTCCAGGTCTTGCATTTATTTTTCTTTCGAAGTTAGCTACAGCAGCTAAATTCTCTCTAATAACGTTAGGTGCAAGTATGCCAGTTAGAGGGGTATTACACAGCTTTTCATTTGCAAGAATATTTGGTTCTCAGGGAGCAAATTGGAGGAGAAAGTTAGTTTCCTTCCCTGGGGGAAAAAAATGCAGAAAGATCTGTGTTTCTCAACTTGTGAAGCATACAAGATTGTCAATTTAGTAAATATCTCTCGAGGATTAAGGTGTTCTCTAAGGTTCTGGTCTGGATTGAACTTCTTGCAGTCTAACGCCTGTTTTCTTCTGAAGGTCATCTTTTTTAATAGGCAGGAAAGCAGTCCTCCAAGGCTAAAAAGAGTTTTCTCACATGAAAGACCTTGACTAAACTTACAGCTTCCCCTCTGGCGTTTGGTGTTTTACTGTTCTGATTCCAGCCCTGAATCTCTAGGGTGCTATGGGCTCTGGAAAGGCAGCTGTTAAATCTGGGAGCTGAGCAAGGGAGGCCGCTGAGGAGCACGGACTCAAACGAGAAAGCTTGGCTACATTGACCACAGGGTGTGGGAAGCTGGCACATCCTATTAAATATCAACTTACCTTCCATGTTGAAAATGAGGAGATAGCCGTCATTGGAGATGGGAGAGGTGGTAAAACATTTCCTTTTTGCTGGTAATGTAAAAAAGAAGGATAATTAGAATCATAGAATCACAGGATGGTTTGGGTTGGAAGGCACCTTAAAGACCACCTGGTTCCAACCCCCCCTGCAACGAGCAGGGACACCTTCCACTAGACCAGGTTGCCCTGTCCAGCCTGGCCTTAAACACTTCCAGGGATGGGGCATCCACAACTTGTCTGGGCAGCAAATTAATTAATTAATAGGCAAAATTTAATTCCCAGGGAATTCAAACTCCCACTGGCTGAAGGAGATGCTGCATTATGTCAGTGCTCTAAGTGTAAAGTAGATAAATGTTGGTACGTGTCGTGGTAGCTGGTTCTTCTCGGTTCCATTCACTTTGTCATTTTCACTGTATAAAATGGGTTAGAAAGTGTACTGCACTGACCATTTGTGCAATTGCAGCTGCATTGTTGCCCCAGAATATTAGCAAGTTGCACCTGCTTTTTAGTAGTGGAGGAGACTGGCAGAGCAGTAACTTGTCATGAAAACTTTCTGTTCGTGCTGAAGTATGTCTGTTTGTCAGCCTTGCTTTCAAAAATAAATGCCAGAGAAGAGTATCAAATGATTTCAACAGAATGTAAATGAAATAAGTTCAAATATGGCATGACCAGTCTATTTTTCTGGTTCTGAAATTTCTAGATCATCAATATATGTAGTGGCACAGAAAATTAAGACAAAGCAACATCGGAGTCGAGCCTTCATTTTTGACCAGTGTGCTGTGTAGGCAACAGCACGTCTCAAGTTTTATCTGAGGATGCTTGCCGATGCTTCAGTAGACTAAAAATGCAGGGATTCAGGGGGGTACATTGCTGCGAGCCAAGTGCTGGAAAAATGAATTGTTAATGTCCCAGCTGTCTCCTGCCTACTTCATACCTCCTGAGCTTCACGTCAGCCTTTCCCAGCAGAGAGACACGACAGGAGGGAAGGGGATTGTTCCAGTTGCAGTCAACTCAGGCGAACTTGTGAGTTGTGTATGGTAATGGATATTTTGTATTTGCTCGGAGGTTCAAAGTTAAATTGACCTCCAGAGGCATTCCCAATTTCTGCAAGCCAGGTGGTGGAGACCTTGGGACTGATGGACAAAAGGGCTGTAACAGAGCTGAGCTTTATAGGAAACAAGGCTGTGTGACTTAACTGTAACTTTTCAAATTAGCACAATCTTTCCTTACTGTGAGAACTTTTTTTCCATGGATTCATTGTTTTGAAATGAATAGCCATGACTGTTTTCTAGCAAATAGAAAGTTTTGTCTGAATGCAGTTATCCAGCTTCTCAGCCTTGTCTTGACTCTCTTCTGAATGTGAGCACCAAGTTGTGTGCTTGCTTGCCTGGTAGCAGCTCGGACCCCGATTTGGATGTTCAGTACTTTTCTGTGCATGTTTCTGTAGGCTGTTATTAACAAGTTTGGAGTTTTCCTGTGGCCTTAAGAACATGGGTTAGCAAAGAAGATTAAAATGGTGGTGGATTCCATTGCTCAATGAAGTCCCCTCTATTGCATTAAAGGGGTAACGGACTATAAAATATAAATACCACAGCTAGAAGAAAGGAATAGATTTCCTATAGCATTTATTAACGTGTGGCAGACTGTAGGTTCTGGCGGTCTAGATGGGAGAACTGTAATGTTTCTTCTGGCCTTTCTCATTAATTTTGACAGATTTGAGGGGTTTGTATTTCTGCACAAAGAAGTTTGATTAACCCTTTTAGCTTTCCTGTATCATAGGCTCATTTTAATTTGTTCAGCAGTGTTTACCAAGTACATTAGTCTGTGCAACACGTGGAAAGAAAGGCATTAACCTTGCTGGGGTCTTTCAGGATTTTGGGGGGGGCAACTGAAAACAGAATGTGAATGCAGTCATCAATTAGCATTGCTATAAATATTTCCCCTTCATTTCTTTTTACTGTTGTAATTTTAACCTGAATTACTGTAATCATAACCTGTAACGTTCTCCCTGAAGCATAATGCACATACTTACAGCATTTACATACCACCTCACGTTGGAGAATTACCATGGCCTGGTTGGAGTGCATATGTGAATTACTGGGCTTCAAGAAGTAAGAAAGCTGTTGTGTGTTGTTTGGTGATGCCTATGTAAGGAATATGTTTGAAAAAATGCACAGGCAACAGTTATCAGGAAGGTGTTTTGAATATACCAGCAATCTATAATTCATCATTTTAAGAAATACGTTCTTTTGAGACAAAATATAACATGTCAGCAAATGGCACACAGCTGGGTGTGTGTCACTGATTCATAAAGCATAAAGGAAAGGTAAAGATGCCTTTAAAAAGACATTTAAATACTGTCTTGAAAACTATGTGAATAAGCAGATGGAAACCACAAAGCAAGGTAATGTATCTGAAGTTATGAGAAATTTATATTATCCTTAATATTTGTAAGTCACAATGGTAACATAAATCCATTTTTAATGTTAAATGCACACACTCAGCGGATACTTGAAAACAACCCTCAATATTTGTTTCTGTTGCAGAAAATAGTTTCCTGACCATTTTTAATGTCTGCATCATTAAGTCTCATTTTAATGAGTTTCTGGTCATTTGCACAGATAGCCCATCCCATAGCTAATGATGAGAGGGCTGAGGACCAGGCTACATATGAAATATTTACTGTATTTATTCCAGTTTCAAAGCTTTCCATTCTCTGTCTGTTTCATGATCAACTCACATTTATTGCTTGCTACCAAATGTAACAGATGAGTATATTTCTGCAGTACTATAGAAAGAGAGCAGCACTTCTTAACTTCATTATCAGTAGCTATCAGAAATCCCCTGGCAAAAGTTATTTTAACTTAAGTTGACCTGGAAGATGAAGACATTATGGGTTATGAATAAAACTGTAATGCAAGGTATAGTGTAGATGAGGGACAGCTTTTTACCAGCTTGGCAGGTGCTTAACTTTTGCCACACTGTATTTGCCAGAGGCATTTACAACTTAGGACTTTCATTGTGTCCATTAGGTGTGAGCAAACTCACCTACCTCTCCTGAGCATCAAAACTGACCCTATCTCAAAGAGAAATGTTGGTGACTCGATCAAACAGGAAAATGTCCGGTTTCTGAGGTTCAGCAAACAAAATTCCTTTGAAAGCTTGGCAAGTGGTGGTGGGTTAATGAGAGTGGTGGTACTTGCAAAACTCTCCTTGAGTATCTAAAATGAGATGCAGCTTGGTTTTAAAAAGCCAAACTGAAAGAAACTGCTGTTAAGTTTAATTTGCCTTGTTCTGCACTAACTTCAACCAAATACCAACCACCCGTCCATCTAAAATTACTCACAAGACTTGCACCAGACTATTCTGTGCAGTCTGAAAATGCACAGGTGCTCATAAAAGTGTAGTTTGTTAAAAGCTGATGCCAGTTTTCCCTGATCATCAGTTTTGTTCTTCATCACACTTACACATGTAAGTCTTGTCACAATTTGCTATCCATTTATTCAGCTATTAAAGAAAAATGAGACTTTTATAGTATGTGGTATTAGCACATTATAAAATAATTGCTAGTTACATCTGAATTTATTACACCATAATTTGACAGAAAAATGGAACGCATTTTAATTCAATGTCATGTTGAACATGCTATTGTCCTTTAGGCTTTGAATTTGATTGAAATTTATCTGTGAAGGAGGCAAATCCAACACTGGCTATGTAACTCTTAGCATTTCACATGGCATCTTGCTAGGCAGGAGTAGTCCTTTTACTTCTGTTCTGCTGTATTCAAGGCTCTTAGTATTATTGATTTCTCTGTAATTCAGGTTTTATGGTTTTAAATGCCAGTTAAGTATCCAAGAATAAATGAAAGGCAACAGATGCGCTACTTTTTCTTTACTTTTTGAGGAGCTTAATAATTTCATATGAATGTTTCAGGCTTTAATTCATCTGGTTTTGGCACCTAGGCTTGCAATATAGATAATATAGAGCAATGGTGGTAAGTCACTAAATGGTGAATTCACAAGGAATTTTCAGAAATGCTAACGATCTCCCCCGCTTCTTTTTTGTTCCATAACACAGTGGTAATAGGTAGCAGTAATGGTATCCATGTTTAATCATTGCTACAACGCAGAATGATTCAGATCCGTTCAGATCCAGGTGGAGGTACAGGTTTAAATTGTTGTGTGTTGTTTGGTTTGTGGTGATATCAGTTAAGATGCTGGATATTGTTCAGGAAAGCACAAATAAGTTTGCTAGTGGATTAACTGAGCCAGTTCTCAGTGAGTTTTTACTTTGACTTGCCTCTTCAAAGGGCACTTGTCCACATAAGAACTGAGTAAATTGTGGAAAAACACTGCAAAACATTTAATATATTGTGCATGCCTGTATGATATGTATTTACTTTAAAAAGGGCATGAAAGTGTAATAGTATACACAAACTGGGATTTTTTTGTTCTATGAATAGAAAAGCTTGACAAACTTCTATCCGCTCAGTTTTATATATATTTGGGGAATGGATGGAACTGTAGCTAGATTATTTCACTGTTATGGTCATCACTGTAGCAATACACTTTGACCCTGTGGTAGTACATTGCCATGGTAGTTTTATAAATCTAAAGTTACCATATGGTTAATTTCTCATCTTTCTGCTGCTTGCAAACTGTGGATTTTCAAATTGCGGTATGTCATTTTTAGACCACGTACCTTAAGATTCCAAAATGAGGATACTGTTTATCTTACTGTCGTGGTTTCAGCCCAGCCGGTAACAAAGCACCACGCAGCTGCTCGCTCGCTCGCTCCCCCCCCCCTCCGGCCATGGTGGGATGAGGAGAAAATATAAAGAAAAGCTCCTGGGTCGAGATAAGGACAGGGAGGGATCACTCCCCGCTTATGGTCACAGGCAAAAGGCAGGCTCAACTTGGGGAAGAAACAAATTCAATTTAATTTGCTACCAATCAAATCAAAACAAGGGTATTAGGAAGTAAAGCCAAACCTGAGAACAGCTTCCCCCCGGCCCTCCCTCCTTCCCGCCTCAACCCCACTCCCTCCTCCCCCGGGGCTGGGGTCGGTTCCTCACACGTTGTCTCTGCCGCTCCTTCCTCCTCAGGGGGAGGAAGAATCCTCCCTCGGCCCCTGCTCCGCCGTGGGGTCCCTCCCACGGGAGACAGCCCTTCACAAACTTCTCCAGCGTTAGTCCTTTCCGTAGGCTTCAGCTCTTCCCGAACTTCCCTGGCGTGGGTCCTTTCCGCGGGCCGATCTTCAGTCACAGACTGCTCCAGCGCGGGCTTTGCCACAGAGTCGCCGCCATCTTAGGGGGCCTCCGCTTCCCCGCTCACCTCCGTGGGCTGCAGGGGCATCCACCTCCTCCCCCACTGACCTCGGTGTCTGCAGAGTGGTTCCTCTCACATTCCAATCCCCTCTCCACTTCAGGTTTCGCTTCTTAACTCTGTTCTCCCAGAGGCACTACCACCCTCGCTGATGGGCTCGGCCTCGGCCGGCGGCGGGTCCGACTTGGAGCCGGGGAAGCTTCTGGCAGCTTCTCACAGGAGACACCCCTGCGGCCTCCTGCCCCGCTACCAGAAAAACGTGTCACACAAACCCATAACACTTATCATCCCGTGAAGTATTTTTTGTATTAATAGTGGCTTCTGCTTTTCTGTGCTGTGGTTTGGTCACAGAAATCACTGGAGGAATGACTGCATGGTACACATGCTTCTGGGGCCTGAGGGCAAGACACAGATTTCTTGCGAGAGGTTTCCTTCCTCCCTTTATCGTTAGTGTCCGTACAGCTTTTGGATAATGTCACATTCTGACTGTGAAAAGGAGGAATGAGGAGGGCTCAGGCTGGCAGCCAGATCTGCCATAAACTGCGCTATACCAATCATATCACCTTATTTCTCTGTCCCTTATTTTTTTCTCCAAATACTACGGTATTGTGTATTTCCCCAAATACACAAATACAGCAATCATGTTACTACTACAAAGATGCCTTTAATCACGTTTGAGAAGTCTGCTGGAAGTTTGTGGTAGGCAGCTATTGATAAAAGCAAAAGCTGATGTTATTAATTTCTCACAAATGCTAATAGTGCTTTTCAAACAGTATGTTTCTAGATAGGTATTTACATTTTCGGTTGTAGAATATTTTTAAACAGAGCATCCACATCTCTACATCCTATGCAATTACTTGTAGTATGTGAAACAAATCCCTGTAAAGCACGCTATGAAGTCTTTGAGGCATAACGTTTTCCCAGTTGCCCCTATCACCAACTGTTCATTATGAAATTACATTGGTAATTATGTTGTTGTCACCATTAACGCTATGAGCTAGCAGAGGCTTCTGAGTCGTTGCCACTGTTTTAATTATTCAGAACTCTTTGGCTGCCTTATTTTCCTTCTTTCCACTGCTTGATGACTTTCTCAGAAAGCTTTCAGGATTATTACATTCTTACCTAGAAAATAATTTCTTACATAGAAGTTTTGCTCTGGCATTCTCTGCATTAAGCCAAGGAAAAAAAATAAGTTGTGTCATACTCTGTGGAAGGATCAAACGGGGCTGAGATTTAGGAGTTTTAGGCGGTGGTGGGGGAAACAGTACAAAAAGGGGGGAAAAATGCAGCATTATTTTCTAGACCTCTCCATGATGCCCAGGTTTGTTGCTGTAATTTTCTTACTAAGAGCCAATATATTATTTTATTTGGTTTAATGTATTAATTTTTGCCTACCCTCTGTTTCTGTTCTCCTACCTGTTAATATAATATAATCATTTCACTGTAAATCATTCCGATTTGTCCTCAAAGTACTTTCTTCTTGATTGTTTGTAAAACTATTGCAATGCTTTGATTGTGAACATACAATGAATGATCACCCTCTAATCTGTTCCACGTGGATAGTGGGCCAGTTTGTACATCCAGTACATAGAACTTCTTGATTCAGTTAAAACCAACAAGACTGATGCTGTTGCAGTTTAACCTACAAGATCACTTAGAAAAACTGTACATTTCTTAAAAATTGCATGCCACAGCATAAACACCCTAGTGAAGACATGACATATATTATCACCTGTGAGGAATGGAGAAACAAAACAAAGGATAAACGCAAAGACATTGAGCTTAGGTTCAATCTTCCAAAGAAAGAATTACAATTTTTAGTCATGTATTTAAGGGTGCTTAAACTCTGTGAAGAATTTCTAAATCTTATGGTTACATTTGAACATTCATTCTGATTTTTTTTTCTTGAGTACGTTTCTCAGAAAGAAACTGGTGATTCTCAGCACTGCTAAAATTCTTCCCATACGTTTTTAAGAATACAGAGGCTTGTAGTAATGACCAGTGGTGGTGAACATTCAAAGGATCAAAGATTTGGCATGATCAGGATAATAACTGAAAAACCCAAGAGCTATAATGCAAAGGATAGCTGAGTCGCTTTAGTCAGGACATCAGACAGGGACCTGAGCAAGAAAAGTCTCTTTGGTTTCACTGGTGCTGGAAATACCATGAGAACCATTCTCTTGTGGTATTTCTGCTTCCTGCCACACTAAAATTAAAATATGCAGGAATGCCAGTATATTTCTTTCTTCTTTTTTTTTCTCCTCTTTAAAGTTTACTAAGATTATCAAAATTCAAAGTTAGTTTTGACTTGATTGAAGGGAGGCTTTGGTTTGGTCATTCTTTGTCTGGACTAGTCCAACTCGCCTTCCTAACAGCTGTGTTTGTACTATAATTGTCAACTGCTGACTTGGTAATCAGGGCTTTCTTAGGACTATCCACAATAAAACCACATTCTTCTTATGTCCTTTGGGAGCAGGTGGCTGTGAAGTGTCCCCAGGTCAGTCATGGAGTGTCCCATAGGAGGGCTGCAGGACAGTGTGTATCATCAGGCGTTAACCTCTGTCCTCTCCTCCCAGGCAGCCTAGAAGTGTACTACACTAAAGCTAGAAAAAAAGAAAAAGCGTATCTGTCAACCCTTTGAGGGAGGACTTAAACACAGAACCTGTTAAGTAAGTACACTCTGCTCATGTGGTGTATATACATATGTCTACAGTCTCTCTTTGCTCTTCCCTGAAGGTGTCATATTTGAACACATTGAAGTCGATGAGAGATTGGCTGTGGTACATAGTCATTGGTGTTGGGGGAGACATCTGTAATATAGCACTTGGATATTGATATACGATTTGGACTATTAAAAGTTCTCGTTATTGACTGTAGTGGCCAGAGAGTGTAACTTCATAGGTTGATGTAGGTCCTACATATAAGGAAAGATGTAGGAGATCTTTAGGAACCAATAAAAGTCAAATCTCTGAATTTATGCTCAAATAAAACACTTCATATTCTTTATTAAGGAGGATGACTGTAAGAATCCCACATAAGCACACTGCTCCTGCTATTCCTGTGAATGCCTGTTTTCTTTCGCTTTATTTTTCTTCAGTGCACAAGGCCATATATATATATTTACAGAAGTGCTGAAACGATAAATTTGAAAGGTACCTTTTAATTAGTCTTTAATGCTTGTTTTTCTAAATTTTTCTATGTCAAATCCAAAGTCCAACGGCCGAGTAAGAAAATTCAAAAGATAAGTGTGGGAAACTAAAATTGTTGTTGGCTGACATGAAAAATTTTATAAACTGAGTCTCAGCCACCTTCAACATTCCCAGGCCAAAAAAATGTGTTATTCAGCTATTCAGAACATTTCTGGAGATCAAAGTGTGTAGTTACATGTAAATTTGAATCTCAGTTTGGTAAAGATCCAATATAGTTGTCTTTATTCAGCTTGAGGAAGGGTCTTACTGCAAAACCTCATTGCTAGAAACAGCAATTTTTTAAGCAGAGATAATGTAGACCAGTTGAGTGTTGTTGGGCAGAAAAATGAAGTTTGGAGGCATGTGGGACTTTCTTTTTTGTCCAAGTATATGAGTGGGTCTAATATGCACTGCAGCAGTCTACTGTTAGCAAGAAGAACTTGATAATTGTAGTAGAGGTGGTATAGTTATGATTGACCAAAAAGGTAACTGGGGTTAGATTTGCATGAAGATACAGCTGTCTAAACAAAGATTCTGATATATGGGAGAAAAGTGGGTAAAGGAGGGCTGGTGTGCCCAGAAAATTGAAGTTCTTGGCTGTTTTGCTCAATTTTGGTGAGGTCAGCAGGGAAAGCAGCATAGCCGTATATTTTGAAGATGCAGATTTGGGAAAAAAAAGGGAAACAGAAGGATCTGCTTCTCCAAAGATAGGTTCCCCAGCCCTGCAGGGTTAACCTTTTTCATCATCTGCAAGACCCTCGATGTGCCTGGACGGCCTTTGTGGTGGGAGCCAAGGAATGGCAGTGGAGTCCGAGGGCTTACCTCTGCGAGTGCTCATCCCACTGATGTGCATTTTCTTGTCCTTTTCCCAAGCTGACAGTACTCACGGAGCTGGTTTTTTCCTCCAGGAACAGGAGAGGGGCCTTTCCAGCCAGTTGTCAGCTGCCCAACCCCTTGGTGCAGCAATGCTCCTGCTGCCTTTGGTGACTCGGGGGACATAGCTGAGTCACACTGCGCCACTGGACCCCGGTTGAATGCACGTGTTCCCATTTCGGAAGAACCGAACAGCTCTGGTTGACTTGCTGTCATAGCCATTTTAAAGCTCCCTATCGTGGACACTTGGGGGCTGTTGTCTGGGTCCCACAGATAAAAACCCCTGCACGTTTCTAAATGTCCCCTAATCTGATTAGGCTGAAGCCTCATCTCTCTCCTTGGCAAATTGCCTTGAGACCAAGGATGAAGCTGGATGAATCTAAGTTGAATCTGTTTTAGCCTTCCCAGGACTAGTGTTTGCCCCCAAAATGTTCCAGAGAACATACAATATTTTGTAAGTCCGATGTGACCTATGTTTGTTTGAGCAGACCTGCAGTGCAGCCATGCAGAAGAGAGGAAAGGCAGGGCGTACGAATCTGCAGCGTATAGCCAGGCAGTGCAGATTCGCTGGCATTAAGCAAATTCACCTTAACAGACCTCTTCGTGATCCTGTGAGTACCCAGAAACTTGCCCTGCTGGCAGAGGAGACCACCACCATAGCCTTGATGGTCAGCTGGCTCTGCTGAGGGCAGCCACAATGAGAAGGTCCATCTGTGGCCACATAAAAAAGCCGTTCTGGCCGCAAGTGGCCCGTGGCCACGGGGAGGGAACCCCCCCGCTACGCTGCAGGAGCAGATACGAAGCTGCTGTAGAAGGCTGCAGTCTGCAAATGAGGAATAAGGTGAGGAGGGCATTTCCCTGGAATTTGTGGGAGGATATGAAAATACTTGGAGTTTCTAGCCCCACAGTTCCCTGCTAGCAGCCTGTTGATGCTGTGGGGGAAAAGCTTTTAGGCATTTCTAGAAAATTACCCTGTTCTAAATGTGAAACTAGAAAGTAACACTTTGGCCTTGTGTGTTTTATTTGCTAAAATCTGTTTAGACTTATAGAGGATTTCTTCTCAGAGAGGTGCCACTATAAAACCCTTCTAACACTGCAAAACATCAGCCGGCATTCAGTCCTATATCTTTAATTCCCTTCTACTCACAGAAAAAAACCTGTGGTTTCTTAAGCGAGTATAGCAATGCTTTTTCTACCACAGCTCTGGGTAAAGAGCTTTTCTTCTGCTGTTTGGGCAGCCTTCAGTGATGGAGTGGATTTATCCTTTTGTCCTGATGATTGAACGTGTCTTAAATGTCACACCTGTAAGTTTAATTAGGTGATTTATTTAATTTAGAGGTGTGACATTCCCATCCTTGAACTACTTATGCTTACTTTTTCTGTCTTTATCCTTTTTTTTTTTCTGGCAGGGACAGAAATGTTCTTACCAATTCAATCTATTTCTTATTACATGGCAGTAGACCTCATTTAATTAAATGCAAAGTTATAAACTAAATGGTTCCCAAATGTATAATGTTTTCAGTATTTAACAAAAAAAAAAAAAAAAAAGAAAACCAACCCCGAACCAAAAAGAAAAACCTCACTAGCAAGTGTTTGCCAAGTGTTTGTATTGCTTTGGCAGGTATTTGGAATAGGCTTTGTAACTAGAGGTACTGCTAGATAGAGAAGAATTAATGTCTTTATGAGAAAGTCACCTCTTTTTTCTGGGGAAATGACATAGGACCACGTGTGCGTGCATGTCCCAGCATCCATGGGTAGGCAGTGAAAGGATGGGTGGAGGATTTTTTCTGGTGCCCACAGTGGGCAAGCAGTGCTGCTGACTCAGCGCTCGAGGGACGGATGGAGCCGTTCTGCTCTCCCTGCCCTCCTCGCCATGCACAGTGCCCTGATGGCAGCACAAGAAGCAATCGCACCTCTTAACACATGTAGTAAACTGGTCTTTCTGGTACATGTAGCGGTCTCTGAGGTGCATACCCCCATGGTGGTCCCCAGGTCCCCAGTGCATTTTCACATTGAGATTACAAGTTGGGCCATGTATGCACTCAAGGTCTCCTGGACTAACTGAATGCAGTAGTGCCTGGGCTATAACTTGTGCTGCAGACCTCTCCGAGATATTGTTCCAGCACAGACTGAAAAACTGATGCTCTCCAGTTGTGGGAAGGAGTAACGATTCATGTCAGCTTCTCCAGGGAAGGCATGCTCGTGCTCGGCTGTGCTGTTGGGACTGGCTCGGTGGGCGAGGAGACATGCAACAGCTCTGCCGTGTCCCTCGCCTTGTGTCTGCTCCGAGCAGGGAGGCTGGCATGGCAACCTGGCCTTTGTTATATATGTGTGTATACGTGCACACGTGCATTTAGAGCTGCTTATGGTCCTTAGTGCCAGCCCAGCTATGTGTTGGTTCCACTGGGTTGCCACTTCTGGGCAGACATGGGAGAGGTCCTAGTGTGTTAGTTGGTCGTATTGAAATGGAGCTCAAAATAACTTATTTGAACAATCAATCTCTTTTTAAAACTGTATGAATATTGACTGAGCTACACATGTTACTCATTTACCAGTACTGACAAAATAACCTGTATTTCATTATGGTTTTGGTGGTGATGGGGGGAAAAAACATGACGGCTTGTGGCATTTCTTATCATTTTTATTCCTTCTACCACTTTGATGTTTCTCTCTCATTTATTGTGAAGTTGGATTATTTCGGGTTTCCATGTATATGATTATGTATGTTTTGATGTGTGTTTTAAAATCAGCGTGCTGTTGCTTTCTTAAATTAGCCAAGGTTTGAGTACTGCATTCCTTAACCCAGTCTTAATTCCCCCTGTTGCATGTGAGACCGTGCCTGTTTTTAGAGAGCAGTAAATGATGTAGCACTTAAACAATTACTTAAAAATAGTGTTTTCAGGAAAAGTGGGAATGGCAACATGGCTTGCTTTGTCTTTAGAAAAACTTTTTTTTTTCTGTTCTGGCTTTTCAAACAACGGAGCCAGCCCCCAAAGCCTCGCTCATCGTTATTGCACCCCATCCTCAGTGAGCCTTTGCAAGTGTTTCGGGGCCGGGAGTGGAGGCACTGACATCCTGTCCTGGCTAGTGGCCTTCTGCTAGGTCGGCAGAAGCAGCCGCCTTTGCCGTCAGTCGTGGTTGCGTGCATGTAACGGACCCAAGCAGTAAGTAATTGGTAATTGAAGCATAGCCTGAATTGTTTGCTTTACTTGCATTTGAATATCCGACCCTTCTTTTCCCCATGCCACGGGGTGCGTAACACAACATCGTGACGAATCTTTGCCTGGAGTGACCTGACAGCATATCTGAACATGGGAATGGCCTGGCTGAAGTGGAGGGAGTCAGTCTGGGCAGCCCAGAGAGCATCTTCGCTTCTGACTTTGGACAGGGAGCCGCTGAGGTGGGGGGGCGAGGGGCAAGTGCCCGAGTCCAGCGCTTATTTCATTAATGGCTGTGTCAGGATACCGCTTGTGTCCCCTTCTGTGATGTATGGTATGCATGCGAGGAGTTAAGTGCTGCAAATAACAGTTTCTGAAGTTAATTTCTGTGTGCTGCTCTGGTGTTTATTCATCTGTTTCTGTGAGCATGTAGAGGGACGCCATTTATCAGCCACATGTGTTTACTCAGAGGCTCATGATGCCGTTTCCCGTGTTGCTGGTTTTAATGAATATTCTGCCCAGGTACTGATGAACCCCTAGCACGAATGCATAAATCATACTGCAAGTCTGCTATAAGTGGTATTTGCAGCTCTCTCACAAGAACGAGCCGTTTCTTTTCGGTGGCGGTATCATCTGGACTTTGCCGGAAAGTTAGATGTAACCACAGTAGGTAACGCGTTTCCAGACAATGCCTTATTGTCTGCACAGGCGAGCACAGGCTGGACGCAGAGACCTTGCATACCTACTTAGAATCAAGATTAAATTACCAACCTTTTTGGCATTTTTATGTAAAATGTTCTTTATTATGGTCTTCTCATAGCTAAAGCATGAGTCACTTGCAAGCCATAATAGATTTTGGCTAGGCTGCATGATGAAGTGTTCTGGATGCAGTGAAACATTTAATCAAGACTCCAGGCAGTGCAACTCCCAGTGGTCACCTTAACAAAAAAAAAAAAAAAACAGGGAAAAAAAAGGGAAAGTAGAAACAAATTATGGCACCTTTTCTTTGCAGTGCTAAGATGAGTATTTGTTAGAGACAACACAATAAAGTGACATCTTTTAAATAACAATGAAAGCAGATTTACACCTGATTTAGACTTGATATAAGGAAAAAAATTTTACCATGAGGGTGGTGAAACACTGGCACAGGTTGCCCAGAGTGGTGGTAGATGCCCCATCCCTGGCAGTGTTCAAGGTCAGGTTGGACGGGGCTCCGAGCAACCTGATCTAGTTGAAAATGTCCCTGCTCATTCCAGGAGAGGTTGGACTAGATGACCTTTAAAGGTCCCTTCCAACCCAAACTATTCTACGGTTCTATGATTTTGTCTGATAGTGTCAGTTAAATCACTGAGTTTTTGAAAGCACTCTCATCTCCCAGCATTTTTTAGAAGATATCGATGCTTTATAGAAGTGACTTGGTTGAAAAACATCAAATCACCTTACTAAACTGTCCTTTACACTATGATTTTAATTCCAGGAAAGTTACACATTGTTAAAATACTGGAATTAGAACCCACAGATTAAAATTACCTGGGAAATTCCAACATTACATATAAATCTTATTAATCATGTTTCCACGCATGTTTGTTTAATGGGGAAACCAAAACACGTTGACAAAATGCATCGAGCCCTAAGTTTCCAAACAATTTCAAGGCTGGTAATTAGTAGTAACTCCTGATTTTGTGAGGGAAGCGGAAATATTGCTATAATCCCTATTCTCGATGAGCTCAAACTGTTGTCTTTTGCTGGGTTGATATTTGATCTGCATTGGAGTGAATGGAGTGGGCAGTTGTGTAGCCCAGGACAGCTTTCACATTCTGTCTTTCATTGAGGTACTCTTGAGCTCAGACATCGAAATTAAGTCTTATGCCCTGGTCTCCTTCTGCGGAGAGATCCTAAGTGTTTAAGGTCTAATTGTATGGCTGACACATCCATTTATTACCTAAACGCTTGTCAGCATCACCTAAAATTAAGGACTTTGCTTGAAATGTGCTAGAGGGAGTTTGGATTATATTCACTACACTGATTTTTTTCAAAGATGTTACCCCAAAACTCAAAGATCAAGTGACTACTGCTGCCCCTAGACATTCAAACTTGTCTTTTTTTTTCCAAACACTGCTTTTTTAGAGGGGTTTTTGTTTCACATTTTCTCCCCAGCTGCAATCTTCCCACTGTTAATAGTGGGATTCTTAACAACTTTGTGTTTCTATTTAACAGGTTTGCTGGCCTGCAGCACAATAGACTAATGCGATTTTTATTGTACTAGCATGCACTGGGATTGTTTGCCTCCTGGAAAATGGGATATTCAGATGCCTCATTCAGCCTCTGTCTAAGCAAAAACTGTGGCCTTGTCCCAAGACATTTTCTTTATAAATGGTCTTTCCATCTCGTTATGGAAATTGTAAATATGCATGGTCTGTAGTTCAGGTTTTCCACCTTCCTGAGCTCTGCTATTATTGGTTATTCAAGTAATTTTAAAACCTAAGTGTTTATTTTTCACCCCCACACTTACTGTTTCCCCGTATTTTAGTTAGAGCAAGGTGGGAAACTGATTCAGGATGGCCTATGGGTTTTTTATCACTATTAGAAACATTATTTTGGAGATTTTCTAGGAATATCAAGATTATTTTTTTTTTAAAGGATTTTTCTTCTTTTCTTTCTGGAAATGCATTTTTGCTTGCTTGTACTTTGATACTTAATCTTTCTGTTCCCTTGCCTTCACAGTTCAGAGGAAGCACGCACACACCGGTCCTGCAAACACTTAGTATAACCAATAACTTCACTGATGTGAGTAGCCAATATGATTACTCACATCAATAAAAAAGGAAACTACACATACGTGTGTGTTTCTCAGGATGAGTGAAGCATTGTTTGCTGGATGAACAAAAATGCCGAAGTGGTGGAGGCAGGAGTAAAATGGCTAGGGTTGGCCAGGTTCTTCAGTAAGTTACATGGATGTGATAAATTAATAGTTGACTCTTTCTCTTCTATCATCATGAATGATTTTATTTAGAATATTTACCAAGGGATGGGGAATAGAACCCTTTCACTTTTATTCCGTTAAAATTGATAACATACTGCCACGGTCTCCAGCAAAGAAGAATAAGCTCCTTTATTTTTTTAATACAAAGGATCATATAATGGCTTAAGCATAAACAAAAGTCTTCAGGGCGATATGTGCCAATGGTGCCTGTAGATTATTAGATGGTATCTCTGGAGAGAGCAGTGAACATCAGGGCAGCAAGCAAAGGGAAGAAGAATGACTCAACAATGTATAAATTGAAAGAAAAGCTGTTGCCTTTCCAGCTCTGTTTGATCTTTAATCAAATAGCTGTAGTGTTTGAAGAAGTATCGAACGCGTGAGACATCTGGGAGTTCCTTTCTTCTTAGATCGTGTTCTATCTATAGATCTCTGATCGAGATCATGGATAGGGTGGCTGCAGGCAAGAATTACTGCACGCGTTTTGGGACTCCTGGTGAAACTTGCTGTTGCCACAAGAGCTCATTCATGTGGCATCTTTTTTTCTCCCCATTTTCATTCGATAGATGGAAGAACTTTAGAAAAGTTTTCTGTCTATGAACCCTCATCACCTTGAAATAAAAGAAAAATAAATGTTAATAAGTGTAGTAAAACAGAGGCATAGGTTCTGGCCAAATGAGCCCATTGGTTTATAGAAGGTGTTACGATCGGATAGAATTTGGCACGTTGCCTTCCAGTTACCTTTACATACCTTTGTAGCTCATAAACCCAGTAAGTTCGGTCACTAAAATAATTTCTTGTTCCAGAATAAAACTCTTATGTTAAGCTTTTTATGTTGAGCATAGAATTTGTCTAGCCTGTTCGGCAATAATTGCCTGGGGTACTAGTATTTTGGAAGTGGATTGGGTCTTTTGCTCTAAGAAATGAAACTTCGTCTTTTAGCAACCTTATTAATTCAACAAATTATTTTGAATAAGTATAAGAATAGATTATTCAAATGCAAACTCATATTCATTTTGGTTAACCAAAAAAACAATCTTTTTTTTTCTTGGTTTCCATCAAAAATGAGTTTCTCCTTGCCCCCCTCCCTCCTCCCCCGAATAAATTGTTTTCAGAACCATGTACAAAGTATGAAGCTATTGAAGACTTCACATTGCAGCATCACTCTTTGTAAAAAGTTTCTTTCACATAGACGCCTCATAAATGCCATCAGTTAATTCAAAGAGGGTATTTTCTACTTCCGTCGAAGTAAAGACAACATTTTGAAACAACAGTGAGTTTCCCAGTGACTTCTTGTGTTCAGGTTCATGCCCTAAATGCTTAAATAGAGACTGCATGCTTTACAAAGTGAGGTCCTGGTATGATTCCTTATATCTGTTAAGACCTGAGGTTTGTCTGAATGGAGAAGAGAATTCTTATTTTTCTTAGATCTACTTTTAAAGTAAATTGAGGCAAAACTGTTGGAGGTGAGTGCTGCCCTGCCTCAATCTGTTCTGAATTTGTTTGTGGAGAAGAAACACAACAGGCTAATTTGAGCAGCAAATAATAATCTTAACAAGATCAAGGTAGTTAATGCTTCCTCTGCTTTGAAAATGTCCGTGACAGCAAGCTGCAGCAATCAGATTGTCACAGATGAGGATGAGTTGACCATCTGTAATAATGGCAGGGGCATGGCATTATTGTGAGAAAGTTACTAAGCCTGCAGAATGAGAAATTTGATTCAGACATGGGGAAATTTGTGGTATTGTTTGACTCACTACTTTTGCTAATTCTGTGGTTTGTTGTATGTTTGTATTTTTGCATCTTAGTTTCATGTAGGTTGAATTGAACATAAAAAAAACCCCACAAACAAACAAACAAACAAACCCAACCAAAAAAACCACCCAAAGATAGTTTGCATCGAAATCATTATGTAAAATTATTGTGTTTATTTTACAAGGCATAGAAAATAAGCAGCACATATTTTTCTGCAGAATAAACTGTGAGGGAAAGCTTTAATTTTCACTCTTTTTTCTAGATGCATTAAACATGTGAGGGAAAAACATTATGCTGGAATTTGTACAAAAGTAGAGTAATTTCGTAGAGATTTACACACACATGCACATGGATAGAACAAAGCTTTCTGATTTTTTCATTTCCCCTTCAATAAATAAAGCAAGGCAATATTTTGAATATATTCATCAGTTTTCCATCACAGTCTTAACAGATTTAGAAGTGTCTGTGAGTATTTATGTTCCCATGGCTTCTGCAGAAATTCAAAGCTGTTCAGAAGAGCAAGCCCACATCAGTGCCTGGACCACCGGAGAGAGCAATTTAGAGAATTAAAAGGCACACACGTGTGGGCAAACACACTTCACTACCTTTGCTGCTGCTGTATTTTATTATATTTGAGTCCTGTGAGAGACAGTAAGAAGTTTTGGGTCCTATATTAAAGGTACAGTTGATACAAATGGGAGTCGAGGATTTGTCAGGTGGAAAGTTGCAAAAGTTTTGGGTTGGAGACTGGCCATAGTGCAGTACTTTGAGCGGTCCAAGGAGTGCTCTCAGGTTCATGCCTCTGGCTTGCATCCTAGAGTGACATTGGCTGACAGGTTTGAGGTCAGGCAAGAATATTCCCCATATTGGATAGATTTGGAGAAGGGGATGGTGGTTATCACTTTCCATGTAGCCTGGGCATGTTGCTTCCCACAGTCGTACAGATGTTGTCACCTAATGGTTCCTTCCTGTTCCACGGACCAAGGTTCAGACAAATCCCTTACACTCCCTTTTTTAATTGCTGTGGCGTATTTCAGGTTTTGAGGCCTTTGGTTTCCTAGATATTTATTCTTGTACTCGCTGTTGTCGCTGGTGGGTGTTTTGCCATTGGTGCAAGCTGAGGGCACGGCAAGCCTCCTGTAGACCCTTTTGAACATGATGCCCATGGTACCGACGACCAGTAATACTGCCATGATCACCTTGTCTTGCTTTCATTAAGTCTGAGGCAGAACTGCACTTAATTATTAATTGGTAGCATATGATATTAATCCAACTGTGTATTTCAAGAATCCAAGTGAAACACATTGATATCTTTATGCAAAAGTAGTGTGGGATTAGAAAGATAGAGGCAGTTGGTTGGGAAGAGATTTAGTTGAGATGTTTGATTTGAAGCTTTGTGGATTTTTTTCTTTTTCCTCCCCAGTAAAGCTGTGATAAGACATGCTGAAATCTTCTAGTGCCCTGGGGCAATGAAAGACTTTGTGGTTGTGGTTGTCCTATGAGCTTCTGCTTGGGGTCGGAACTTCTGAAATAATTTCAAAGCGAAATTAATTTCTGAACTCCTGAATAGAAGACTGGACATGCAATTTACTCCTGAACTCGTTCAGGATGTATAATTTCTTAAATGAGGCCTTTGGCATAAAACTTCACAGGCTCTCTTGTTTTGGGGCAAATGTAAAGATTTTTCTCAAGTCTTTCTCAGAGATGTATTACCTGAGTGAAATTTCTGCAAATGCGCACATCCCAGGACCTTATTCCTTAGGTTTGCAGTACTGTGTGTAAGCTGAAGTAATAAATAAATTATAGCAGAAGTAAAAAAATAGCTTGACGCAGGGATGCTAATTAGACTTAGCCAACAGTGAATTATGAAGCAATATGCATTATCTAAGCCCTGTGAATAAATAGTAAATCATGGTGTAAATGATCTTTAAAAATATTATGGTATCTTTCTAAAAACTTCTCTTTCTTATTGGAGAATTTAATATTTTTCCACCACCTAAAGCATGTCTTCAGTATAAAAAACAGTGTCTTTGTTTACCTGTGAGCTGATTTTTCAGGATAAAATTACTTCATCTATTATTCTTCTCATTTTTTTCCATTTCTCTGGAATCTGACTTTATAATTAATTTATTTTTTCTCACAAACCTTAGCCATCTGTATTCTTGGATTCTGACTATTTTACATTATGCAAGCTGTAGGCAATGCACAGGTCCTAACCCAAAACCCCACAAGTTGTCATATATTTTTCATAGGATTTTTACAAAGGGTAATCTCTCATCATGAAAAAAGGTTCCAGTGGTGAAATGTCACCTGCAGGTGAAACATTAGCTGTGCATGACATATATGATATGAATAAATAAATTGCAGATCTGTGCAGCTGCTTTACCTTGAAACCATATCTGGGGAAATGCTATACTTTGAGCAGAAAAGCGTAAGTTTGCTGTGCTGGTTCAGGGGGCTGGACCTGCTTGGCAGGGATAGCTGGCAAAATCCTTTGTCTGTCATTTCTGCTGCATCTCTCCCATTTCTGTGATCAATTGTCGTCCACATGCAGCAGTCACCCTGAAAACCAACATGGGCTGTTTTATTCTCTGAAAGTTTGTGTCTGGTTGGTTAGTTGTCGAATCATTGCTTGTGATGCTCTGGTCAGTGCTTCTTGTGCTTCTGTTGTCAGGGATTTAAATTTGATGATAAAACCTCCTGGTTTAATCTGTCTCAGGCCATGAAGTGTTTTATGTACCATTTGTGAATGGTCAAAGGAATTAAATACGGTATAAATAAATAATGGCCTTCTCTAAAAGACCATGCAGGGCCTATAGGACCAGTGTTTTGTCTGCACTTTCAGCACATATATCTATAATATTAATGTAATATTTCCTGGTTTTAAAGACACTTCAGTTCTCTCTGATGCTGTGGAAAAGTTCTGGCAGGCTGACAGTAACAGTAAGCGACTGTGGGCATAAATACCAAACACAAACTGGAAAAAAAAAAAGTTAAAAGAAAAAAGCTGACTTACTTGAGGTGAGTGAGGATGGCTTAGATCCCCAGGTGGAAGGGCTCTCCCTGTATGGCATATATAATGACCAGAGACCAATGTAGCCATAATGCTCACAATGGTCTAGATCTCTCCACCCTCTGAAGAAATCCTGTTGGAGGAAAAATGCTTATCAGAGAAGCAGCTGAGCTCCTTGCAGCCTTCTCTGCATTAGAAACGTCCTCTGCAGCAGAAGAGATGGTGTGTTAGGATCAAATATACTCTCAGACTATTTACGTGTCTACAGCAATTTATATTTTCAGGGTCTTTGATGAAGGACAGTAGCACAACACACCAAATCTGTTCCATCACGAAGTCTAGCACTGGTGGAAATGTTAGGTTTTCTGAAACAGTTGCCTTTGGGAGGACAGAAAGATGGAGCATCCTTCAGGATGTGGTCTCAGGAAGCCCACAGAGGACCGATGACCCTAGGGTACAGCCACTGCGAGCTCGGGGAAGTGCTTAGCTTTGGGATCGTCCTGGTGATCAAGGCAGAATGGCTTGGCAATTGGTGGTCTTTATGAAAACAGAATAAAAAAAGAAAATATTATGGCAGGTGACTAGAAATAGTAGAAATCATAGACTTGAGATCACTAGAAATGTCTGCGTTGGTTATATCCAGAGGAGCCTAACCCATGTATTTTCAGCTAAGTGCGGGGAGATCCCTTGTGGATAGTGGCATGGCAGGTATAAATAATATTTTGTCTGTCAGTCTAGGTATCTTCCTTAAGTCATCCATACCTTTGCCTCCCTTCCTGTGCAACAACCCTATCTACCTTTCTCTATTTCTTGAGCAATAAAGACAGACTTCGTTCAGCTACTCAGTTTTCTCGTTAGTGAGTCTTCAGAGTTTGGTGGCCGTTAATATTTTAGGTTCAAAACAAGCCTTCTTTTCCATTATAAATGTAAAACAGCTGTGTTTTCTCTTTCTTTCTTTCTTTTTTGGAATATTACATGCCGTACCCGGCAACAAGGGAAAACGGAGCTCTGCAGCTTTTTGAATTAACATCAGCAGGGCAGCAATCTTGCTTATGAAAAACTAGGAATAAAGAACACACAACAACCTTTCAGGAACTATCATTACTACTTGGAAGAGCATACAAATACCGCATGTGAAAAGAACATTTGTTTAGGTGTGCATAGGCAAGGAGAGTAGATGCTAGTGGGTGCTTCTAAAGTAACATTTATGTTTGCAATTAGAGGAGAGCTTTGAGAGAGAGAAAAACAGATTTTTTTTTTTTTTTTAAATATAAAGTGCAAGGATGTTTCTTCCTCCCTCAGAACGGAGAGTTGCCAATATATAAACATTTCAGAGAGAATTTTACACCACCTCATCTTTATGTCAGGCAGCATTTAATGGTTGAATGATCTCCTGCCCCAGGACTTGGCAGCTATCCTCCAGGGGCCGACTTTGAGGATTACAGTGACAGTCTATCAGTGGATCTTTTCCAATATAAACTGGGCTAGGACCATTTAAAATCGGCTGCTATCAACAAGTCAAATTAACTTTATTTATGTTAGAGGCTTTCCTATGAGTATTTTATAACAATGTGGAATTTTAATATCCGGAGGGGCTTTTCCTGCTGTTGGTGTGTTTTGGGAATGTTCTAATTCATGTGATTAAGAACAACTTACCTGATTTCTCTCAAAATTATGTGATTTGTAACATTCAGGTCCAATCAGCGTCTAACTCACAGTGCTCACACAACTTTTTCTTATTGCTGCTTTTTACAGGTGGAAATAACACTTCAGGATATCAATGACAACCCACCAGTATTCCCCACAGATATGCTTGATCTGACCGTAGAAGAGAATATAGGAGATGGATCGAAAATATTGCAGCTGACAGCCATGGATGCTGATGAGGTAGGAGCATGGTTTCGTATTTGAATATCTGTACTAAAAATGCTGTTCTGGAAATACGTGTTTTTATCTGTTCCCTTCATAAGAGCTTGGCCTTGGGAGTCGTCACGGTCATGCTTTAAACTGCGTTTGGCCCATTCACAAAACTGTGTTCAGTATCATGGAGTCACAAAGAGGCAAACATATGACCAAGTGAGACAAATACTCTATTACTTGAAAGCTGCTCACTGGATTGTATATAATGAGTTAATGTTTTCCTGACATCTTTTAATGAGCGGTTCCACTAATGGCAAAATAATAACCCCACATTTTGGTTTTAGATGGTCTTGTTATTATCAGTCTTATCATACACCATACCTGATGACATGGCGAAGGTGCTGGACTGCCCAGCTTGTGATAAAGATTTGTTGACATTCAGTTTAAGACCACAGCTTGAGATTTAAACTAACTTTGAAGCAGAGATGTTGTAGTTGAGCCCAATTTCAAGGTGTGCAGTAAAATTAATGTGAGACAAGCCTTGGAGAACAGGAAAACTTTTGATAATGCATGCTTGCCCTTTGACTAGAGCTACTTAATATCAGTATTACCCTTTCCGAAAGATGGTTTTATTTCACCAAAAAGAGGGGAAAAAAAATAATGCTAAAATATGTGCTCTGTATGTGAACCTGTTTGCAAAATGGTTTTGCCCACTTAGATTCATTACTGTGAGGACACTGCAGCTAGGGAGCTGTTAAGAAACTAGCAAAAGCCTTTGAGCAACTGATGTTAAGCAGTTGGCAAGTCGGCTTAGTGAGGGGTATTGCAGTCTTATTGTATGTGTCAGGCAACTATATCCACATATAATTTGACGTATTCATCTCTTTTGGAAGTAAGTTATGAGAATGTTAACCATATTGTTTCATTCACCTGAACTGATTCTTTCCACTGGGGAAAGGCCTAAAAAGTCAATATGAGCGTGCAAAGAAGTTTGTGTTGTCATTAAAATATAGGGTTACACTTGACAGCAATGAGCAATTCTTGCATTCAAATAATAAGGTAACTCAACCTCCTCAAGAGAATTTTATTTCTGGCCTTTTTTGTGTTGGCTTGGTTAGTCATCCTGTGATTGTTAATTGATGTACTTAATCTTACTACTGCGGAGGGAACGACTGGAACACCCCCAGGAATGGTACGAATGTGATTTTGAAGTTTTGTTCTTCCTTTTATTTTCTGGTAGCAGCCTGACATACAGACAAAAAATAGGATTTTGGAAAGGTGCATATCTGTAATAAAAATTCCAGCTGTTTTCTTCAGATTAGGAAGAAGTAAATATTGAACTAACACTCTCTGCTGTGATATGGCAAACAGGTATCTAAGATATATTGTGCTCCAGCCTCTTTTTGACCATTCCTAAACTACACCTAATATGTTATCCATTCTGAAGCACTCCATCCAGTGGGAACTGATTTGTTACCTTAGACAGAAATCAGTCAATCTTTTTATAAAAGGGGATGTTTTCAGTTTCCCTACCAGAACATTTGTAACTCAAACCCTTTACAAAGAGTCCAAGGTTTTTTTAGCAATGTGCAGTTTCAGGTTGAGATACTTACCTTCTTCCAGCCCCCTCCCCCCCCCCCCTTTGAAGTTGAGGGCGCAGCGAATGCTCCTTGTTTTTTATATAATATTCCTGCAACACTACACTTTTCTGGCTTCTTTCTTTGCACATGCAACCCATATAGGCAGCTCAGTAAAATGGCATGCTGCCTTTGCTACCTGCACAGATGCTTTCAGAATCAAAGTTTTAGCTTCAAAAGGGTAAGGGACAGAACCCTTAAAACTCATAGCTAAGTGGTGTATGAGAACGCCTCTTAGAAATATTTTAAAATGGTAGAAGGAAGACAGCAAATTTCAAACCCTTGTCTGTTATAATGAGGACATTGTAGAGATCTGAGAGGAGATGTGAAGACATCCTCTAGGTGCTAAGTGGTGCAAAAGGCTTTGACATTTACAACAGCTTCTAGCACTTGGCAACTTTTTAAATTCAGTTGTCAATGGGAAATTTCTGTAGAGGTTTTTAAGAGGTTTTACATACCTGTATTTTGGTTTCCTTCTCACCTAAGTCACATAAAGTTTGATTAAATCAGTATCACACATAGCTGCAGTTTTAGCTGTGCTCGGTTAGGAGGAGGCTGGCTAGTCAAACAAGCACAGAAGAATGTGGTCACCTCTGAAATTGTAAACTCTCATCAGATGTTTTTGCTAAGCCGCACAATTGGAGGAAGGCATGTGACGTTCCCCAGGTACACCTGAGCACACAGATGCTATGTACACTGAAGCACTGCATGCAGCTCTTCAGGGCTGGGCACATGTAAAATCTTGTTTTCTTTCTAAATTTCATTTTATCAGTTAGCTCAGTCTGACTCTTTGAAACAACACCCCAGAGAAAAAGTTTGGCATGAGGCACTCGTAAGGTCAGGTAACAAACGCTTGCCTCTCATTTCACAAATACGAATGGATGTTTATTTCTGTTAATTTGCTTTTTTAGGCAAGAGTGTTTGAAACAGCTGTAGAATTTCTTTCTCCCTGATCTCTTTGATCTGTTGTTCACCACAGAAGTGCCAGTCGCGTGCCAGTGGCAGGTTTCAGCTGTGAAAACTAAGCTCTGGCGTGGCACCAGGGGAGGGCATGGTAAATATCTGCTCGCCTGGCAAAACGCATTGCCAGGCATAGTCAGCACGGGGGGTATAGGTACATGTATCTGATGCTGGAGGTTACCAAACCTTCAGTGCCCTTAAACCTGTCTTGGAAAAAGAAGGACGTGACCGCAGGATCTTAGATCTCTTTCTGTTTTCCCGTAAAGACAAATGTCAGTCTGCTAAGAAGCAAAATTTAGAGCTGAGTACTGGCTTTTGGGGAAAATGTCACCCAAGGTGGTGCTGAGCACTCTAGCCAGCCGCTTATATCCCCTGGACCGTCCTCTGGCTGCAGCATCACAATGCACAACCCATCCCCAGGAGGTGGATGAAAAAAGAGCTCAGGTAGTATCCCTTTTTCTAGGAAACCTCAGTACTCCTCAGAGCTAGGACCTATAAGGCGGATCAATTTTCTTGTTAATAATCAATGATACAGATGGGATGCAAGTGACTTTTCTTAGTGTTTGTGACAGGGCAGGGCTGAGGCAAAATGCACTGTGTCAATATCTTGTGAATGGAAGTTTCCATTTTTTTTTCCTAAGTTTTAATTTCAACCTATAAGGGGAAGAAAAAAAAAAAAAAAGCAATAATTTTTTTCTATGTAACATTACTTTTCCTTAATTTTCCTTTTAACCAAAATGCTTAAAGTCCATATGAATAATTTTTTTCCAAGGACAAATGAGTTACTTTGTTTGACCCAAAAGCAAATGCATTTGATTTCCAGCACAACCCAAGAGATCAGAACTGTGATTTTAACGACACATGATTTGTCACTTCAGGGCTGTTTATTTACAGGGGTAAATGTATTTCCATGTTGAAACTGGCCTTTGAGGGGCAAGCACAACTCCCTTGAGTTTACCCTGACTGGGAGCTGCAGCTCTTGCCTGCTGGCTGGTGGAGCAGCCGCGTGGCTGCCCCTGGTCATCCCTCTTTGCATCCCTCCCTCTCCTCCTCCCTCCATCCCACCTCCAGAGAGCGAGAAAGGCAGAGCTGATCCCACTGGAGGGATTTAATTTAACCTTTGAACATAAAATGAGAAGAATAAACACTGATCCCTGTTAAGAGGGAAGATGTTAACACTGCTCAGTGATGCTGGCTTGAAATTAAAACCGGTATCAGAGCTTTATGGTATTGAATGGATGCAATCCTTTTACGAACAGCGGAGCAAAAAGTATCTGGGTAATCTCGTCATTTCACGACTCATAAATAAAAACTGTGTGCGTATGCATCTTTACTGGGGGACTGAAGCAGGGACTGGGCAGGAAGGCTGTTTATTAAAGGAAACTGGTCTGAAAAATATTCGCCAAGTGCAGTTACTGGAACAATTCTTGTCTTACTGAAAATTATGATGTGGTTTTCCTGGCAAATAACTTGATTTGACCACTTCTGTTTTTACTTAGGGAGCCAATGCCCTCGTCACATACACTATTATCAGCGGTGCAGATGATAGCTTCCACATTGACCCCGAGTCAGGAGACCTGATAGCCACCAAGCGCCTGGACCGGGAGCGCCGCTCCAAGTACTCCTTGCTGGTTCGTGCTGATGACGGCCTGCAGTCCTCAGACATGAGAATAAACATCACGGTTAGCGATGTTAATGACCATATCCCCAAATTCTCCAAGCCAGTGTATTCCTTCGACGTCCCGGAAGATGCCACTCCAGGTAAATAGGAAATGGCCCTAAAATTGACTGATATTTTTCTTTTTGTCAATCCACAGGGACTTGAAGCGGGGTGGGGGGGGGTTAATAGCAGACCTGTCTGACTTGGCCAGGAGACAGAAGATGCTGAAGGCATCTATCGGATGGGGTGGAGAAATGGAGGGAATCACATCATACTGAAAGTCTGCTTGCTAGGAAACCTGTATCACTAGCGAGGTCAAATTTCTTTTCAATGGGAAATAGAGAAATGGTTGCCACTCAGATAAATCCTAGATGCAGAATAGGAATTATGCCTGTATCCCAATGGAAGCCTCTGAGTGCGACTACTTAAAAAACAGCAAACAAAAGAGTAGGAGGAGGAACAACTTACAGGATACAAACAGTATAACCTATCATGAAGATGTAATGGTGATGCTAGTATTGATTTAGTGAGCCATCTTCAGTGAATGTGACTTACAGTACTTAATTCATCAAGTATAGGATCACAAAATGGGTGACCATTGAGCAGCCAGTAATACACCAATTCCTTAATAATATTCCCTGCGTGCGCTCAGTTACTAACCCTAACATCATATTTCCTTGATCTTGTCTTTGACTTCTGCTTTTGACAAGGTTTTTGTAGAAAATCTAACCTTTAGATAGTTAATTCTTGTTCCTAAATATGGTCACCAACCTCTAAAGTTGTTGTTTTCTTCTTTTAAAGCTTGTTTCATATGCAAGAGTGTTTTGATGTTTAAAAGTTAGGTCATAAGCTAGAAAATATTTAGACCAAAAAAAAGTTTTCAAAAACTGTGCTATATTATATGTCTCCAGATGAGAAATGAATATTACTTGGAATAAAAAGTTTCCAGTATTTTATACAGACTGCTAGTATAAAAGCAGTATCTGCCAGTATTAGTAACTTAAGCATCTAAGAAGCTTGTTCTAAAACATGAATAAACAAAAGAGACGCAAATGACATGGGGATAGCTTTCAAGCTTTTATTAGGGCTTTGACTTATAAGCATGGGAGGCTCAGGTTGGGACAACCAAGATTACCCCCATGCCTCCAACTTTTGCACTCTATCCCACAGTCAGAATCCCAAAATTCAGTGGTGTTTTGCATTAAAGGATTATAGTGCAATCGGCTGTGCCTCAGGAATCTGATCTGGAAGTAACTGGGGCATCTATGTAGCATAGGGCGGTTTGGTTGCCAATCCCCAGCTATGCTCTTCTCTCTTGTCACTCAGCGTCCTGAGGCTCGGTCTGTTTTAGCAGGAACAACCCTGGAAATAGGGAGCGTAATTCCCTCCATGTTAAGATGAGGCTTCTCTCTTCAGTCATTGATGGGGTGTCCATTTGTGCCCTATACCCAGCTCAGCAGTGATGGATGCCAAAGGAAGAAACAGGCTGATTTTGTACTTGAAATGCTGCAGCTTCTCCTATTCTGCTCTCCAGCAGTCCCGGAGCAGCTGGCAGGCTCATCCAGAGGTGAAGCACTGCAAGGTTTCCCCTTCGGGGCTCTGCTTTCTATCCCAGAGAGTAATCCCCATTCCCCTTGCAGTCTGGCAGCTGAGACAGGGAATTGTACCTTCCCTGGGCCTCAGCAAGGCTCTCTGCTGAGCTTCCCTGAGCCTCCTGTGCTGCAAACTTGCCGGAGGGCTGATAATCCCCTCCAGCTTCGGGACAGCCCTCTTCACCAATTAACGCGCCATCAGAAATGTTAAAGTGTGAGGTAATCAAATGGATGTAAATGATAACAGCATATTCAGATGGATTAAGGGAAGTTGTAGCTTCCTATTCTTCATTCTGATTTTCATTGTCACATTGCTTGAAAATAGTTAACTGTGCTGCAACGCATGGAATTCATCTGGCTCTGTGGAAAAGAAATTAGGTGATTTATTTTCTTGGAAATGAGCTGATCTTAATTACAATTAGTGTTCGAAATACTAAAAAGTGACACTTAATTTCCAAACTTTAGTAAGATAGGTCAGTCGTGCGAACACAGCTATGCAGAAATGAAAACAATGGCACAAATTCACAAGGAGTTGAATTTCAGAAAACAGTGAAGAGCGGACCCCTATAAGGTTTCTAGTTTTCTAACCGCAGTTACCCTGCGAAGGCACTTTTTCAAAAAGTAGAGCTGGGATATTTGGTATGTACTGACATTTCAGTTTTGGCATTTAGAAAGAAATATCTAGAAGGTTGCAGAACTCGTACTTGTCTGTGGGGAGGAGAGGGTCCTTTGAGTCATAGAAAGAAAATACCTAGCAGGAGAAAAGGTATTTTTGCCCCAGTTGGTATCTAATCTGGACATGTTCCCGTTTAAAGATAAAACCAAATATTCCTGGCCATTTCTTGGGGTTTTTTAGTAGCCCTTTAAAATAAACATACTGAATATTGTTCCTTTTAGCTTTGAAGAACCTTTCCTAGTAGTTAGTCATATAATATTGAGGCTTGAATTTCTACCGGAGGATACCTCTTATTCTACAGGGCTGCTTGATGATGAGCTGGCTCTGAGCACACCAGTGAGCTGCCTTTTGCAAGTGACTGATTTTGCTGTCCTGTCATGCTGTGCAGGTTCCTTAGTGGCAGCCATTCTAGCCACTGACGATGACTCCGGTATCAACGGGGAAATCACATACACCGTAAGTGAAGATGATGAAGAGGGTATCTTCTTCCTGAACCCCGTTACGGGAGTCTTCAACCTGACGCGCGCGCTGGACTACGAAGCACAGCAGTATTACATTCTTACCGTCCGCGCGGAAGATGGGGGAGGCCAATTTACCACCATCAGAGTGTACTTCAATATATTGGACATCAACGATAACCCGCCAGTGTTCAGCATGACCTCATACAGCACGTCTTTGATGGAGAACCTGTCTCCAGGATCCGCTATTCTCAACTTCAGCGTCACTGATGCAGATGATGGTAGGCATTCCCTCCTATTCTGTACCTCTGACAATAAGTACGTATTTCGCCTTAGCAACATATTAGAAGACGTAGCAGAAAGGGCAAATTAGGGCTATCCCTAGGATGCCATCATATGCTTAAATACACTGCATGCTGTTTAAATAGAAGTTATTTTTCACATATTTCACAGTAGGTTTAAATGGGTGGTTTCTTCCTTATTTTTGTTTGTGATAATTTAAAAATACAGTCAAATACTGCTTTTAACTGCTGTTGCAGAAACGAGTTGCAGAGCTGTATTTTACCTAGAGCACGTTACAGCAGTTGAACACTATGATTTCTCCCCTGGTGCTTAGGTTGCACATTTAAATTAGACCTAAGCGTTCTTTCAGATTGTTTTTTTTAAAGTTTATAATGTATTCTAAATAAGGTTCTGGCAATATGAGACATCATCTGCAATCAAATGTACTGTAACTTCTAAGTGGATCCTGAAGAGAATTGTGATCTATAGGGTATGATAGTGGAGGTTAAAAAACTGATTAAAAGAGATCATGGGAAAATTTCTCATTAAAATAAGCTTTAATCTTGGGTTTATTTATGGCATCTAGAAGGTGTTAATGTACTGGAGTGTAAAAGATGCAATCTTTATAGCTTGCTTAACCATTTTGCCATACAGTTTATGTCCAAGCAAGAATAATTGTAGAATATGGCCATAAAATACATAAAAATCATTGCATAGCATACTGTATTTTCTTAAGTGTCCACAGACATTTGTCAGTGTGACTTGATACAAAATGATTCATAACACTCATAGTGACTTTACAGGTGAAGGTTATTTTTGTGACATGTTAAGCAACCTTGTCTCCTCTCAACTTGGCACTGGCTCAGGAAAGCCTGTAGAAATGTCTTACGCTGAAATGTGTGCTTCAAGCGCAAAGCACCTACATGCTTCGAGGAATCCCAGTTTATGCATGTAAAATGACTGAGCTGATGAAGATTATTCAGTAAAACAGTTTTTCCTCAGGAAATGCTGAGCTGTTGAACTCAAACATTTTTGTGGGAACATAAATTTTGTGTTGATGGATAGAACTTTCCATGGTACAAATTGTGCAACTGGTTTTGAGATCAAACTGAGAAAGTGAGCGAGAAGAGATTCCATAAGATAAGCCAACAAGTCAGAAATTATAACTTGATGATATTGGCTATTCTTGCATGAATATCTCTTTCACCGCTCTTGTTAAAGCTTTTATTTTATGTAAACTAACCATAAGTTGGAGGATGAACTTGTGCTTGCATCATGCATATCCAGGGAAGGGGTTATTCCCTCAGACCTGTAGATAAATGGGTTTCTGTCTAATCTATCTCCTCTTATTTTCCTGTTAGGAGTACAATGCTTGGTTTCAAATCTTTTTGGAAGTTAATTTCACTTAACCATTATGGGTCTGTTTTCCTTTTCTCTCGCACCTCATACGTTAATTTCCATCTGCACGCAGTGGACATGAAGTATGTCATAGCACTGATGTATCATTTTACATTCATCATGCACTCAATTATCAAGGAAGCAACTGAGTATTTGAGGAGCAATGCAATAAGAAGTCAGATATCTTGCCTTTTATATTTTCTGGCACACTTACTTTTCTAACAGGCTGGATTTAAAATTAATAGGGCAGAAATTTCATTCCAAGAGCATGCCAGGTTGAGTTCCCCCATAGGACTGTAACTTCAGCAAATGTTATGATATATTGGTGTTTCTGTTTCAAGCCCAAACTTGTTATCCTGTGTCATCTTATATTTATCTAGAGTACAGAAATAGCTAGTACTATACTTCCCTGCATGTGTCTCATAGATAACGCACTCAATGCACACAAATGTAATTTCATTGATTATGCATGTTATATGATCCCATAATTTGAAGGAGCTCCAAAAAGACATTGTTTTATAATGAGGTATGCCTGTTGTTTTAGGATAAACACTGATAAAAGACAAAACCGTGGTGATAGTGAAACTGCTCCCATTTTCATTTTCTTGTTCGACACACTCCTTGGGAAACAGTAGCTGTTTATCTCAGCTTGGACAGTTTCTTATACAGATGCATAGTAAATATCAGCTACTGCTCTTAGTTAAAGCAATAAAGAACTCAGTTTCCTTAAACACATTCATTCTGAGATTCAGATTTTAATTTTTTCCACATCAAATTAACAGGAAAAATCTCAAGGCAAAGCACACACTTGTCTATTTGTTAAAAAGTATAGCAAGATATTCCTCCAGGCAAAAACCAGTGGCATTTCCCAGTTAGACCCTGCAGGTATTTACAGAATGGGGGGAGGGGAGTAGGAGATTTTTTTTTTGCCTCATTAGTAAATAAATAAAAATAGAAACAAGACCCTTAAAAGAGCATCATCCTGAAATTGGTGGCTCCATGTCTGAGCTCTCACTCAGAGTTTTATCAGATTAACCCTCAGATTAAATAAACCCAAAGCTCAGCAAAGAGGATGCCCCTACATTCTCTCTAAAAGTCCAGCTCCAAACCTGGGGAGAGGGGATGGATGAGGCGCACAACGCCAGCCTGGCATGCTGTGTTTAAAAAGGAATAGCTCATTAAGTGGCAGTCCTGGCTCCACTGGTATTTAGGCAACTCTCCTTCTGCTTCACACTTTAATCTATTAGCAGCATTGAAACCTATGAGAATACAGGACAAGGAATGAAAAGGTACATGGAGGTGAGATAAAGAAGAATAAGCAGTAAATTTTACAGGAACAAACACCACCAGATAAAACACTGGGGGAAAAAAAGAATATTTTTAAAGTAATTTTCTTCTGTAAGATCTAATTCCTACCCATCTCCAAAGTCAATTGGCAAAAATCTTGAATTGCCAGAAAGTACTTTACTGAAATCAGAAGACTTTCATCCGTATAATTAGTCATTTGAAAATACAACTGAACAAAAAACAGACTAGCATTAAACTTTCACAGTGCTTCACTGTGATCAAAGTAATGTAGAAACACTAATACCTGGCATATAAATGTATTAATTTCTTTAACTGTATTAAAATATTTTGTCTTTCATGTTTGATTCCATTTATTTTATAATTCAGTTCCTACAAGAGAAGAGGAGAGAGGGAAAGATGCCAATTAGAGTAGCCACTGGGGGAAAGACAAGTAAGACTAGAGTTGCCAAGTCTGAGTGTAATCAACAGCAGAGATTAATAAATCTAATGCAGGAATAATTTTATTATCAAAGCAATTCAGTGAGAGGGAAAAGAGCTTCTGAGTAAAAATGACAAAACGCACAGTGAAGTAATTAGCTACTTAAGCAGACACCTTGGTTTCTTTGCATGAAAAAGCAAGTTTGAGGGGTAAATTAGTAGCAAAAGGTCTCTTAATCTACTAATCCTAAATCACAGTCTTTATGACCCAAAACAAGAAAAGAGGATTTTTGAAATTAATTAAAGTAGGAGTGAGAGAGAGAGAGAGAGAGAGATGAGAGAAGATTCGTTTCAATTAGGTGTCCTCAAAAATTAGTTGTTTAGAGTGAACTCTAGAGTTGAAGCAGTAACATAAATTTGTTTCCTGTATGGCATATTTAAGGTCATTTCACAGCCTTGTCAAGATTCAGAATGCATTTCCCTTACCAGAATTATAAACCTCTCCCTTGACCATAATTGCTAGTTATGTTTCGATCATAAGATGACGGCTGTTCATCTGATATTTTGGAATACAATGCCGTATATGGGAAGCATACCTCTCCCCAGTATTCACTCTTGGCTTGCTCCAGCTAGGCTTGGGAGTTTCTGGTTGTGGCTTTTTTTTAATTGGGTGGAAGGATTAATCAAATAATTACATTAGTAATAATGTTGCTTAGTTGAACTGGGGAGAATGGAGGGAAACAGCTGTTCAGTGAGCAGCAGAACTATTGAGTCTTGGTTTCTGAAGGAAAAGCCTTCGAAACCTTTATCCCTAACCATTGTAGATGGGGAAAAATTACCCATGTTGCCGCTGTGCAGCTCCTGCTGAATGAAATGCAGAGATGAGCTCTGCCAGCCGTTCCCTCTGCGGCTGCTCCAATTAACATCCTTCCCTCTCTCTCTTCAACTCTTGTCAGAAAATAATTATTTCAAAGGCTTCTGTTCCACTGTGAAACTTGGCTGAAATTAGCTGATGGATTCAAAAATGGTGATGAGGAGGGTAAACAGGCAGCATGATCATACAGTCCTCATTTCCATAGGAAATGAGGCCAGAAACATTTATATCTAGGTCAGTGGGATGAAGTCACATTCTCTACCTTTCTTCTCCCCACCCCACCAGGCTCCAACTCGCAGCTCTCCTTCAGCATCGCATCCGGGGACAGCGCGGGACAGTTTGGCATCGACAACAGCGGGGTGCTGAGCATCAGGCAGCCTTTGGACCGGGAAAGCCAATCCTTCTACAGCCTCGTCGTGCAAGTCCACGACATGGCCCCTCTCCCAGCCTCCAGGTATACAAGCACAGCCCAAGTTTCAATTATTCTGCTGGATGTGAATGACAGCCCTCCAAGTTTTATCTCCCCGAAGCTGACCTATGTCCCGGAAAACACACCGATAGATACGATTGTGTTCAAAGCACAGGCGACCGATCCCGACAGTGGTCCGAACAGCTACATCGAATACAGTCTGCTCCGGCCTCTGGGAAACAAATTCAGCATTGGCACTATTGACGGTGAAGTGAGGCTCACCGGGGAGCTCGACAGAGAAGCCATGTCCAACTACACCTTGACTGTAGTAGCCACGGACAAGGGCCAGCCATCCCTTTCTTCATCTACTGATGTGGTGGTTATAGTCCTGGACATTAATGACAATAACCCGCTTTTTGCCCAAAAGCTTTATAAAGTAGAGGTGGGGGAAAATACTTTGACAGGGACGGATTTAATCCAGGTGTTTGCTACGGATGGAGATGAAGGTACAAACGGGCAGGTGCGCTATGCCATCGTGAGTGGAGATGCCAATAATGAGTTTCGGATCGATTCTGTGACGGGGGTGATAACAGTTGCCAAGCCTTTGGACAGAGAGAAAAAGCCCTCCTATACACTGACTGTTCAGTCGGCCGACCGCGGGAGCAGCCCACGGACCGATACTACAACTGTCAGTATTATTCTGAAGGATGTCAATGATTATATTCCCACATTTGAACTTTCTCCATACTCTGTGAACGTCCCTGAGAACTTAGAGACGCTCCCAAAAGTTATTCTTCAGGTGAGTACATTCAGCAAATAAATACATATCTCCTACAATTATTAGCATGCCTCAATATATGGTATTAATGTACAGTGTCTTTCCTCCAAAATTAAAAAGATGCAAGACAATTGAAAAATTGCCCCTTGGCTTTAATCTAACGTGCAGTGGTTGTTGGCTTGTTTTCCTTTTTGTTTATTTGGGTGGGAGGATTATTTGCTTGTTTTTTACCAAAAGTTTATATTCTGCTTTGGAGTTTTGTCTGTGTTTTCCCTACCTATCTTCCTGCCTACACTGGGACTTTAGCAGTTTGCTCTATCTCTCATCTCAATCTCAACTTTCATGCAACAAATCTCTCAATCTGATCATTGCCTACATGGGATGAGGCTCTGTGCCTAACACTGAAAGAGCACTAAACGGATTCAGCCAGCAGGACATGCATTGCCTGCTTTGATACAGAGCTTGGCCTATACCAGATCATCTGTGGTTTTCACTGAGCCCCAGCACAGTCTTCACTGTATTTATGCTTGAGAAAAATAAGTAATCAACTATTTAATATTTTCAAATTATGCTTTTAAATCCATCACCACTGTCTTAAGTCGTTTTTACAATTACAGCTAATTTACAGTAGTCCTTAAAGCATTTGGATTAATTCATTCTGTAAATTTAGGTTATTGTCATAGAGAATATTTCCTCCACCCCAATACAATTTTATAGACCCTGCACGCATCAGTTCTTGATATATCTTCCCACTTGTTTGCATTGCTTTTTTAGGTTGTAGCAAGGGACGATGATCAAGGCCTAAACAGCAAGCTTACTTATGTGCTGGTGGCTGGAAATGAAGAAGGAGCCTTTACTCTCTCGGCCAGTGGAGAGCTGCGCTTGGTGCAGAGCCTGGACCGGGAGTCAAAGGAGCAGTACGTACTACTGATCACAGCTGCTGATTCAGGTAAAGCAAACGGGCAGTCTCTTCTGGTGAAATCTCATTGTCTCTTGAAAACATTGCGTTCTGGATAGAAAAGAAATTTTTTCATGATGGTCTGAAACTTTAGTGGGTGGAGATTGGTACCCAAGGTTCAGTTTAGATCTCTGTGCGTGGACCTGGGCTTACCTGTTGTCGAAAGGAGTTCAGTTTCTGGAAGTCAGGATTTTTTTTATCTTTATGTCTAGTTGTCTGATATTAGTAGGACTCACTACAGATTTAGGTAGGTTGATTTTTGCCCTGCAGTAGTAAGTGGTCCTACCTGGATCATAAGAGCCTTATGCATGGCAATAAAAACCCAATATAAATGGTAATAAAACCCAATATAATGTTGTCATCAGAAATGTGCAGCCAGGTCAAATCAATGGCCAGAAATCAGCTATGGACTACTCAATCCTACTGAAATCTTACCCCTGAAAAGTAAAGAAAATTTACATTTCAACATTTTAATTTTCTGCTTTGCTCAGCATCCAGTCATACGTATGCTCCAGAATCCCAAATGTATTCCAAGTTCCCTCAGTTTAAAGCAGGACATGAACTCTTGTTATGAAGATTAATTACACTTGAGGTGTCTGAGCACAAAAGTATGGTTTCAGATTTTGATATGAATATTAGTAACAAAGACATCCTGCATCATATTCTGGACTGATCTGCGGTCCCCCACGGTCTGATGGATTTAATTTACTGCAGAACTTGTTCTTACTTTCTAATAATAAAAATAGAAGCAAACCCAACTTGTTGACATGTGGGTATGATTTCGTTTTCTGCCATATTGTGTTCAGTATCTTGTGTCAGTGACAATATCTATGGCTTATATTTTCCTATTGCAGCAGTGCTCAGGTATTTCACAGTCTGAGCACAGCTGAGGCTGAGAAACACAATTTTAGGACTTGACGTATTATTTGTCTTATACTTTGGCTAGAGATACTGTATGCTTTGTATTTTTCACACTGGCTTTCCGTTACTCTGTAGCCGCAAAGCGCTCACTTGTGAGTTGAACTTGCTTGGGCTCGAACGTCCTTATGTTCCTTCAGAAGCTGAGGCTGAATATATGAGGGAAAGCAGATCCTTGATGTCTGTTTACTCTCCCAGTCCAAGTTGGCAGGAGTCAATTAGGCCTGTACAGAACTTACTAGCTCTACATACAAAATGCCCAAAGGCTGAACTGATAAGGGGTGTCACACAGCCAACAATTATTGTCCTTCTTGGAAAAAGGAGAGGAGCAAGAAGTCAGCTGTACCCCACACCTAACACCATGTGTCAGCCGAAAGTCTGACAAGAGCACAATCTTCTCCTAGACTTGGGTTCCTAAAAAATATGAAATCCAGGAGATTTACCCAACCATACCAAATGAAAATATTTATTTGTGTTGGGAGATGTTAGAGTTTCAGATAATCCAGGGGAGACTTTAATACATGAAGTGTGTATGGGGCCTTTGCCGTAAGTGGCTGACAAGTACAGCAGTATGTTTTATTAGTTACTGTGTATAAACATGTAGGTATTATGCTGATTAAACACTGTTTGAAGCTGTTTCGTTTTTTAATTTGCTATGTTCTTATAAAGCTAACTCACAAGTTATTATTCCCTTCTATCAGCGTTAAAAGGTACTAACAAAAGTGTTCAGAAGCAGATGTTCAGTAGTAACTTTAAGCTAAGTTTAACTGTTCTACTGTGTTTAAGTTTACAATCTGACTAATCCACGGTTAGTGTGATTTGGTATAGTTTTCAACCAGCCTGGTGAATAATCTTAGATAACATCTTCTGATTAGACTGAAGACTTGCTCTAAATTAATGTCGTCAAAGAATACATTTAAAACTATGTTAGTCATGATTTATCCAAACTAAAACATCACAGGAAAGTATCCAGCTTCAGTAGAAGTCAATGCCAGAACTTCCCTTGATTTCATGGAAGCGAGATGTGGACCGTAGTCATAATTGATACTTTAAGTACTTTAAATATATTACATACTTAAGAAATTCTAGGGGATCCCTGTTATGCTTGAATTAGTCATAGTAAGTCCAAGCAGTCTAGATGGTAAAGAACACTCTGGCATATAATTCATTGGAGACCTCTTAAAAAGCCATGTTTGTCATAATAATGTGGAACAAATGGACCAAGTTACGGACTCTGGCATTTCTGTTGAGCTGCATCTCAAATTTTATATTGCTATAAATTACATTATCTTACATAGAATGCACATGTACTTCTGTAGACATTTGGCAGATAAGTTAGAAAAATATGTGAGCAAGCCTTTCTAAAAGAGTAGCAATTTACCAGAAGAAGAATGTATTTTTAAATAATAAAACATTTTTTAAAATATACAAAACGTTACAAAAGCTATCAGTAAGGGTGTGTGATGGATATCCAGGTGGTAACACGCTGACCTTTGCTAGTAAGTGCCCGCTTCATTAAATGGGGTAGTTCCGGCTGTACTAGCAGAAAGATGGCAATGACACAATCTTGAAATGGGTAATAAAAGTGTTTTAAATATTATGTTCTTGAGGAGCTGCTAAATGTTTATAAAAGAAACTCTCACAGGCATGTCAAGCTCTTTGCCTAATGTAACTATTTCTTTAGAGTGTCTTTGTTTGTATTTGTTTGGTAATGCTTAGAAAGAATGATTTCGCATAGAGACAATTCAACCAGAAACACACAAGCAAAACAGGTAGTGCTTGTCTGTAGGAAAGCAGTGCCTGCCAAAATGTTGAAGAAAGCAGACTTGTCTGAAATTATCCACATCCATATTATCTTTGAAAATAAATCAAGGGGAAGGTATTATACTTTGCACTTTGAATTTGGCTTTTATTAGCTGCAATAAACAGTCTTTCGGATTGTCTTTAGCAGCCCAAGCAACAGTCTTGCTATATATGGTGCATCTATTTAGGGGTTTTTTACAGATAAAAATCATGGTAGACATCCAGATGCAGTTAATGCTGGAAATGTCTGGGTAGCACATCAAGGGCAAAATTCTGTCTGTCCAACCCACTTCCCATTTTTCTTAGGATCTGCATCTCAATTTCTATAGGCTACACTGAGTGGTTTAAAACATTAAAAGACGATATCCTGCTCCTATAGAAGTCTATGCCAACTCTTCCCTTTCTTTCAAGGGAGCAGACACGACACATGCTTAGAAGCACCTTTAGACATGAGAACTGATGGATTCCCAGCTTGGTTTTGGTTGTCTTCCTGGTCTCCCTATACATAATCAAGGATTTCTTACTTTTCTTATGTTTATCATCACTTCCTCAACTGGTGACGGTGGTTTGTACAGTGTTACCCTAGCCTGTGTATGAGGAAGCTGATGGAAGAAGAAGGATTTTTAGTTTTTTGTTATTTTTATCTAGAGGTGTCAGTCCAATGTACTTGAAAACAATCCATGGCCTCAGAAGGTGCAGCTGCTTTGGTGATAGCTGTTATTTCATCCTCAGCACCTTATGGGTTTTATAGCACGTATTGGCAGCACGTACACGGAGTCTGTTTGCAGCAGGTGAAGGATTAGGATGTTGCAAAGCAGCAGCCCGCATACGTGAAGCCTTGAGCTGGTAGGGCTGCATGGGATGCTGGCTCAGAAATCTCTGTCCTTCGTCACGCCGTGCAGGCATGCTCTTCCAGACCCCAGATTTCAGTCCTTGGCACATGAGAAGAGTTGTTGAGTTATTAAGAGTTGAGCTGCTCATAAGCATGCTGGGCAGGTCAGACGGGGACCGCTGGTGGGACCACATGCACCAGTGATGGAAATTCGGGCAGTTGTTGAAAAAATGCTTTCCCAAGCAAAAGCTCCCCTCCGGCCCAGAGAAGTCAGTCATGATATATGCATCGTCCTGGCTCTGGCCCAACTATTCCTTGGCCTTGCCTGCTAATCCTCCTCAGGGTAGATCTTGGGTCAGCAGAGAGTCTTCCCTCTGCTCTGGGGCAGGGAAAAAACAGATAAAACATTTTCTGGCGCTTGGCTCAGTGATTTGTGGCCATGCAGCCTGCTTCATGCCCAGTTTCCAGAAGACAGTCTGCACAAAGGTTCTTGATTACAACCTTGTTTTATCATCACTCTTCCCTCGCTTCTGCACTTCCACCCTGCTCTAACTACTGCTGGGTCTCAGATACTAGACTGCCGCTCTAGGCGGTGGGGATTTACAAAGACACGCAAAGCGTCCGTCGCGAGGAACATGCAGCATCTTCCAGGGCTGTACACCTGTGGCTTTGGTCGAGAAATAAAACGTAATTCAACCCCAAAGTTCAGCCATCCCAATTTAGAGCCCCTCTTGCAGCGCAAGCTGTAAGAACAGAGTGCATGAATTATAAATATAATGACAGGAAAAATGATGGACTGTGGAATAACATGATAGTGTTTAGATTGCAGATGCTCCCCAAAAATGTCTGCTAGCATAAACGCCAAGAAACCTATGTGCAACTATTTGAATGTGACTTTACGGGTCTATTTCTACCACGTAAATCATTTGTTTTGCTTCACTATACCCTTCTTCATGGCAAAATGGTTGGGAAAAGACACTTTCTAAATTTTTTTTTCACCTCATCTGGTGGGGACGCAGCGTTGGGTAAACATTCACTTCTGGCACCGTGACAAGAACTGGTGCAGCCGCTTTTATCATCCCTGTCTTTAACTCTTTGAGCAATTTTCTGGAGCGAATGTTAGCATTCCAACAGTCCTCTTCCTTTTATTTATTGGTTGCAGGGATGTCAAATAGCACATCTGGAAACCTGCTAGCTACCCAGGACTACTGTTTAAATAAACTGCACCCCCCATCTCTTGATTTGGTCGGTCAGAATGGCGTATTGCCACACTAAAACCAAAATCAAAATGTGATGTTTCTAATTAGAAGCTATGTTTGTGTGGATTTTTTTAATTATTTTTTTTTAAATAATCTATTTACTGATTTAGATAAATAGTTTTGAAAGAAATGAATCAGTGGACTGATTATTATATTTAGTTAGCTGTTCTTTGTATACATCCCTGGCCTGTATGAAAAACAGCCATATGTTTTTTCTTTAGAAGATGTTGGCCCCCGACTTATGCGTTCTTTCCTTCAAGAATGCAGGAGGGCAACCAAGCAGAGAGGTTATATCCTCCTCAGGAATTCTCTTTCAAGACAGGCTTTTGGTTCCCTTCAATCCTAAAATCAAATGAAATCTGACAGTGTAGTTTTATTGTTTTTTTAACACATTTTAAGATATTTCCCGGTTTGCGGCGACAAGTAAATGATGGCTGTATTTTCTAGTAATGGTAAGAAAGAGTCTTGAGGGTTAACACTGTGTGAGATTTGTTTGACTGGGCTTAGACATTTATACCTATTCTGTTTTCTTAGCATACACTGTATTTCTACTTAACAGGCAGTCTACAGTGTGAAAAGATGTTGCCTGAAAAGAATGAGTTGTATTTTTAAAACAAATTCAGCTATTTTAAATCTTGTTGCTGTCAAAACAAACGAGCAACTCACAAGTTTCAGTTAGAAATGTCCTGTTTTCCATGCTTTCTGTGCTATGTCTAAATATACACATCGCTTCAGGCTTCGGTGAGCTAAATGAAGCTGACGTATGCTTACCTTGGTGCTTAGCAGTTTACATAATGATTGCTCTCTTCTACGGTCTTCTTTTATGCCATAGCGGTTTCAAAATGAATATTGGTTTCTGTCCCAGCTCCATTTATTTCCTTGCCCTTATGGAAGCTCTTCCGCTTGTCAGTGCTGTCTCCTTAAGTCTAGTTTTACTGGTTTACTATTTTACTAGTTTTATTATCTTTGCTCTTTTAATACTGGTACTAGAACTATCATTTTAGTAGTTTTGCATGATTTTTTAATTTGTAAATTACACAGTGGGAGAACTGAAATGGCGACAGACTCATCAGTGAGTTCATAGTGTTCATTTTGTCCTACCGTCATCTAAAATCAGGAGAGAAGAGAATTGAGAGTGGCTTTTTGTAGTTGTGGGAAGCTAATAGCAGGATCTTACCCTTTCACAGAGCCTAGAAACTGTTAGCATTTTTTAATTTTTCCCTAGAAGACGAAAGCTCAAAAAGCTATTTAGGAAGCAGGTTTACAGCAAAGTCAGTCCAATGTCCCCTAGAGAGTAATTGTCAAGGAAGAGAGCGTATCGATGTCTACACAATGTGACACGTTTACGCCCCAAAGGAGATGAGGGCTTTAGCCCATCCCTTCAGAGGACCGCCCCGCAAGATGCGCAATCCAGCCCCAGAATACTATTTGAGGGATTTAGTCTTCTATTTGGAGTTAAACCTTCATTATTAGATCACTATTTTCAAAATAGTTCAGCGAGAGCCTCTGGGCTAAATCCAAGCCTCTGTGTTCTCTGGGGTGCAGTTACGGGAGAGACGTATATTCAGGTTGGCAAAGGGCTCAGGCTGGCCAGTGCAAGCTGAAATGTCAGTGGAAAAAAATGAACGTTTTTCACTCAGGTTAAAATCGTGGACAGAACTTCAGTTTTGAAAGCAGCTCAATGGTGATGGTGGATTTTATTTGCACAAGGCAAGGGGTTAGAAATCCATGTTAAAGATGTTTGTTCTCTATAGTTCAGATGTACTTGTGGACTTTTCTAAAAGTCCTCAATTTAGGTGCATACCTCTCCATTCAAACATTTCTTGCGTGTGTAATTCCTTCTCTGCTCTCTGTTGGGATCATGGAGAATCCAGCGAGTAACTGACAGACTTACTTAGGATGGGATAAACTGCTTCTAGCTGAATTTTGTTGGGTGAGCTGTTCTCCATTTCACTGCATTCAACAAAAGAAAAAGAAGGGAAATTTTTCTAAATAGTGTAAGATTTTCTAATTTGCTCTTATTAATGTATATATAAAATCAACCAATTACTAAACTATAGCCTTTATAAGTATTATTCCTTAGAAACAGGTCTTCGTTTTAGTAGGCATGGTTAATGGTTGGACTCGATGATCTTGAAGGTCTTTTCCAACCTAAATGATTCTATGATTCTATGATTTTGCATTGACAGAGACAAAGGCAAGAAGGTTCATAAATCGGGGTGTTGGAAGAGAGCCAGCTGTGGCAGAACTGACGTGGGAGGGGGCATCAAGCACAGTGTGTGCATGTTTGTGCTTTGCAATATAAAAACCTGCAGTCTATCTGCACAAAAATATAGTAATGTTACTCAGGTCCAAGTGGAGTTGAGGAGAACTCCATAGGTTCTACCTCAGGAGGATGCAAATCCCATAATTGTTTTGTTGTTTTGGTTTTGTTTTTTTTTTTAAATAGACAAAGAGAATCCTAATGAGGATAATGTACTTCTCGTCTAGAGTCTAGGAAAGCATAAGATAAGATGTAGTAACACAGCCAAAAGTATCTCTCTACAGACATTCTTGGAATTATAGTTGAAAATATTGAATTTTATTAGATAACTAAATCTTTTGACTCTTTGCATCCCTCATAAGTAAAAGAAATCCAGACTGTTGGTAGAAACATCATTATTTATTAAGAATTTTTGGTTAGTCATAAATGTTGGTGCGAATTGTTGTTCTTTCTTTCAAGGAACATAATTTTATGCCACCTAAAAAGACTGAGTGTAGGTGATGGCCTTTCTTACTCTATCAGGTTACCTCATCACTAATGAGGTAAACAGGAATATCCAGTAATTCAGTGTTGTTTCTCATCATCCAGAGTTTCTTATTACAACCGTGTAAAAATAACAAAGGAAAAAAATAGAAATAAAGAGCTACAACTGCCAGCTTTGCCAGGGGTGCATGTGCCAAGTCAAAGTGGACTTCTGCTCTTTCTTAAAGGGTTAATCTAATAAAAAACAATTAGTGCCACCTTCAGTGCAGGATTACAGATTTATCTGATTAAAATTTTAAATATTCTCAGTCATAAATGATAAAAGTGTTGATCTATGGTAAGTTGAGATCAACTGTACTATGTACCGTACTGTATGGAAGACATAGTTCAAAGAAGTTCTTACCACTCTTTTTCAAGTAGCTTATCTGCTTGGTAAGGATATTTTTTTCTCCTTTATTTCCATCCACGTTGGGATGGAAATTTCCAGCACATAGTTGGGAAAAAGTAATTTCTTGCTTTGGTTGAAATACCATTGTTTTCTCAAGTTGTGTGATTATATCTTGCGTTAATTTCTTGAATGTCACCCCCATGTTCACAAAAGACTCATGGGCACTTACCGTAATATGTAGCAAATATGAATGGGATGCAGTCACTTTAGGGGCCTGCTCAAATTAGTGTGAAGTTCATTAAATGAGCCAGTTATTGTCCTGATCCTCAGTCTTATCTCACATGCGTGGTCTTAAGATCTACTGCTCCTCTCAGCCCTACCACTGCTGAAGTCCAGCTTTATTGAATGTGTATTGGCCCATCAGTTAGGCACTGTTACCTGTAAAGAGTTTCCTGAGAACATACAGAGAAGGAGTGATGAAAAAGTGAGAACCGAACATATGAAATATGCCAGAGCAATTCAGTTTTCATTGAATTTTGCCATGGTACAGAAAAACATTGTGCAGTATTGACCCAAGTGAATGCAAATATGATTGTCAGATCTTTAAGCTGTCTTCACTGTTGTCCTGGTTCCCCCTTTTTTTTTTTTTTGCTTTACTATTATTTCTTAACTTCTTGGTGCTAGTTTGAGGTGAAAAAAAGCATGTATATCACTTTGAAAAAGTTTCAGGTAGATTTATTTAAACTGGAAAACAAGCTACAATATAATGCGTAATATGTGGGATTTAGTAGATGATCGAAAATTTCAGGAAAGAAAGAATTGTCAGTTTGTAACTTTTCAGGCTGTTACACTTTCTCTCTTATCTCTTCATTCATCCATCTTGCTATGATTAGTTTGGAAGTTTTAAATTAAAATTAATTTAAAATTATTGTCCTTCTGCTTACATCACTTTTAAATGAAATTCTACTTCAAATATATTAATGAGTTTGCTGAATGTAATCTGTTTTGCAGAAGAATAAGATAACTAGAGTAGTTATTATGCTATGCAATTTCTCAGCCTTTGAGAAATAACTAAGATTTTTCTAGTCATGGTGATCTTAAACCATTTTTTAAATTAAACATTACACCTTATAAATTGAAAGCCTGCTAGCTCATTCTTCAAATACAAAGCTACAATTTCAGGAAACCTTAATTGCAAGGATAAAACAAGTAAGACATGCACATATGGCCTGAACGCTTATCCTGCTGGTTAATCTTCACTATTTATACAGGGTGTTTTTAAAGCATAATTCAAAATCATGCATTACAGGAATTTCGCTGTGGGATATTCAGGAGTCACAAGCAGTCAAAAACTGCCTTAGTCAGCAGTCCCTGCAGGAGCCAGCTTCTCTATTTTTTCTGTTTACAGCAGTAACTTATAACAAGGAGAAGTAATTTGGTGGTTTTAAGAAAATATTTTTTTAATGTCTCTGCCTTTCTTTTAAGCTGCAGTTCCACTTTCTTTAAATCTTTACTTTGGTCACCGGAGGCCTTGGTGGTGCACACGGTCATGCCTGCCCTCCTAGAACCACCTGCGGTGCGGGCACGGGGAGATGCACCCTTACAACCAGTCATTTGCCAGGTTTTGTTATGAGCATTATATTCAGCTGTGAAAAATTGTCCTTAAAGATTCATTTTTTTGAAACGTATTTGGAAGAAGGCAACTTCTTGCTCTGGAAATAAGTGCAGTTCTGGCTAAGAACGTGCAATACCTGTGTGTGCCTTTTCTGAGCACCATCTCCAATGACCTGTACCTTTGATGTTAATAGCTTACAAGTGTATATCAAGGGGTTTATGGCACATGGGGTTAATGCTTGTGCCTTTCGGGGAAGGAGAACGAAACCTGACAGCCACGAGTCGCTAACTGGCGTCTGCTTATGTCAGCAACCCTGTATCAGCTTACGCTGTGGGCGGTGGAGCAGGACGCTTTCAGCCTTTCCTTCGTACGTTTTGAAATTTGCTAAACAAAAGCAGCAATGGGGAAACTGGAGGAATGTATTATCTACCATTTTTTCAGATGTGTAAGCAATAAGTTTATGATGTGCGTGCGTATGTGTGGAACGAGATTGTTACCTGGAACACCTTGAAGTTGTGCTAAATAAATACTATACTTTTGCTTTATTGCATGTGGTTTTTTCTCAGTCTGTATCTGTGTTCCAGTACGTCCAGCTCTGTAATAGTGCAACAGCTTTTTTTTTCCTCTCAGAGTAAACAGCTGCAGGTAACTTGTTCTGATGAGCAGATCAGAGGAAAAGAACAGTGATAAGGAAATGTATATACACCAGAGGGCTTAAAACAGTCTCTGTATGTGCATACAAGTCCCACCCTTTCAACAGCATATTAAATCATTGCAATGCAATGTTGCCCCTGTTGTGAAACTGCAAAGATTAGTGAATTCAAAGGATGCAGTCAGTCAGGAATTTTGGTGGGAAACTATTCAAATTTAAAAATCATGTGGATAAAACCAGATGAGAGAGCCTGTCTTGCATTACTGTTTGGGACAAGGATTTCTTTTGCACTGTCAAAACATGTGTGAGTATGTGTGTTTATGCACGTGCATCAGCCTAAGTGTGGCTGGACGTGTCATTGCTTGAACAAGGTTGGACTCTTGTCTAGTGAATTTTTTTTACTTTCGATAGCTTATGTTCCCAAATTTAGGTCTGTTTGCTCCCAGCTTCTTTAGGCTGGTACATGAGGGAGGATATTGAGGTTTCTATTATCTGATGCAGTACAGGAAAATCTTTTTTTTTCTTGTCAGATAATCCTTGCACAAGTACAGATCTATCCCAACAGTTCCCTTGTTTTCTGAAGTACAAGTTCTGTTAAATCAGCTTTGGGATCACCTACTACTTCATACCTAACTATGAGAAAAACTCAAGATCTGAAACACTCAGAAGTTTGTAAAATCTGGGTTCCTGTATGGTCTCATTCACCAGTCACCCTCTGAGCTGAATGAGAGCAGGGCTAGCTTCTAAGCTTTTTATTTATTCTGTGTATTAACTACTTATTTCAGCTTTTGTCTCAAAACATACCAAGTTCACCAGTTTTTCAAGAGTTAGTGTGGAAGCCTGTAGTGAAAAATTGAGTAAGAGGAAAACAAAACACAATCAACATATCCAACCAGGATGAGTATTTTTGATGCAGTCTTGTAAAAAGAACTACTTATTTTCTCATTTCGCATACACACTTTGTTTTGCGTTCCTGGTAAATAACTTTAATCTCAAGTCATCCACGTTTCAAGTCAAGCTTCGCGTGCACTAGAAATCCAAAGCATAATGTAAGCTAGTTGCATTTTAACTTATTCTAGCTCCATATTTATTTTAAAACTCACCAGTTGTGTGAGGCTCAGCACACTCTGTCTGCATTTAAATGCATTTAGAAAGATTGGATGCTTTATTGTGAGAAAGGCCTTGTTTACTTGAGTGAAAAAGTTAATGCTCTGTAATAACACATACAACTTCTAGTCCTGGGACTCATTCACTGAGTGTTTGACTGGAGAAGTGAAATCCGCTTTGTTGCAAAGCAACACATTTCAGTGAAGCAAAAATTCCATTTCTGTTAAATCGCTTTCCAATTTTCAGGATAATGATGTGTTTAATTTACCACAAAACATGGTAAACTGCCTGCAGTATGAGTTTTGATTAGTCATTTAGATTCATTTTATTTAAGTTTAATCCCTTTTTTTCATTTTAGTGAAATGTATCTGTAGGGTTTTTTTGCTTAAGTTTGTTGTTAGTTTTCTAGCACTTAATTTTGGCATTTTAATGCTGGCAAAGACTTTGAGTTCCTGGTTTCTGAAAGGAATGATACTTTTACTATCTGCTGTGCTAACCATGGCACAGACAGGACCCAGAAGCCATTAAAGCTTCAAACAATATGTGGATAACATGCTGAACACATTCTCCGATTTCTAATTTTTACTGTCAGCCATACGGTACCACACAGCCAAGATAATTTCCAATAGCATCATCTTTTCCTGAGCTTTCTTGACAAACGTAAATGGCTTTGCAAGTTTCCTTCAATTGTTTTCTTTTACTACTCCAGTCCACTAAGTACTCTGATCATTCCCCACTCGTCCTCGCGTCCAGCTATGGTGTGGAGAGCTGAACATGCACTGGAACAGATGGTGCCACGTGTTTGGGGATTACAGGGAGCCGACACAGCTTGCCATACCCATTCCCCAGGACAAGGGTGGATGAAGATAGCAGGTGGCATTCCCTTCTTCTAAGGCTGCATGGGTAGGCCAAGGCGAAAGTGAAAGCGGTCTTTAGGTTCATCCCTTGTGGATGACGTCGTGGCTCGTAAGCATTAGCGCAAATTAGGGGAATGAGTGACTTATGATAAGTTAACTCGAAATGCATATTTTCCTCTCTTTGCTGGTTATCCTGCATTTGGGAAGTAGAAATCGTCAAGTTAAATAATATTTCTCCCCACTGCCACCTTCCTGCACTTAGTTTCCTTCCTTCTACTTGCGTTGCTGCATGTAGCCAGTATTTTTCATCCCTCTTCTCCTGGATGGGGGGAGGAAAAAGTTGAGGGCTCATTATAACTTCTAAGCTGACACGTTTCCAATATCATCATATTTTTGTGGCGCTCAACCGCAAACAAGCGTTGGTGAATGGGGCGGAAGACCAGCTTGTAGGTCTTTGCCAGTCCCGCCTTGCTGGGAGAAGAGGGGTCCTGCCCTCGTGCTGCCGCCTGCCCACGCCACGGTCCCCCACGGCTATTTCTTCATGTCACCTCCCCAAATGTCCCATGCAGAGACGGGAGCCACAGCCCAGCACTGGCCAAGCCTGAGGTGGCCTCTTATAACCTCCCCTTGTAAATCGTCCTTCATCACGGGCCTCCTAGGAGCAGGCTCCCAAGGTCTGCTCCTTCTCTTCGTCCCCAGACACATGTTTACTTGCAGATGTAAGCAAAAAGCTTAAATTTTTGGAAGAACATCCGTGGGAAGCAATTTTCTTCCTGAACTCAGCGTTACTATTTTGACACTATCCCAGGTTAATCTTTATTTCAACAATGATGTGTGGACGTTTGTGGGACTGTCTGCTTAATGTATATGTACAGCTGTCACCTAGAAAATAAACTGTTCGGTTCATAGAAACAGACCACAGCACACAGAGATGGGAAATTCAAAATAATAATAGTAATATATTAACATCATCGTCTTTTAAAGATTTGATATTCACTGAACAGTCAATTTCATCTCTACCATTTAGTTCGCATAGTTAACTTTATGTTCTCCAGTTATTAATAATTTGATGGGTCTTTCATTCCTCCGCCTTTCTAGAAAACTTTTTTTCGACATAGATATCCTAAGCCTCCGTGAGACATGGTATTCTGGGATTTGAAAAAAACCCTAGTAGTAGTACAGCGCTAGAGAAATGCTCTAAATAAGAGGTATCTGACAAAGAAATAGTTGCTGCTTCTGCTGAAAAATAGTTCAGACTATTTACGAAAAATTGGTAGAAATTTTAGTGCAAGTTCACTAAGGGAAAAGTGTACATTTCTTTGTGGCTCTAGACCTCAGGGCTGTTCGTAGGAGTACTCAGAGGGTCGTGTGGCTGTGTACAGCAATTTTATATAGGTTGTAACATGTCTGGTTTATTAAAAACAGTTTGGGGACATCTTGAGTGTTTGGCTAATATTACAGAATTTACACAAAATTTACTACACGTATTTATGCAAAATATTAAGTGCAGTTTGAAGAAAAAAGGAATGATGCTCTAGCATAATAAGAATAATTGACTTGGGGAAGATTTGCTATCGAAGCAAAACTTAAGAAATCTGGGAACTCAGCCTGACCATGGAAACTACTTCTCTCACCACAAATATGACATGTAGATTTTATGAAACCTACTTATTACCAGGGGCCAAATTCTGTGGTCCTTATGCAAGCACAACTTTCACTGAAAGTTCACTGAGGACGGTAGAATTTGGCCCCAAGCTATTTCTTTTCCACAGAAAATTACTTCATTTGTAATTTCCTCTTCTTATATTTCTCAGTAACTGCAGAAATGTGAGCTAGTCATTTAATTTCAAGTGAATAAAAGCTTTGAGGACTCTCTGTGAAATTGCAACTTTATCTTTCAGTGTAATAGAATAAAGGAGTATATTTGTGGACGTGATGTTTTACTTAGAGGAAAAAAACCTATCTGGATAACTACATAGACAGGAAACCAATGTAAATATGTGAGTTTTTCCATCTAAGTAAAATGAGAAAGATTTTGGGTTTTGAACTGAAGAGCAGTGACTTGGGATGTTACAAACAGCTGAATTAATATTGGACTTCTGGGACGTTTCTGCGAGCGCAACGCAGCCACAAGCTAGCGCTGAATGAGGTCTGGGTTACTTACATTACCCCAGTTAATTTTATTAGTATGGTGCTCAACCTTGGCTGGTATATTCACTTCTCTGAGGCTAATAGAAATATGTCCATACCGCTCTGTACAGTGCCTTGTAGATGCAACCAGCGGGGAAGTGGAATGGGAGAATAACGGCACCGAACATATAAGAGGCTGAGGCGAGGGCTGGGATTTGACTCTTGGAGTGTGTGTTTGGTACCCTGCAAATTCAGATTCCTCAGAGACGAAAGGGGGCCAGGGCTGCTTGGAGTCAAATGGCTGAGTCAAAAGCTGCTGCTATCGGTGTAATCCTGAGCAGGAGCATATGCATAGCCCGTAAGCAGCTACTACATCTAGCATCCCTTTTGGTCATTTCCATTACGTGACCAAAGATGTAATAGCCATGCAGGAGAAACAAACAACCCATTGCAGCGTTTTGCTGTTAGCGTATGTCCACGCGGTACTTTGCCGGCGGGCGTGAGCGCGTCCTTCCCATTCTCCTCTCTTCGCCAGTCCTGTGAGCGTAGCTAGCGCGGCACCGAGCCCGAGCTCAGTGCTCCCAGCTGGGACGGGACCAGCCTGCAGAGCTGTTCTGGAGCTAATTCCATCACCCCAGCTTTGGTTTACCTCTAAAGGCGCTGCCACTGCAGTTCATTTCTGTGAATAAACTGACAGCGTGAATTTTCCGCCCTCGGCTCTTTGTGTTAGCAAATACATTTAAAACAATTGAGTTTCAGGTTTTAGCTGTGAGTTAGCTTTCTTTTCCAGACCGAATTGCGTTACTACTGATGCTCTTTGAATGTGACTTACCCAAGATTAATTTCTGAATTATGTATAAATTGCTTAATCACCTGTGAAACTTCACAACTTTCAACTTTTCATTAGCTGCGAGATGAATGTCAATTAAATGTGTTTGGAAGGCCAGAGCTTGATGGCACATGCAGCAAACACTGCCGATGACTCTGTTTCATTTAATGCAGTAATAATAAACACTCCACAGGCAATATTTCAGCAATCAAGAATGCTTTTGCAGTCTTTTCTATCTATATGTGTTTGGCTAAATGACAAAATTGGGTTGGGGAGGTGCGGGGAAAGGGTAAAAAATGAGTCAGGCTTATTGCCTTAATGTAACCTTCCTGGCTGAAAGTATATTAATTGGCAAAATGAATTACCTCAGACTAGAGCAGAGAAAGGCCTCCATTGTGCGCGGCCGTGGCGTGAAACCTATATTCTTTGGCTTGCACGTTCTTTCCTCGGCGTCGTGACCCATCCCGTCCGATCAGCAGGCTTCAAAGTCAGCCTGCCGAGATTTACAGCACCTTTCAATTGGAAGCTCTTTCGTTCAGTCCGTTTGTGCATTAAGCCGAGTTACTCTGAAGTATTTCACGGTGAAAAATCTCCTTCCTGTGCAGAAGTTGCTCCCAGCTTCTTCCCGCGATGTAGCGTGGTACTTCTTCAACCCGCAAGGGTTAACATGTGGGAAAATGGGTCATTATTTCTTCTTTTATACAAGAGCTTGGTGTCTGGAGCCCTTGCCAGGACCACATGAGACCCAAGAGCAGAGCCTGCTTCCTTCCCAGCCTTAAAGTTGAGGTCCAGCAATAACCTCAGGTAGCAGCGACCTAATCATCTGCTGGGTTGGAAGGACTAGGGCGGTCACGCGGGGGCTGCCTGTGTTTCATCAAATGACAGCTCCATGTAATATGCTTACCTTGCGGCAAGGACTTGAACCAGCCTGTGGCCCAAAGCATTTCATTATCGTCGCTTTTTTCCCAGTCCAGCAAATGTTGAATTGTTCTATCTGTTCGAGATTGAAGGGGAAAGTGACACAACCTTGGGTAAAACAGGCATGGTCATCGTCTGTCTTTTGAGTAAAAGGGGCCATAACTCATGGGGTTTATGCTCCACTATCACTCTCTCCTCCTCCTTTTTGTTATGTATTCAAAGAAGGTAATGATCCCATTTTTTTTCAGGGACCCTCAGTGAAGAATTTGGTTAGCAGGAGATGTCTTGCTGATTCTTGGCTGAAAATAAGTGTGATAGACTGGCAAAACTAACATGAACTTGTAAAACTCTTAATTATCTTTTTTTAGATTTGACAAAGGAAAAGCTTCAGACAATAAATACTGAGAGATTGCACATGAATAAACATGCTATTTCTCACTCATTTCTGCTCATTGGAGTTAAGTGTTCGAATAACAAGGAGGATGAAAGCCGTAGGTTAAATAAGTTCAGTCCAATTTCCCGTAAGCCAATAATCCATCCGAGTGAGCATTATTTGCTGCTATAGATGGTTGCTTCCACGGAGAAATCGAGTCTGAACAGGGCTGGAGACTGTGCAACCTTCCCACCCGCTCAGAGAAGGTCTCCCCAGGTCAGGGGTGCAACCGGCAGTGGAAAAGCCACGCGGAAAGCTGGGGTTTGCCACTGTTTCCACTCTATTTGTTCTGCGGATAAATAAATTGAGGGCTGGAGTCTTCACGGCTGTCAGTGTGCCACCTTTGAACGTCTTCTGTTAGAGAAACAGGAAAGTCAACCACATGTTCAAATTGGTCCTAATTGTTACAGGAAGGCTTCTGAGCGGTTCCAAGACCATCTTTTTCCACTGAGCTTGTATTACAAAATATTTCTGGAATTAGACAGAGCAAGAAAAATAACAACTACTTTTTTATTTTTTCTTCTTTCACAACTTGTATCTTATGTCAAGATGCCTTTGAAAGAAATCTGACCCTGTCCTGTACATTGAATTGGCTTTCTTGCTCTGTGACCTGTGACATGCTCAAGCACTAGGCTTTAAATCAGGGATGGCAGACCTCGGATTAGCGTGGTGGTATTTGTAACCTCTAGCATTTCGTATCCCACTTTCCCGCAGGATCTCCTGCCCTCACTGGCACTGGAACCATTGCTGTCACAGTGGATGATGTCAATGACAATGTCCCCACATTCGCCTTTAACATGTATTCTGCCACTGTTCCAGAGGATGCTCCTACGGGGACAGATATTTTGCTCGTAAACTCCTCAGATGCTGATGCTTCCACAAATGCTGTTATTAGGTAGGTCGTTTACTGTTGCTGTATGTAATACCACCTCGTACCTTGCCTGAAGATTTTTTTCCCCCAGTGTCCATCACCAACATGCCATGAAGCTGTAAGACAAAAGGACAGCTGTATATGTGTAGCTAAATTATTTTGGCAAATCTGGCTTTTTTTGTTGTTGTTGTTGTTCGTAGGCTTTTAGAATTATATTAAGGACAAATAGAGTTGCAGTGTTATTTTAGGTTTTTACTAAGTGAACAGCAAACGGGTTTAACTTGCACCTGAATGTTAATAGGCTAGATTTATATTTCTCAATAAATGTAGAGGTAGGTGAATTAAAAAAATAGAAAACGAAAGAAATACTGAAACTCCAAATAATAGCATGACTGGATTAAGCGCTTCAGCTTGCAGTCTTTATATATAAATTCTCTGCATAAAGGAATACAATAGAGGCTATGAATGATCATCATTAGTGACTGCCATGAGCTTGTGTAGCCTTTGGAAAGGCTTTTGCCCTCTCTTTAGCATAGCTTTTAGAGTTGAGGCCTTGTAATGAAGGATATCGTTAATAGACATAATACAAATCTTTTAAAACATATTCCTGAAGAAGCTAGAAACCCTTGTTCTTGGAGGCTGACAGACTTCTTAAATATTAATCGAAGGAGGTTTCAGGAAGGTATTGGTGGGGAAGAGGAAGATGTACTTTTCAAACATCATTAACGAATTTGCTACAAAAGCTGACTTTTGGGGCAGAGTTAAAGAATTTTTTTTTTTTCACTTACGTTCAAATGAAACCACTCACCCTAAAAATTACAGAATGTATTTTGCAGCTTTAGTCATCTTTAAGCTTTAATTTTTAAGCTAGGCAAATCTAGAAATCAGTGTCACATTTTGCATAAAAATGTCCAAACTAGTGGATAGTGTTGATTTTGTGATAGCATACGTATGTTTGGGGAAGGCTTCAGTATCTCACTTTGAACCTCAAATGGCTTTTCAAACCTAACTGTAGTTTAGAAGACTGCTTATGCAGACTTGGATGCATTTATAATAAACTGGCTGAGCAGATACAACATCACCCAAGACACTAATGCACGTTACACTGCAGACCACTGAACGGTCAACAGAAACCACTACCTGCCTTGCAGCTGCGTTCACGTCTTTTCATATAGTAAACAATTTTCACTGAAAGCCAACATGTTCCTTGGGTAAATTTATGGTTAGCTAGTGTCTTCAGTTTAGAATGAAAATTACAGAAGGTGAGGCATAAAGTTTATCCCATTCAGAAAACCAGTAAAAAGTTGGCATTTGGCATTTTTGCTCTAAGTGCCAGACAGTTTGCAGAGCTCAGCTGATGCAACCTAACTGGGCACTGGGCTGAACACTGGCCATTCCCAGTTTCGCAGACAAGAGTAATGAAGATGCTGAGTGACATGACAAGCTGAAGATTATCCACTGAGGACTGATGTATTGTGAATGGAATACGAAGCAGATTCGTGTTAGTTATTAATCGGAAGGACACGTAGGTAATCTCATCACGTTTAACTGTCATGACTGCAAACACCTGTATCTCTGTTTCCAAACTTACAAAACAGGATATGAAAGTAGCTTCTTTATTTACTTTTGTTAGTTCACCTCAGTTCATTTTTCAAAGTCCATAAGAATATCACTGTGATTGTCACTTTTTTAAAAAAAGGAAGTAAAATAAAACAGAGTTATGTTATGGCAAAGCAAGTGTGTACAAAATACTGTCATATTTTCTTTCCAACTAGCTACAAGCCAGAAATAGAAACTTGATGTTTTGGCATTTTAAATATTTGAAAAGCATCCAAAATTACCATTTATTAAATTGTGAAACAGCGAAGCTTTTAATTCTATTCACTCTTACTCTAAGAAACTATTTCTGGCAAGCTCCTTTAAAAAAAAGAATTCCATACAAAGCATGAATGATTGTAATGATTGCATCCCATAATCAGAAATTATCAGGGTGCTCTCAGATTTCTTTAGTGTGGTTGAATTGCTTTAATATCTTTGCCATTAGTCTTTGTCATTCACTCAGTATCTCACAGGAGAATAGTTAATAAAAATATTTTTTTCCTTTGTAAGTAGCTATTTAAAAATTGTTTTCAGGTTTTGTTTTACACTTTTTAGACTCAGGAACATACTTTGTTTTTCTTGGACAGAATTTGTCCAGATTCAGCATGTAGAGTAATGCAAATCTTAAAATATGCCTGGTATTACAAAACTGGCAAAAGCCAGAGGGACCAGAATACGTAAGGTCTTCTTGTCGGAGGTGCTGAGCGCTCAGAACTCCTTTTCAGTCCTGTTAGAGCCTGTTTCAAAATCAAATCTTTGGTTTCCAAAGGTGGTACATAAAATCCTCCGCTAAAATTTTCATGTTAAGTCAAAAAATGGACTGTGTTATGCAGGAAGGAGGTAATCTTCTGCAAAACTGTTACATGTCCATACAGGCCAACTCTTTTTCTCTTATTTCTGGTGATAACCTGTGAAGTCATTAAGGGAGGATGATGAGGTTGTTAACAGCAATGCACACTTGAGCAGTCTTGTTAAAGATAGTATAGGTAAGAGGGGTCAGCACAGACTAGTCAAAAGGCCAGATTTTAAGCACTGCAGCCAAATTCTTTTTATGCCAGTTGCCACTATTAAAGTTTCAGGGTTTGGTGGGGTTTTGGGTTTTTTTGGTTGGTTTTTTTTTGGCTTGGGTTTGGAATTTTTTTGTAACTGTGCTGAGACACACTTACATTGTCCAGTTGGTTTGCATGCCGTTGTGCTGGGATATAACTCAGAATGTCCTACGGCAAATGTAATTTCTCTTTTTTTTTTTTAAAGTTTTCATATCATCTTTCCAATGCTAAAGCTTGAGCCGTTCTATATATGTGGAAATACAGAAGAGAAAGTCTCTATCTTCTGCAACACCTCACACAGGGTTAAAACATTGCAGATCACAGATGAAATTTGCCCATGCTGCTGGTATTTAGGGAGATTTAAGTGGTGCTTTAGGCTTTGTGCACATTCTTTCCACCCTAGATGCACATTGCTATGGCTGGAGAATAATTACATATGGCCATCATATTATATCATAATTAAGCAATTAAAGTATGCTCATGGCATTCTGTAGAGATTAATGACTGAACAGGAGAAGTTGCCACAGCTTATTACACAGGCTGGCTATCAATCCTCTAGGTAAAGCTTCTGGCCCGTGTTATTATTTCTGTCATAACCTATTCTGAATTTAAAAAGGTGAAGATAGGAATATTATTCTCTTTCATAAAAGCTATTTTCTTCTGAGTCCTTTATAGAATTGTATACCTCAAAAAAAGCTGCTGCTGTGCTGTACCAGGCTTCTCTGAAGAAGCAATGCTAATCACAGCTGTGTTGGTTTTTGTCAGGGTTATAATACTGAACATGGGAATTGTTCATTTTAGCCAGTTCTTGTTTCCTTTGTTTTGTAGAAAACCAATTATCTGAATTAATAAAAAACCATAATATTAACCAATTACCTTTAAAAATATGGCCCAGTGCTCCACATATCTTTGAGATTCATTCTGTACAGACAGAAGCTGATTAAGCGTTCAAAGAAAGACAAATTCACTGTGCTAGTAAGCCAGAGGTAGCCCGTATGACGCACTGCAGTAAGCACACAGTCTGTTCTGATCAAATCACATTTTTGCACACGCACACAGATGTGTGCACGTATATATACACCAATCAAGGGTCAAATTCTGGTCCCAATTAGTCTCTATTAATGGAGCTCTGTGGTTACTCATTTGCTATGAATTACTATGAATTAACAGTGAAATCTTGAATAGCAAAACTTAGCTCAGTATCAGGAAATAATATGAATTACAAATCCTCATATTATTTTTTAAAATTGTCATCCTTTTATTTCAGAAATTAGTATTTTTTCTAATTATATTCTGTGGATTCAGTTAAGAGGTATGTCAGCCTTTTGGAATAATGCTTAATGCATTTGCCCAGGGAAATCAGTACTAGAGGATGCCTCCAGCAGGCAATTTTGAGAGTATGTCTTGACTGTATCTCTAAATGTACAAATGCTCATTCTGCTCCTCACTTATTAGAAATCTATCTGTGGTAAGCAAGCACGCTTGGAAATCCCCAGAAATGTCTTTTATGACAGGTCTGAAAATACGGAAAAGAAAAGAAGCGAAGACAGATGGACAGTCAGAAGAAAATGCATGTGTTGATACCCATCAGCATGGTGGTCTGAACAATATGGAAAATTGTTATTATCTTAAGGCAGCAGGCTGCCTTATGAAACACTAATTGAATTTTTCTGCCTTGGTTTTTCTTTGAAACAGCTATAGGCTTACCGGTGGCAATTCACAATTCACAATCAACCCATCAACAGGACAAATCATCACCAGTGCTCTCCTCGATCGAGAGGCAAGGGAGAACTACACTTTGGTGGTGGTGGCAAGTGATGGGGGCTTCCCCAGGGCTCTCTCCAGTTCCACCAGCGTGCTTGTCTCCGTCGCCGATGTGAATGACAACCCACCCAAATTTCAACACCATCCCTACGTCACCCACGTCCCATCGCCTACCACTTCAGGTAACCTGATCAGTGGCAGTGCTTGGGATACTTCAGACTGCATAAACATCTTAATGAAATGCAAAGCTGTGCCACAAGAAATGTTTCTGAGATGTTCCTCTGCAGCTGTTTTCCAGGTTTTGTTATCTTCATGTTGGGTAGGAATGAATAATGGCAAGGCTCAATATATCACCTGCAATTTAGCAATTTTTTTTAGTTTGTTCCTTCCATCCAAATTCAATTATTTTCCTGCAGTTGTGTAAAGAAGACATAGTGTAAATGAGCACCCGCTCAAACAAATGATTAAATCATTTTGCTGGGGTTAGGAAGGCAATGGCCTCTTTTTCCTCTACAAGTCTCCTCCTGCATGTAGATGTTCTTTTTCCACCCTGAGCAATTCTTAAAGAGGATTTTGTCAACCTCTTCAAAAAAGGCCATATCTATATCAGATGTTAATTACATTGCCTTTCCTTGAGCTAAGTGTTGAAGTAAAATAAAATAAAAGCAAAGCCAAGCAACAACCTTCCTTTTGTGGAACCTACACCCAAATTAAAGTGACTTTACTCAATGCAGGAATTAATTTCTGATTCAGTTTATGTTTAAACAAGCCTGATAAATAAATACATTAGAAATGGGTAAGTCCAAAATACTCATACTTTCTATTTGCAGAATTGGCATTGCAAGGGGAAAGAAAGTAGAATATGTGTATTTGCATGAGGGTGGAGAGAATTTGCGGAAAGATTCTGCTATTTTGAGATTTTTTTTCCAAGATTTAAAATGGACTAATACTGCAACCTCCATTAGCTCAAAACAATAAAAGGATTTTATAATATGCTCACTGTATTACCACAGATTCACCAAACTGCAGTCACAGTGGTTGGCTGTGGAAGTCGGCGACACTGTGTTTTCATGTGAATATGCAGACATGGATATGTGATGCCTACAGAGAGGATTCCAAGACAAATGGTTTACAAAACAAATTTTCTTTTAAAACAACAAAAAGAAGGGCTTTTTTCTGTGTCTTGGGTTTTCTCTCTAAATTTTAAACAATTGCAAATACTTCTCCTTTTTATGGAAGAATGAATTTGTTTACATTTCTTCCCTGTTTTCAGAACAGCATTATGAAATTATTTTATTATTGCATTGTATCTTTGTGTATTCTGACTAGGGCACAGTGCCTTTGTGTGGTTTGGGGGGGCTGTTCTTTAAATGTGTTTGATAAAGAGTACACATAGGTTTAACTGATGTTTTCTGGCAATATCTTTTTGGATGTTTTTTGTATGAAACCCATTATAACTAGAAACATATAGAAAGCCTAAGCTATGTTTACTCTGTTTTTAACTTAGCAAAAACCTAGGGATGCATGCACTTTTTTATTTGCAACTTCCTCAGTTGATAGTTCACTTTCATTTAAAGGGAAATGTTAATATCTTTTCACATTATTTTGAAAGACTGTTGACAATGATGTTACTAGCAGGCATGGTGTCCATTAAAAAAAAACAAAACAAACCAAACAACTTTATTGCAGTCCAATGTAGCATCTGCAATAGCTTTTCCAAAAAAAAACCCCAAAGCCTCATAATTTGATCAAGACTTGTGCCTTTATTCCAATCACAGAATATCTAGTGCACATTTTGAAAGAAAAAGCTTGATTTACTTATTATTTTTTAGTAAATTTTAAAAGGGGGAACTAGTAATAATAATAATTAATAATATAATTTGCTTAAATGAAGCAAAAATCTTAATGTTTTTCTGTCCCATTTCTCACAAGGGTTCAAATACTGAACTTGTCTAAATATTCCTCCCCCTGGAGTACAAATCATTGCACATGACAAATAGTGACATGAAGTATAGTTTTAAGGGGACGCTGTCAAAGTCATTCCTGCCTGTAAATGATTTTGCCTTAAGAGGTTGAAAACAACATGATTTTTATACAGGAATGGGTATTTTCTAAATTTCAGTACCAGTAAAACATCAACAGTGTTCTGCAAATGGATTGGACAGTGTCAGATTTGAAAGACGTGCCGTGCATTAGATCTGTAAATTCCAGTGCAAAAGGACACCCTGGATTCTCCTTGCAGATAGGCAAACGTAAAGGTTAATGCAAATGGTGCCCATATAGTCAAGCTGATTGTGAAGCATGAATTCGAAAGACCTGAAATGTAGTATATTCATGTTATTGCACTGGTGTGCAATAGTTTTGTATTTCTATATGATTTTTACCCCTATCTCAGAGGACCAGCGTGCTTTTAGAAATGCAGTCCTGTTAGTTACTGTCTTCAGAATACTCTTACAATGTCAGAAGCAAGAGGCTATTGGGGAAAAAGGAGCAGCATCTGGGGAATAGGAAAAAAAGGGGCTGCAAGGGAAGGTGGTTGTGTAGGGTAAATGTCTATGGGTGCTGCTTGTTCACTTATGTAACCTTAATAGTCATTGCATTCCAGGGTTTTTTTTACCTGGATAAATAAACTATGAGTACTTAAAAAAAATCAAAATAACATTCAATCTTATTAGATTTATGGCTTTCATAATGTGAATGTTCTAGAAGTGGGGTGCTAGGCTTCCAAAAAGTTGCAGGTCCATTTTCCAATGCAGATGTATGTGCAGCCACTGACATCTGTACATGCATTTCTCTGAATGCAGTGACCTACTTTTCAAACCCCCATTTTTTGGCTGCATGCTTGTCTTGCGGGTTCACAAACTCACCTACCCCTTGCTGAAGTTAATCACCTTGTGACAAAACAAGTTCATTTTCAGAGCACTGTAAGGAAGAGCATACTGCTCCAGGACATGCTTCCGAGTGAAAAGCTGGCATCACGTTTCCTGCAATCAGTGCATTCATTAAAGAACTGCCCTTACTTTGTGCTCCGTTTCAGGCTCGTTTGTTTTTGCTGTGACCGTCACCGATGCAGATGCTGGCTCCAACGCTGAGCTCCATTATTCCCTCATGGGTAAAAACTCTGAGAAATTCCACATCGATCCAGCAAGGGGGGCAATCCTGGCTGCGAACCCGCTGGTGGGAGAATCCGAAGTCACCATTTCTGTTCACGTGAGGGACGGTGGCCGGTACCCCAAGACAGACTCTACAACTGTCACCGTGAGGTTTGTGAACAGAGCAGAATTTCCTCGCGTTCAGGCGGATCAGGAGACCTTCACGTTTCCTGAAAACCAAGCAGTCGGTACACTCGTCACCACCGTCTCCGGATCTTCAGCCAGAGGAGGCTCCTTGTCTTACTACATCGCCAGTGGTAACCTGGGCAGCACCTTCCTGGTCGACCAGGTGACAGGACAGCTTTCTGTCGGGCGGGCTTTAGATTTCGAAGCCATACAGAAATACGTGGTTTGGATCGAGGCCAGAGATACGGGCTTCCCTCCCTTCTCTTCATATAAGAAACTGGAAGTAACGGTGATAGACGTCAATGATAACGCACCGGAGTTTGAGCAAGATCCCTTCATTGCAGAAATAGTGGAAAACCTGTCCCCACGGAAGATACTAACGGTGGCTGCTGTTGACAGGGACAGTGGTCTAAATGGACAGTTAAATTACGAAATAATTGAGGGCAATACAGAAAATAGTTTCAGTATCAATCAAGCCACTGGTGAGATCAGAAGTGTCAGGCCCTTGGACAGGGAAAAATTGTCTCGATACACACTAACTATAAAAGCTTCAGATAAAGGCACCCCGCTCCAGAGCACAACCGTCAAAGTTATCATTAATATTTTAGATGAAAATGACAATGCTCCGAGGTTTTCCCAGATATTCAGTGCTTCTGTGCCTGAAAATGCACCTCTGGGTTTTACGGTAACCCGAGTCACGACGTCAGATGAAGACATTGGGGTGAATGCAGTCAGCAGGTATACCATAAGGGATACAAGTCTCCCATTTACCATAAATCCCAGCACTGGGGACATCACCATCAGCAGACCACTAAACAGGGAGGACACAGACCGCTACAGAATCAGGGTCTCTGCACATGACTCTGGGTGGACGGTGAGCACAGATGTCACCATATTTGTCACAGATGTCAACGACAATGCCCCACGATTTACAAAGCCATCCTATTACCTGGAGTGTCCGGAGCTTCCTGGGATTGGGTTGAAGGTCACCCAGGTTTCAGCCACGGATCCTGATGAAGGGTCGAATGGCCAAGTCTTCTACTTTATAAAATCCCAGTCTGAGTTCTTCCGAATTAATGCAACCACAGGGGAAATTTTCAACAAGCAGTATTTAAGGTACCAAAACTCCAGCGGTTCAAGCAATGTCAACATTAATAGGCACAGCTTCATCGTTACTTCTTCAGACCGAGGCAGTCCTCCATTAATGAGTGAGACAACTGTCACCATTAACATCGTAGACAGCAATGACAACGCACCACTGTTCCTCGCTCGTAAATATTTTACTCCTGTTACTAAGAATGTGAAGGTTGGCACAAACTTAATTAAAGTTACTGCAGTGGATGACAAAGACTTTGGCTTGAATTCTGAAGTGGAGTACTTTATCTCTGATGAAAGCAAAACTAATAAATTCAGACTGGACAGGAGTACAGGCTGGATTTCTGTGTCATCTTCACTAATGGCTGATTTGAACAAAAACTTTCTGTTTAAAGTGAAAGCAAAGGATAAAGGTAATCCTCCACTCTCATCCGAGGTAGCAGTTGAAATAGTAGTAACAGAGGAAAATTACCATACACCCGAGTTTTCTCAAAGCCGTATGAGTGTTACTATCCCGGAGAGCCACTCTGTTGGAACAGTGGTCAGGATGCTTTCAGCCCGAGACAGAGATGCTGCTATGAACGGATTAATCAGATATAATATTTCCTCTGGAAATGAGGCTGGCATCTTTGCTATTAATACAACTACTGGTACACTGACACTAGCAAAACCACTTGATTTTGAGTTACGCCAAAAGCATGAGCTAGTTGTTACTGCCACAGATGGAGGATGGGTGTCCAGAACAGGCTACTGCAGTGTCACTGTTAATGTCATTGATGTGAATGATAATTCTCCAGCATTCAGCCCTGAGGACTACTTTCCCAATGTGTTAGAAAATGCCCCCAGTGGGACAACTGTTATTCGTTTAAATGCCACTGATGCTGACTCTGGACCTAACGCTGTGATTGCATATGCTATTCAGTCGTCAGATAGTGACCTCTTTGTCATTGACCCCAATACAGGAACGATCACCACCCAGGGATTTTTAGATTATGAAACAAAGCAAAGTTACCATTTAACGGTAAAGGCTTTTAATGTTCCAGATGAAGAGAGGTGCAGCTTTGCTAGTGTCAACATCCAATTAGAAGGGACAAATGAATATGTGCCCCGTTTTGTGTCCAAGCTTTATTATTTTGAGGTTTCTGAGGCAGCGTCCAAAGGTACTGTTGTAGGTGAAGTTTTTGCAAGTGATCGTGATATGGGAACTGATGGAGAAGTCCACTACCTTATCTTTGGCAACAGCAGAAAGAAAGGCTTCCAGATAGATGAAAAAAGTGGCCAAATCTATGTTTCAGGACCTCTCGACAGAGAAAAAGAAGAACGAATCTCTTTGAAAGTCCTCGCAAAAAATTTGGGGAGCATTCGTGGTGCAGATATAGATGAAGTAACTGTTAATATCACTATACTGGATGCCAATGATCCTCCCGTTTTTACCTTAGGAACCTACAATATACAAATTAGCGAAGGCGTTCCTCCAGGCACCCATGTCACGTTTGTGAGTGCCTTTGATTCAGATTCTGTCCCTAGCTGGAGCAGGTTTTCCTATTTCATTGGGTCCGGCAACGACAACAACGCCTTTTCCATCAACCCGCAGACAGGACAGGTGACGGTCACTGCAGAGCTGGATCGAGAAACGTTGCCTATGTACAACCTGTCTGTGCTGGCCATCGATTCGGGAACGCCGTCTGCTACAGGAAGTGCCTCTTTATTGGTAACTTTGGAAGATATCAATGACAATGGCCCCACCTTGTCCACCAGCCAAGGAGAAGTCATGGAAAATAACCGTGCGGGAACTCTCGTGATGACGCTTCAATCGTCAGATCCTGATCTCCCTCCGAACCAAGGTCCCTTTACGTATTACTTGCTCAGCACCGGCCCCGCAACCAGCTACTTCAGCCTTAGCACCGCTGGCGTGCTGACAACGACAAGAGAGATTGACAGGGAGCAGATCAGTGATTTCTACCTGTCGGTGATTACGAGAGACTCTGGCGTTCCCCAGATGTCTTCCACAGGAACTGTGCAGATCAAGGTAATAGACCAAAACGACAACCCGTCTCAGCCCAGAACGGTAGAAATCTTTGTTCACTATTACGGAAACCTCTTCCCAGGTGGAATTTTGGGCAACGTAAAGCCACAGGACCCAGATGTGCTAGACAGCTTCCAGTGCTCCCTCACCTCAGGAGTCACCAGCCTCTTCAGCATTCCCGGGGGGACCTGCGAGCTGCACTCGCAGGCGAGGTCCACGGATGGCACGTTCGACCTGGCCGTCCTCAGCAACGACGGGTTGCACGGTGCCGTCACCAGCAGCGTCCGGATTTTCTTCGCGGGCTTCGGCAACGCCACCGTTGACAACAGCATCCTCCTCCGCCTGAGCACCCACAGCGTGCGGGATTTTCTGACGAATCACTACCTCCACTTCTTACGCATCGCCAGCTCCCAGCTGACGGGGCTGGGCACCGCCGTCCAGCTCTACGGGCTGTACGAGGAGAGCAACCACACCTTCCTGATGGCGGCCGTCAAACGCGGCAACAACCAGTACGTGAATCCCAGCGGCGTGGCCACCTTCTTCGAGAGCATCAAAGACGTCCTCTTCCGCCAGAGCGGGGTGCGGATCGAGGCTGTGGACCACGACTGGTGCCTGCAGAGCCCCTGCCAGAACGGAGGGAGCTGCTTGAGGAGGTTGGCGGTGAGCCCAGCTCTGAAGAGTCACGAGAGCGTCCCCGTCATCATCGTGGCCAACGAGCCTCTCCGGCCCTTCGTGTGCAGGTGCATGCCTGGGTACGATGGGAGTCTGTGCGAGACGGACATCGACGAATGCCTCCCTTCCCCCTGCCACAATGACGGGACGTGCCACAACTTGGTGGGGGGCTTCTCGTGCAGTTGCCTGGAGGGCTTCACCGGCATGGCCTGCGAGAGGGACGTCAACGAGTGCCTTTCCAACCCATGCAAAAACGGTGCCGCCTGCCAGAACTTCCCGGGAAGCTTCAACTGCGTTTGTAAAACTGGGTATACAGGTACGCTTTTACTTCTCTATATCTTACAGTCCAGAAGAGATGGGAAGAGGGTGGAAATGTGCCTTGTAAGCACAAGGTTGTCCGAATACGCGCATCCCCGGTAGCTGAGGAGATCCTGCAAAGTGAGGTATTTGTAGTTATGAAACCTCAGAAGACCAGGTGCCCACAGTATTATTTTATTTTAGCTCTGTCCTCAGGCAAATCTCACTTACCTGATTTGCATTAGAACAGAAAGATTTTTACAAGAGCTATTTTAACTTATTAAATGTGTAGAAACCATTTCCAATGTTTAAGTATGATTTTTCTGTTCTTGTTACTGTTAGGCATATTGTGGTAGCATTTCAAGTCTGCTAGGAGTGTGCCAAGCAAGAAAATCGCCCTCTGCCCCAAATTGCTTGCAGTCATACAAGGCAGAAAACAGATGAGAGATATGGGGAAAAAACAGAATTCAGGCAAAATGATCAAGCATGCCTCTTCTGTATTTTGTCCCTTTGTCATTTTTTTTTCATTAACAACAGAAATGTCTGCAGCATTCCTACCTCTTCTGAGTATTTTTCTCTAATATTTATTACACATTCAAACATAGCAGCATTTTATCCCTAGAAAAGCAGACTGATGTTTGCTTCTATCGTGAGTATGATATTTAAGGAAGGTTCTGAACAATTTTAACCATTGCTTATGGCCACTTTTTACAGACATCATAAAAAAATCTAACAAGAGAAGATAAGGTAAGGCTTTCATTACCTTTTCTAAAGAGTATATCTGTATCACAGATGCCCCAAGGCAGCCCAGGTCGGCACAGCCATGCTCATTATGGTGTGTGTATTAGGGCTTGCCACCACTGCCACCAAAATTCATTTGTAACCAGTGGAGTGATCAGGGGGTTATTGTTCTTTTGGGTTTTTTTCTTAAACCAGATTAGTACAGGAGATGTGATACACTTTATTAAAAAGGAGAAGGTTAATCAATTTCAAAATAAAGGTATAACTACTTCATTTAAAGCACAGCTACAGCAGTGGATACATATTTGTTGTGAAAGGTCTGTTGATATAAAGGACACTGATGTGATCTTTTTTGCGAACCTCACAAATATACTACTGAGCCTCAGGTCAGGAGCAATTATTGTTAATTGACAAGCAGTTCTAATTAAGTTACCACTCCAGGATTTTATTTCATGTTGTATTCGTGCATCAAATTATTTTGCCAGGAGCATGGCAAAATAATTCTAGGGCACCTATCCCCTGTAACTAACTCTTTAGGTCATTAGCAGCAGAGATTACATGGGCATATGCTTGCTGTTGCAATGAAGCAAAACACTTCATTAAGTCTAGCAGCATACTATAGTGTATGCCTCTAGCCTATAATTTGAAACATTAAAGAAACGTCCAGCTAATTTTTTCTGGTATTAAAGCTCATATCTTAATGTTCAACCCTTCTGTCAGCTAAAAATAAAGTTCTACATGTGACAAGCTTGAAAAAAGAAGAACGTTTTAACTAAGAAAATGTGATGAGAGACTCTTACAGTTTGAAGTGTTGGATTTCTTTCACGCCATGAATTAAATGTGGCGTCTGATATGAGCTTTCTTAAACTCCTTGTCAACACAAATAACATTAAAACTGACTACCACTGGGGCAGACGTTTCCATTTGGGAGTCAGATCTTTTTAAATCGGTTGGCCATTGCAGAATCAAGAATTATTTAAGTGTCTGGAGATTAATTGATCAAGACAGAAAACAAATGGCATCAAAGTATGCTATTAAAAACCAAAATGTCTTCGGAGTTGAATATCAGCGGAGCTTCTTAGATAAGACTACAATTAATATTCAGTATATTTAGACATTTTATGTCTGCAAAAGCATATTTGAAATTCTGCAAATTTAATATTCAATAGGTTCTGCAAACAAATGTCAGAATACAGATTGTTTGAGAATGCTTGACATAGAGACTATTATGTCGTTGTTATACTGCCAACAGAAAGAGAATACAGCTGCTTGGGCATTTAATCCTGATTCATATATGATTAAGGATAGCCATAGTGAATGTAAAAATAAAGCCTGAAACTGTTTCTTTATGAATATAAATCTTGAGTGCCTCAGCAAAAAAAAAAAAATAAAAGAGACATCCAAAATAGTGGATTTCTAATTCAGTTTACCATATACATAGCTTTGCTGCTTCTCTTGGAATGAAAATACAGTCTCATAATTGAATTTGCTTGCTCGGTAAAAAAATAATATTTACACGGTACTGCATACAAGTTGAAATTAGTATTTTCTGAGACAGACTCTCTGTTCACCATAAATTAGAGTACATGAGCTGTAGACCTTTATAATGGCCTACCTGAAAATTGAGAGTCTTACTTTTCCTTGATTTATTATGTTTCGTCAGCTGCATTTCACTTCATCATACTGCAAAGGTAATGTAGTTCTTTTCACTGAATAGGATTATAAAGACTGATTACCTCAGAGCAACATCATTAGGGTTTAAACAATCTGTTATAATTACATCTCTTAATGATGATCAGGTTTTGTTTTTAAAATAATCACTTTCTTGAGGGAATATACTTTGTGATTTACAGTAGTTGTCTGCCCTTCCTTTGAACCCTTCATTTCCTGTTTTCCAGGTCTCATTAAGATGAAGGAATGTAGGTTTGTGAAATTGTTTCAAATGTAAGATTAAAATATTAGAACAACCACTTTAAAAGATGGACACAGAGAACCATGAAAACTAAAACTCTCAAATCAGCTGAAATCTAACCCAAAAGCATTCAGCTGGTATCTGTTCCTGTTACATTTTTCAATTTTAAAAAACAAATCTCAGAAAGTTAGATTTTTGCATAAGCCCCTACATGTGATATCATCAGCTTGAGGTGATGAATGATAAATGCTGAGTGCTGACTGTTATCAATTTTCCAGCACTACCCGAATTTTTCATGGTCTTCAGAAAAGGATCTTTCTGACACAAAAATGAATGCCCTGAATCCTTCAATATTTCAGCTGAGAAGAGAGCTATAAACTCAACTAACTGCAACAGTCACCTGAACTGGAGTGTAACTGGGGTGGCTCTGGTTTGGAGTCTCCCTGGTTCCCAAAACATTGGCTGAGGCATTTCCTTCCCCTCGCTGGATTTGATACCCTGAAACACTAATCAAACATATATGATTAGCCTAATTCTTTATGCTGTCCAAATAAAATCATTCCCCGAGAAGTGCGTAGTAGTCCGGATGTGTGAAAATGCTTCTTGAAAATTGACTTGCTTAAGCTATGAAAAGACAAACATCTCATAATTTTTCAAGGCACATTACTTAGGTGGGATAAAAGTCTATCAGAGCATTACTCTTAAATTCATGTTGTAAAACTTAAATCAGCAGACTGTTGTGGAAAATGACCTCTGAAACCCAAAACTACCCTAGTTTTGTGAGGTTAAGGTCATTGGCATTATCCTTCTGGAAAGCAGTAAAACTGAGCACTTGTGTTCAGGTGAGGATGCTTTTATGCATAGTGGCAAACAGTTTCTTATCCTCTTCAATCCAGTAAGGTTCCTTGAATGATTTGCTTTATCTGTGCAAGAGAGAATTTCAAAATAGCTAGTACTTGTGTAAATTCTCTACTCAGGAAAAACAGTCCTCTCTAAAAATCCTTTTTTTTTTTTTTCTTCTGTCTACAAAAAATGCTATCTAAATATAAGCATAATATTTTAAGCAGAATGGCAAAAACAATGGGTTTGCAAGCTATGTTTTCTTCTTCCAAATCTAAATCTTTAGTACACACCTTATTGTGTCTGTAACCCATGGAAGCGGTAGGCCATCAGGGTGGACTTGAACAAATATACTCTTACATACTCTTAAGGTACTGGAAAGCTAGCATTAGCATACTGCAAGGGAGATAACTGAAAATGGTAGGACAACCTGCTGCCATCTTGGATGGCTCTACTTGCTAGAAGAGTAAGGTGTTAAAAAAAGTCGAAGTTCAGCAGAAGCTGCAGGACTGAGTACAGTGTAACTGGTATCACAGCCACTTACCTGGAGGAATCCCCATGGTGACAAACAAACAAGAGAAAAACCCTGCTGGGAATGGGGGTTGGGGTCAGTTCATCACACGTTGTCTCTGCTGCTCCTTCGTCCTCAGGGGCAGGACTCCTCACACTCTTCCCCTGCTCCAGCATGGGGTCCCTCCCACGGGAGACAGTCCTCCATGAACTTCTCCAGCGTGAGTCCTTCCCACAGGCTGCAGTTCTTCACGAACTGCTCCAGCGTGGGCCCCTTCCACGGGCTGCAGTCCTTCAGGCACACACTGCTCCAGCGTGGGTCCCCTGCAGGGTCACAAGTCCTGCCAGCAAACCTGCTCCAGTGTGGGCTCCTCTCTCCATGGGTACGCAGGTCTTGCCAGGAGCCTGCTCCAGCATGGGCTTCCCACGGGGTCACAGCCTCCTTCGGGCATCCCCCTGCTCCGGCGTGGGGTCCTCCCCAGGCTGCAGGTGGAGATCTGCTCCCCCGTGGACCTCCCTGGGCTGCAGGGGGACAGCCTGCCTCACCATGGTCTTCCCCACGGGCTGCAGGGGAATCTCCACTCCGGCACCTGGAGCATCTCCTCCCCTCCTTCTGCACTGTCCTGGGGGTCTGCATAGGGGTTTCTCTCACATGTTCTCCTCCTGTCTTTGGCTGCAGTTGCGCAGGTTTTCTTTCCCTTTCTTAAACGTGTTATCCCAGAGGTTCTACCACCATCGCTGATGGGCTCGGCCTTGGCCGTTGGCGGGTCCATCTTGGAGCTTCTAGCAGCTTCTCACAGAAGCCACCCCTTTAACCCCCGTGCTACCAAAGCCTTGCCACGCAAACCCAGTACACACGCATTTAAAGAGGAAAAATAAGCTTCATAGGCATCTTTTCTTGGATCGTTATTCCAAATGTAAATAGATAAATTTTTCCCAGGTCTTTAGCACTTCAGTGAATGGCAAAGAATAGCCAAAATTTCTTCTTCCTTTAAATAAATACTAGTTTTAATAGCTCTGATGAATTGTTAAATCAGAGTATTCATCTTCTCCTGTGTCAAAACAGTTGGAATAAATGCAAACATACTTTTATTAGTTTCATGAATTATTCAAACATTTGTTAATTATGAAGATGTTGTTATTCGCTGGTTAAAATATGTGCAGCTAAAATAAACATCCATATTCTGATGCTGACTCAGCAAATATGCCAGCTTTAATGTTAGCTGAGAAAAAAAAAGAGTATTTAGACTGAATTGCAAAAAACTGAGTAAGCCTTATTAGCTACACTTGATTTTTGTGAAAACTAAGAAACATCATTGAGCTATTTTAAGCATCTCTACCTCACTCTTGCTACGTGTTCTCCTCAGTAAGTCAAAGATCTGTTCTATATACCATAATTTTAAAATAAAGAAAATAGCAAAATCTAACATAAAAAGTTAGCTCATCCTTCAGTCATGCCCGTTAGAGAATAAAATATAAATAAATACCCCCAAAGCATAATTAGGTTCAGACACTGGAAATGTTTCCTGGATTTATGGTGAATCTACAAGTTACATATTAACCACAGGAATCCTCCAGTGCTCTCTTTCCATCCTGCTTGCAGTCACACGTGGAAGGCTGCTGCTCCCATGGAAGAACTGCCTGCAAACTTCTTTAGGTTAAACAGAAAAGTAGAGGGGAAAAATAAGAGGTTTACTTAATTAGGTGACTGAAGATGCGAAATTCTGAAAAAGCTAGCAGAGTTAATATAGCACAGTCCTGATTTTCTACAGTTTTAGGGACCAGCAGTTCCTAAGGACTGCATATTGTGCATTGCTGTCACATGAGATGTAAGAATTATAAGATAAATGTGGCATATAAGAATGGATAGCCTCTATGCAAGCTCTTGTTGTATTTTTAACTTAAACATATATTATATGATCGAGCAATAAAGTAATTCATTATCAGAGCAATAAGGCAGTCTTAGCCTTTGCTATGTGTATATATCCTGGCCTAGATGAAGTTCAAGGAAAGGTCTGGAAGAGCGTGGCTGATTTTGCTGGGTTTCGTGGAGAAGCACAAGGGACAAACATGACAATTCTTTCAAGTTTTTGCTGAGCAGGCAGCGAAGGCTGGCACTGCTGGCAGAAGGAAGGCAGGTACCAAGAGTGGTGTATAGTGGAAGTGTTGCAAAACTGATAAAAGCTAAGCAAAGAAAAACTTAGAAGTGAAGACCAATACTTCTGTAGTTAACATTTCCATACAAAGAATATTTTAGTTTTGTACAAAGAACCCCCTTGTCAGTATTCGGCATCTGTTAAAATCTTCACTTTTTCTCTTGGTTCCCTTCCTTGTTGAAATGAATTATGTGATTTCAGTTTATTCTCTGGTGAATAATGTTTGCCCCATGTGACAATGTCTGCTTAGAAAAGGACTGTATCCAGGGTAACTTGTTTTAGCTCTGGAGGACTGTGGTCCCTCCGAGTCAGGAAGGAGGTTGTAACTGATGAGGAAAAATCAGAAAAATCATATAATGTACAATAGCAGCCTGTGTTCAGCATGTTGTGCTCATGCAGGGTCCAGCCAGGGCTGTCCGTGTCTCCTTCATACTAATGAGTACATTGCATTCAATGTGGGGGCAAATGTTTTTTTTTTCTTTTTTTAATTCAGCATCTCCTTTCATTTCATGATCTCTCTTTTACAGACACCAGTTAATTAAAAAAATTAAAAAATTAAAAAACAAAACAAATCCACCAATACTACCTCTACGAGATAATTACAGTGAGACACTTGAAAAGTAAAGTGAATTTCTCTGAGTTGCGTGTCGTGCCTGCGTCAGGGCTGGGAGCAGCCCAGCATCGTGTCTGTGTTTCCTCCCCTCTCCATCCCACAGCTGCAACTGGTCCCTGGCCCCCTCCCTCCTGGCTATGCGTTCAGCATTGGTTCATAAGCTCGTTACCTAAATACCAGCCTGACTTTCCTCTTGACCTGAATACTCTGACCTGGAAATTGCTTTTATTTCCTAATTGCAGGGAAAACGTGTGACTCCACTGTCAATTACTGTGAGTGCAACCCCTGTTTCAATGGTGGATCCTGCCAAAGCGGGGTGGAGGGGTACTACTGCCACTGCCCCTTCGGTGAGTACGCTGCTCCTCCTCTCTGCTTGATCTTCCCTTTCCCTATTAATAATTCTCAAATCGCTATTTATTTTTACCCGCATAAAACCGAGGGGTGTGTATATGGATCCCGCTTCGTGGGCAGGTGTTGGTCATCTCCTGGCCCCATCCTTTCTGGTTTTCCCCAGCTGCAAGTGAGGAGCACGACGTTAATATTGGCACTTTTATATTTAGTAGATTTGATTAAAAGAACCTGACTGAATCAAAACAGCTTTGTTAGCTCCCACCAGTACTTGCCCATTCAATTTATTGTATGTTAATAAAGTTCTGAGTTCCAAAACCAGAGTACTATTCCAAGAATCAGAGAAGTGTATAGTACCGCCAAAAAAGTTTAGTAATTATTAGAATTTAATTAGCCCAAATTTTGTTTGTGGAATGAACGCAATAAAGACAGAAAACAACACAGATTTTTTTAAGGTATCATGATATAATTGCAGCAAGATTCGTTCTGAATGCAGATTAATCCAGAATTGTCATTGTTTATATAGAAAAGCATGAGAGTAAATGCAACAGATTAACCAAAAACTAGATACACCTGAGAAATCATCTACAATATTTTAAGGCTGCTGAAAACCCTCACACAAAAGTATGGTTCTCAATACGCTTTTCTAACTACCTCTGAATATGGTCTTCTACTATCATGTGGAATAACTTCTTTATTCTGTTTTATTTCCTTTGTTTTATGTTTCCTCAGAGTTTATTCGTTTCCTATATAGTCATAGTCCCTTGTAAATGTAACTAATATTCATAAATTAAGTAAGTTTTTTCTCGTTGCTGCAGTAAAAAAAAAAAAAAAAAACCAAGGGAAATTACATTACAGAGATCTGAAAAGAAATATATAGAATGCATCAAAATATTCAGATCAATAAAAATACAAGAAGGCATAATATTTTGGTCACATATAGACTTATATTGTATATATAAAAAATGAACCACTGATTGAGAAACAGTCCAGATAACAGCTATAAAGAGAAAAGTAAGCTCAAGTTACAAATTTATTTCCTTAACTGGATTAACAAATGCCTGATGATAATTAACAACCATATCTGACATAGCTGTCAAACTCACTTTTTTTTGTTTTCTAAAGAAACCATAGAGCTCAATGAAATGTACTTTGTTTTTCAATAGATATAACTATCATTTGTAACTCAATATTTAAGTTAAATATATATACTTCACCACCCACCTATGGGTAATAGGATTCTTCTGTTCAAGTTGCATATTTTTAATCATACATTAGACATTTCTTAAAGAGCCTGTGTATCATAGCCATGTCTAGAGCACATCAATACTTTGTTTCTGGGAGAATGCACAGTGAGGAGAAAACTACCTGATACCAGATTTTACTTTTCATTTTGCAGGTGTTTTTGGGAATCATTGTGAACTGAACAGTTATGGATTTGAAGAGTTGTCGTATATGGAGTTTCCCAGTATGGATCCAAACAATAATTACATCTATATAAAGTTTGCCACTATAAAAAGTAACGCCTTAATGTTGTATAACTACGATAACCAAACCGGAGAGCGGGCAGAATTTCTGGCCCTGGAAATAGCAGAAGAGAGGCTAAGATTCTCCTACAATCTTGGCAGTGGCACATACAAGCTTACCACAACTAAGAAGGTGTCTGATGGACAATTTCACACAGTTATTGCCCGGAGGGCTGGAATGGTAAGAAATGCTAAAATGAGAATTTAAGACAAGTTCAGCCAAGTCACTTTGGCTTCCACATGAACTCAGAGGAACATAAAATTAGTAACGTTGCATTTGCTAGCAGAACCTCCAACTTTGGAAAAAAACCTCCCTCGTTTCTGTCTTACTCCAAGACCTATAATGGTTTGTTTAGTATGATGATGATAAAGAATAATTAAAAAAACATGTGCAATGCCCTGTACTCTTAATGTGAAAAATGAGAACCAGGAATAATTAATGAAATAAATTACTACACATGAGGCTAATTAACTGACGCAGATTACAGGGATTATTATTAGGGAAGGCTAATTAACCATAGTAACTACAAAAAGCCTCAAAATAATTTTTCTCAACATTTGGAAAATAGAAGCAGACAAACTTAAAATTCCAGGCATCCCTGACCTCTTTGAGCGAGTTTGGAGATTTTACCCATTTCATCAGACTGGAAGCCTGTTTTTCCTCTGTAGCATACATGTAAAAAGTTCAAAGGTGCTACATTGAGAGGGTTTTTTGGGGGGAAGGAGGGAAGTTACTTTTCTTTTTGTCCCCCAGAAAGCATCTGAGGGGAGGAATTCTGCCAAAAACTAGACTGGGACAACTGATCACCATATGCCTGATACTCTGACCCCTCTCCTGCCTGCATTTTTTTTCCAGTAAATGTTTTGTATTCCTCTTCTCTCATTTTTTAATAATATTTCCAAAGCAGAACGTAAACCAAATGCTCTTTGAGTTCAAGCCAGGCTTTTTGACTCCACAATGTGTGAGCTAGAAATGAAACCAAATCTATTTGCCATCCATAATCAGTAACTATTGCCCAACAGCTCTCTTGTTAGGCAGAAATGGCCAGCATACGTGAAATCCCATATTCTTCCCATGTTTGAAATTAAAGTCATATAAGAATAATATATGGTTCGGGATCCACATTTTGTTTTATATATTTCAAGCCAGAAGTGATGTAGGGAATAAAAGAATAAACTGTTCTACCCAGTGTGGCTCCCCCTGAGTCCTTGTAGAGATTTCCCATCACAAACTGCTGCAGAAGGCAGTGGTGCTGAGATACTGCCCTTTTCTATTTTTAAGCTGCTCTGTTCGGAGCGCCCTGCTGAAGACGTTCAGGTCCAGGGTGAGAGGTCCATAGGCACGAGTGTCCCGAGAGCAGCACAGGCACGTATTGCCTTATGGTCTGGGGTTCTTTGTAGGACCAGGGTTGTCTCCTGACCTTCCTAAACGGTGGGTTTTTTCTTCTCTCTTAGCAAGTCTTGAGTCTGAAACTGCATTTCAGTTGCATAGTGCAAGATCTGATTTCTCCATTTATTGAGGGGAGTATGGTTTAGTCTTCAGCTGGATTTGCAAATCCAACTTGTGTGTGTTTGTAGGAGTTATATATCCAAATAAGATGAAGATAATTGTGATTTGAGTAATGACTTTGTTTTAACGTGCCTTAATATCAGATAGTTAATAATATGTATCACAGCTTCCAAACAGTAAAGCCCAAAGGTGCACCTAAATCTTGAAAGGCACCATGTTCCCATTTTAGCAACTAAATTAGTGTGATATTTCCATCAATACGATTCAAATGGCTAAGTATAGGAGCACATGCTAAAAATCGCAACAACCGGAAAAAAACAGAGCAGGAAAATGTTTTACTTGTAGATATGCCAGAGGGCTAGACTATAGAAGAAGAGATAACATAAAAAGGACTATTTACAGAAAATTTCAGTTATGAGTGCTTCAGGCTGAAAGCAAACATTTAAGACAACCTATACGTTTGTGTGATTTTTTTTTTTAATGTTTAAACCTTCTCAGTAATGTCAGCTGTTTACAAACACAGTATGTGAAAAGAATCACCTTTGTCTTAGATATTTCTGCTGCAGAAAAATGTCTCCCAGGTGTCCAAAACTGTATAAAATAGCCCTCCTTCAGGATTCCAAATCTGTCATTTCCTACAGCACAGTGGGATTTTATCGGAAACTGGTAAAATCATTAAGTTGTCAGTCCTGAGCTATTGCAGAGTGACAGGATAGAAAGTCTCATAATGCGGCAAGGTAACCAGAGAGTAATGCTTAAGTAACAAGCAGGAACATTTGACTAACATTAGAAAATAAATTGTATGAACTCCGGTCCAAGTAAAATATATTCTCAAGTATCTAGCCCTTCAGCTGGGGTTGTAACTTGGCTTTCACAGCACATAGCGATGTAAGTTAGGGAGATTACACTGATTGAGCTAAGAACAAAAAACTCATTTCATTTTTTGTTGTTCATATGCTGAAGGAAAATATGTATGCGTGTGATGGCATACAGACCAGCCAGCTTATTATTCTTTCTATGAATTGTTTCATTTATACAGGGCTATAATCTGCTTTGGAACTGCAGACTGACCTTTCTTGGGAGAAGCAGTTTGCTTATTATGTATGGAAAGAAATTCAAGATAAGCTTTCATTAAAAATAGCAAATTGAACAATTTAGGCGGACTGTAGGGCATGATTTAGGGCTAAGAGCTGTGAATGTATTTGGTCAATATAAGGTGTCAGCTCACAGTATGTGTTTGGAAATACCATGGACAATCTATGGGGATTTCAACAGGACGTTGTTAGTGAACTTAGTTGCAGGCAGGAAAAAAAGCCGTTGCAGAGTAATGATGTACTGATAGCTATTGCTGTTTGCTCAGCTCCTGTAGAGTAATCTAAATCAAAATATAAACCAAGGCCTTTTTAAAAGTGACGTTTGATTTAAATTTGCTGTAAACCTGTACCACACATCTAGTTGAAACATGAGAAGCTGATATGTACAATTTGGAGATTATGTTTATTTTTCTGAAAATTTGTCTTAAGGAATAACTAACCTTCAGGAGGTTTTTTTGCAGCGCATCTGTTATTAATAAATTGCTGTGGGGAAAATTCTTTGCTAAATATTGAATAAAATAAAAACTCCTTTTTAAATCAGCAGGAATTATTTCATGATTTTAGTGAAGGCTTTGGTTAGACTTTTAGAGATTCCAAATAAAAGTGCCATGATTCACTTTAGCGTAAACGACAGAGATGGGCAGTGAGGCAACCCCGTTGTCTGGGGCTCGAGGGCTTGGAGATAATAATAAAGAGGAAGACTGCTCTAAGTGCTGGTGATGCTTGGGACTTCTCTGAATGTCAGCTTGGTCCCAGTGCAGGTATCCACACATTTCACCGTTATGAACATGGGGCAAACATCCCTAATGACGTATCAGCCTAAGGGTTAACTTAATCAGGTCCACTTGGTTAATCTTTTAAGTATTATTGAGTGGTTGGTTGTTATTTTTAACTAGTAATGTCAGTGTTTGTACACCCGGCTTTTGTAACGTGTTTTTTATCAAGTTCAAGCAATATGTTTAATGTCACGATCAAGCCCCTGAAGGAATGCCCTTTGTGTTTGGAGGGAGCAGCTCTCTGTTCAGATCAAGAGTAGGACACGCTATGAGCCAAAATAACTGCAGTTTCAAGGAGTAAAGCAAACAAACATGAAAGAAACCCTACCCGTATCTGAAAACTTTGTGTTTAACTGGTTCTCTGTATGAAGCAGTCGGTTAGCTCACTCTTGGTATTCACTGTGTTGATGCAGAACGTAGTTGATCAGTGGCTCTGAAGCACCCTGCAATCCCAAGTGGCACAGTAATATACAAGTGTTCCATTCTAGCCAAGTCCTTGATATAACATATTTAATCATAAATATTTAATGTGGTTAGGGACTGCAACCTTGTAATATTCAGCGTATTCGTGTGCGTGGCTTTTGCAGGCAGCATCACTGACAGTGGATTCCTGCTCTGAGGATCAGGAGCCAGGCTACTGCACTGTTAGCAATGTGGCTGTTTCTACTGACTGGTAAATAATTCTTCATTTTGTGGGGGTTTTTTTGGAGTAAAATGAAAAAGAAATCACCCTCTAAAGCCAGAGGAATTTGGAGTAATGATTACATGGCCTTAGCCCAGCCTCAAGCAAGGGATAGATACCTCAGCTGCACTCCTTCAGAGGCATGCAAAGGCAAGGCTCCCAAGCATCATTTTCTCCCGTCTTTGCAGAAGCAAATTAAATTTTCTACATGTACTGCTACTTGCTAACTCAGGCTACTTTTCTGTATGGAGTTTATTCATGACAAGGAGTTTATTCACAAATCCCCAATTTTTGACTCCGTCTGTGTCCCCAGGCTCTGGTGGCACACAAGAAATGTATAGCCATGGGTAGTCTGCACTGTGGTCTAAATGGGGATAAGACTTATTGCCTCATGCTATGAGATTTCACGTCATGATCTAGAAAGAGTTAACAAATTAGGGTATCAGGTGCTCAATTACTGACAACTTGTAAACCTTAGTTGACAGTAAAACACAAATGTATTTGTTATAATCAACTGGCTTTTAAATATACAGCACTACTCTTTGACAGTTTGAAGTTCTACAATATTTAGTGCTACAAATCTTTAGCAAAGCCTCTTCCACTTTTACATTTTCAATCGTATCTATCTTGCCAAAACCAGGCTCAGGCTTAAAATGCTATTACTCTAGTAGCACCTATATTTCACTCCAGTGTTCAGTTTTGGGCTTTGATTTGGGGTCTTTATTTATTTATTTAAGCTGCACCTCTAATTTCTTATAAAGGTGTAAGAAATAATATCACCTGATTACTGCTTTCTTTAAAAAAAAAATATTAGGAGTAATTACTTTGATGTTGTTTTCAGTAATGTCCAGATGTCATCTTTTACAGTTTTCATTTCTGAAATATTGGGCCATACAGAGAACAAACCTTATTTCTTCTGTTTACCGTAACTAACTCAGAAGCCTTTCTGTCACATCTTTAGATCCTCTTTGGAGATAACAATAACTTCAGTTGCAATCACTTTGGCTAATTTCGTACAATAATCACAATCATATTTCCTGTCACACGTGGTTTCCTCCCTAGCAAAGGTGTTATATCTTTTTAAAATAATGAATCCATCTTACTGCTATTTAAATATCATCTACAATTTAAACGATAATTGGGTAAAAAACGTTATGATTTCAAGCACGCTGCTCAGTCAAGTGAATAGAAGTTTTGACATGCAATAACTGAGTGAATTTAGAGTCATACCCATTATAACTGTTAGTTCAAGCACTACTGACCTCTCTGTCTCCCCTTCTAAATGCAAAATACGCATTTTGGAAGAGGAAGTTTTAGCCGCAGACTAGCTGATGGTTACAGTTCCTGTGTTGTCATTGCTATCTTAATGTCTGATACTGATAAATTATTTTTCTGACTCTTTTATAGGACTCTCGATGTACAACCAAATCGAGTTACTGTTGGTGGCATCAGGTCTGTAGAGCCCATCCTTCAAAGGAGAGGACAGGTGGAAAGCCATGATTTTGTGGGCTGTATAATGGAGTTTGCAGTCAACGGACGTCCCCTGGAGCCCAGCCAGGCTTTGGCAGCTCAAGGAATCTTAGATCAGTATGTCTGCTATATATGGTATCGAATGGACTGCGTTTACAATAAAGGAAGCCATCAGGAAAGTCAGATGCTATTCCATTCAGACACCGTCAGCTATTTCTTGTAAAAAAATGACTGTAGAATTTATTGTAAAGTGTGAAAAATGTAGGAAGAAAGTGAATTTGGATGAAAAGTTCACAAAAGATTACAGAGGCTTCAAAAAAGCAACATCATTAGATTTCTATTGCCAGTTATTTTTAATGTTGCCTTTCAGGCTGAAATAGAGTAGCCTTGTTATTGGGTTTCTTTATAAATTTTGCCTGGGTTTGACTGTACTCGTACTATTTGCTAACCCTCTACTTCTTATTTCTTTTTAATCCACAATGTCTGTTCTATCACTTTGCCTCTCAAGTATCACTGAATTTCCCTCATATCCTCCGAGTGATGTTTCAGAGATTATGAACTATCTGATTCTGTTGGTTTTTCCATCTCAGTATTTGAAGTCACAGTTCTAGCAGTAATGTCAGTCTTTCGTCCAAATTTGCTAGCTCACCCTTCCTCTTTCAACCCCCAAGTCTGCAGTGTTCATTGTGAGATGAAGTCTCTGGAGTTCTGCAGCATAAAAAGCACCTATAAGAGTTTCTTCTTCTCTTGCATAAGAGATAATAGGAGTTTCACTGTCTCTGAATTAACTTCTTTTCATAAGACTGTTATAACATGACGCTGAAAATTGGGATCTATTTAGAAACACGAGCTGTCTACGGGGAAGAGCCTCTCCATCTTTGCATCCCTAGGGGGGAAGAAAGGGAGTATCGTTCAAACACAGGATGCTTCCCAGCAAATTTGCTCCGCTTATTTGTGCACACATTCTTCAGCATCTACTTTTCTGCTTTATTTCAGGTGTCCCAGACTAGAAGGCGCTTGCACGACCAGCCCCTGCCAACATGGTGGCATTTGTGTTGATCACTGGTCATGGCAGCAGTGTCACTGCAAAGAAGGACTGACGGGAAAGCACTGCGAAAAATGTATGGAGGGGGTTTTACTGTCTTTCTCTTTAATATACATCTAACTAAGGTTTAACCAAATGCTACTAAGAGTTTCTTTTCAGGGGCATGGGATAAAGAATTTTATAAAATAATGAAAACAAGCAGCATGCTTGCCTCTTAAATAATTTTGAAGGAAAAGTCCACAATGGACTATTGTCCTTTCATGAGCTAAAAATAGTAGCAAGTTACATATATTATGTTTTCTGGTCTGTATATCACATTTTAGGTAACTTGCACTCATTTAAAACTACTGCTTCCCAATAATGCATAATCAGTAACTAAAATAAAGCTATCCCGTAGGAGGGATTTGTGGACTATGGGGAGGTAAGAGGGCAAGGGAAAACCCTTCCCTTCATGTAAACATTGTGTGTATGTGCTTATGGCTTCTCTGAACTCTAGGTCTTTTTATGAAATGACCGTCAGATTATATGCAAGAAAATATGCTAAATGTAAATGAAAGCAAGCCATCTACACTCTGGGGTTATTAACTCGCATACGGATAGCTCTGTAAATCAGTACAGGATTGTCTAGGAGAGCAGCATGATTTATTTCCATGTAGTTGTAGTATAGCGACTGGGCTTTGTTTTCTTACATGTCCCATTATTGTTTAGCTGATTTATATGCTTTTATTGCGCTGGTTTACAAAAGAATTTAGCCATAATTTTAACAGCATTTGGTAGTCAGTGCTCTGCCATTTTTTATTCTTTTTTTTATGCCATAACAAATAGAAAGTCATTATCTCTGCCCTGAAGAGCTTAGAGTTCAATATATCATGAAGCCCTGCTTGCAGTAATGGAAACAGTAACATCCCTGGGAAGGAATTACAGTTCTGAGAGCCAAATTTTTTTCCCTACTCCCTCACTTGTTCCCTAGTGAGTTTTAATTTACTATTGACTGATAGCAGCAGTAAATTACTAGCACACTCCCACTCTCAAACACACATTCTGGTTGAAGCCAAAGAATAGAGGGGCTGAAATTGCCATCCACTCCTGCTCTCCCCTCTGACCTGCTCTGAACTTCATCTCTGCTCTGAAAGAAAATGGTCATTATTAGGCAGATGATCGCAATAGCTGTAACGAGCTGCATACTCAGTATTTCCCCGTCCTTGTCCCAGATATTACTGCCGACACTGCCTTATCGCTAGAAGGCAAAGGACGACTTGACTACCACATGAGCCCAAACAAGAAGCGAGAATACATGATGAGACACGGCACTCGAGGCGCCAGCCCAGGACCCCCGAACGCAGACCGCTTGGAAGTGAAATTCAGGACAAGAAGCGAGAACGGCATTTTAGTTCACGTCCAGGAAAGCAGCAACTTCACTACCGTGAAGGTAAGATTACAGCTAATGCAGAGTTTGATTTGATTGGACTGCCTCATGCATAGTGATCAAAATCACATTTTTCCATTACTCTTGCTGTTTCCTTTATAAAATATTAGGTTTTTAGCTGAGGCTAGGCACTGCTCCAGTATCATTCATCTTCTCAACAATTCCCTTGCAATTTGCCAAGGTATCAGAAGATCTTGATGGGTTTGTATCTAATCAGTTTTGTCTAGACTCCAAATAGTGACTGTTTTAAGGCAGCAAGAGCAGTACTCGTTGCCATATTTGTTATCATCAGTAAGTTACACTCTACAGAACAAATTGTTTCATTGTTGGCCTTTTATCTTCTAATTTTTCGGGCCTTGAACCCAGACCTTCCTTAAGCTAGCAGACAATTGCCAAAAAGTTTTCATTAATTCCTACTCGCGTGGCTCATGCTTATCAAACTAGGAAGTGAGGGATAACTTGAATTCATGAGGTTACCCATAGACCAATGTCAATATCAAATTATTTTGAGATACGTAGCTGAATTAATGCTTCAAATGCCACACAGTTTTGTTTTCTTCCCAAAGAGTTTATTGCTGCAGAAGTTACCTTTCTCAAGAGAAAGCGATGGTTCAATTCCTGGCTATGACTCAGTCCATTTACTCATAACTCTAAATGAGTACAGCAGTGATGTTGGCAAGCCCCTTTATTGGGTTGGTGTGAGCTCCAAGTTTCCTTGACTGCTGTAAGGCTTTCCAAGTTTTTTCCCTGACTTTTAAAGAAACTCATACAGAAATTCACACTTTCTAAGCTTCAGCCCAATGGATATTCTCCACCTGCCTGATCAGAGATGCAGACCTTTCCTGACACACCGGCTGCATTTAAGAAGCAAGTCTGCATTACTTCCCTGGCATATGCTTTTACCACATCATTTGATAGGAAGTTTCTGCCTCAAGTCATATTAGCAGATAAGATCTCATAATTTTGAGTTCTGGAGAGAAAAAAACAAATACTACCTTTTTCTCCCTAGTAGAATTTGCTAGGTCAGCTCTATAGGCATTATTAAAAAAAAGAAAAAGAGAGTTGCCTTTCCTGGCTGAAAGCACTAGTGGTGTGTTTATGCAAACACTCTTATTATTGTTAATATTGGTGAAGTTATACAAGCAAGCAGAGGGTGTCAAGTCCCAGACCCAGCTGTGCAAGAGCAAAGAGCAGAGGTTTGCCTGGTAACAGATGCAGAAGTTTGAGGAAGGAGAGGTAACATCACTGTGCTGATTGTTGCCGAAAAGTTTCCAGATGATGCTAGTTAATAAACTGTAGTAATTTAGCTGTAGTTAGTACAGTATGGCTTCTGCACCGACGCTCATACCCGGAGTAGGTATCACGACAAGCACTTCCCTCGGCAGTGGCCCAAGATGTCAGTGAAGCCAACCCACGCATAGGTCTCCATAGCATCTCAGTCTGCTCCCAGTGCAGAAGATGAGCTTTAGGGACTTCTGTTTGCAACTCTTGTCAGTCTTCAAAACAGACCATTTTATAACTTGATTTTGGGGTCTTTTAATAAGCCTGTTATCCAAAATGTAAGCATTCAGAGAAAACCTGCCATGTATTTTTAATATTAAACTGTGCTAGGGAAAAGCTACAAATCCTGTGGCTGCTTCCATGCCTCTGCATTTTTCCTCTTGTAGTTAACTGGTTTTGGTGTAGCTGGGATGGGGTAAAATTAAAGAAATGGTAATAAATCAGACCCACTGAGATTGCGAGCAGCTGATTCACTAAATGATGGATGTAAACTCCCCCCAAAGAACCCAAGAGAGGTCTTTATGATAGAAAGGGATCCTTAATCTGGGAAAGGTACAAAACCTAGCAGATTAAATTAAACAGTGGTCAAATTCAGATAGAAAATGCCCCCCCCCCCCCCAACTCACACAAAGGAAAGAGGGTAGGGGATTCCTTATTACTAAAGCTCTTTGTCACAACTTATCGTCCTACAAATAACACACATTGCAACTAATTCAGTTAGAAGTAATGGGATAAATACAGCAGGTTAAAGATGAAATTGCCTGCCTTGTTTTAGCTGGAAATCTCATCTGAAATCAGATTAAATTAACATAACTGTAGCTCTAAGATCTAGGAATTGTACGGGTAGAGAATGTGGATGACGTTACCTATATGAGCTAACATATCTATTTGTTAGGGTGCTGAGGCACTGGAACAGGTTGCCCAGAGAGGTTGTGCTGCCCCATCCCTGGAAGCGTTCAAGGCCAGGTTGGATGGGGCTTTGAGCAACCCGGTCTAGTGGAAGATGTCCCTGCCCATGGCAGGGGGGTTGGAACTAGATGATCTTTAAGGTCCCTTCCAACCCAAACCATTCTGTGATTCTATGCACATACCGAGTTGCAGGAATAAATCAGAACATAGCTCATTTAAGTGATATCTCATCCAGTGGGCTATAAATCTGTAAAGGCTAGTGCTCAGATTTAAGACAAATAAGCAATTTGTTTGGTAAAGGAGACTCGGAATGTTGGTAAAGTTGAATCATCCTTGTAGTTAGGAATATGTTTGCTTTAGTGGTTCATTCTTTTCATTACATTCTACTTGTCAGTTGCTCTACCACTTGAATAAAACCCAGAAATGGGTGTTACTCAATATTGTCAGCATCAGCATTTGTTTCAAATTTGGAAATATGTTATGCTTCAAGGAACCGAGAAGAACATTCCTTATTTTTTCCTGGTTGAAGAAGTCATGGACCGCTCTTGTCTCTGGAAAGTTTACTTTCCAAATGCCACTAGTACATTATTTATGAGTCTGTTAGCATTAGTCACATGTAATTTTAAAGACACAGAAATAGAGCTAGAGAGTCATCATTCAGTATGGAAAATATCAGTTGTTGACAGGTAAATAGTTCTACAATTCTTCTCTAATGTGGAATTAAAAGTTACAATTCTGTGCTTAGTCTTCCCATAAGCTTAGATGATATTATCTGATATGGTATATTTCTTTTCGTTTACATAAAGACCAAAATACAAGGCAGTATTTTCATGGAGCATAAAAGACAAAATAAGACTAACAAACCAATTGCAGGTTACAGACATAAATATATGTATATATTCGTCCCAGTTAATCTTTTTATAAATACTTTTGATTGTGGCAAATGGTGTTTAATATGTTATAATAGTCTGTGTGACTGCATTTCCAAATGTGGGATTTTCTTTGGACTGTGTGATAGTTTAGATGTATGCCACCTGTGTTTGCCAGTAACAAAAGCATCCTGCCTCTGAGGGGCAGCTTTATCAAAGAGTCCCTCAAACAATACATTTTCAAATAGTCCAAATTACTGCATTTATAAATGAAGTGTGTGCACATATTAACCATTGTATTTCTCGATCCAAATAGAATATGTGCTAGATACATTTAGCTCAGGCTGCTGCCAAGACATGAGCGTGGTCTTGCAGCCATATTAAAGCTGATCTGTATGAACAAAGTCCTCAGCTTGCATCACTGAAGAAGTAAATCCAGAGCATTTAACAGTTTCTGGAAACAAGAGCAGCATTTTTGTAGCCAGTGTGTCACCTCACAGTTCTTCCCAGGTGAACGTTATTTTTCCTGGAACAAAGCATGCGAGGCTTAAAGAGCTTTCAACAAACCTGGGGCTTCGACCTTTCCTGGATGATGCGTGTGCACGTTCTGCACGCTCATGTTACAGATCACAGACCAACCGAGCTACAGCGAGGAACACGGGAGGAGAAATAGTTATCTTCTTTAACATGTATGACCTAAACATGCAGAGTATGGAAGGAAACTTGCAACAAGTTGCAGAGCCGCCCTATATGAGCTGTACACAACTCTGTACGCCCTGAGGAGGTCAGCTGACGTACCCAACTTTTATGCAATATATGAGAAGCTGGCAGGTTTGGATAATTTTTTTTTTTTTAAATTCCTATAGCTTAAATGCAGAATTTGCACTGATCTCATTTTGGGATCATTTAATATTGAGCTAATAAGAGGTTTGAAATCCTGCATCTCATGATTCAGTAGAATTGTGAGGCGTCATTCCTAGAGGAAAAGCCAAAAAAATTTTCATGGAATTTAATAGTGCCTTTTTTTCCTAACAGCTCACAAGTTAAAAAGTAGTTCGCTCAAGTAAGCACCATTTGAAAATTCACACTAAATAATACACTTTGCAACTCTTCAGAAAGGTTTCTAAAACACAACTATTTTTCTGCAAAATGCAAATTAGAAGAAAAAACAGATATGAAATGGGGATCTTGCTCAAGTCCTGCCATGCCATATATACTCCTACTGTGTCATAATGAAAACTAGATGCAAGGTTTTTTTGGGGCAAGGACAACATTTGTTTACTCTGCAAAGCATTTTCCACACTTGCATTGAAGAAGGAGGAAGAATTATTCTTTTATTGGTTAAAATGTTTTGTCATGTGCATAGCCTATTGCTGGCCTCTTAATAGGTTTTCCTTTTATGTGGTTAGCTGAGGAATAAGTAGATGGCAGCTCGAAAAAAATAAGTTTTCTACAGATGCAATGATGTATTTAATTGCAGCCAAATTTTTAGTACTAAATAACTAATGCATTTTTAGTACAAACCAATTATTTGGAGAAAAATACACCCAGGCTTCCTATTACAACCGAAGCCATGTGTTACTGTAGCTGTACTGAATAGGCATTGCAGTGGTTATGTGTGTATAGGAGTGGTTATGTGTATATCATTTTAAAATTATGCATTTTGTATTCTTCTGACCAGATAAAAGGTGGGAAAGTGCATTACATATCCGATGCTGGAATTGCTGGGAAAGTGGAAAGAAATATCCCAGAAGTGTACGCTGCGGATGGTCAGTGGCATTCAGTACTCATTGAGAAGAATGGGTCTGCTACTATCCTGTCGGTCGACAAGGCTCATAGCCGAGACATTCTCCATGCCACGCAAGACTTTGGTGGACTAAACGTTCTTACAATTTCTTTGGGTGGAATCCCATCAAGCCAACCTTTCAAGAGCACAGTTGCAGGTAATTTTTATTAATTTTTTTTTCATATATGGTGCACATAAGCACATTTGAACAGACAAAGGGTCTCTGTTTGCTTAAAGGTTGCAGAAAGTACTGTAATTCTTTATCAGTAATTAGTATACTTCCATTCTTTGCCAGAAAAACTGCAATTTGAATGAGTAAGGATTGCAAACTTTATTCCTTCAATACACATTGCAGGCTTGTTGTTTCCAAAAGCAGGCACTCCATCTGCAGGGCTTTTTGGAGGCGGGGGGTGGGGTTTGCTTGCTTGTCTGTAAATCTGTTGTTATAATTTTGTTATGCTAATGGAGAAGAAAGGGTCTATTCTTTACCTGGGTCAGAATCTGGAAAATCAAGGCAAATCTTTTACTTGGGCAAAAATGCTAAATGAGAACTTTGTCTCTGTAGGGGTTCGGTAAGTACTACAGGATTTAGCCTGTTATTAATATGATTAAAATATTTTCTGAAACTCCAACTTCCTCCTGCTTTATCCTGCTGTCAAATGAAGAATAGGATTTATTCTGAGCAACAGAAAACGAGGACAATAAGGAACCACCCTCTGACCGACATCTAGCTGTTAAGAAGTAAATCAGTCTCCCTTAAGAGTTAAAGCAACTGTTTTAGACCCTGGCAAAAGAAGTAGATAACATATATTTCATATCATTCCCCCAGCAATAAGTAAAGATGGAAGTGATTTTCAGCTACAAACTGTGAGATACTCCAGACAATGCAGGCGTTACTTTCACAGAGTTTTTAGATTGAAAAATCTTCCTGACTTCAAGAATTGTGACGAGCTAAAGGATCGTTGAGTGGAGCAAATTCACACTTCACATCTGTGTATTGTGAATTTGTATGAAATGTGGTATGAAATCATATGGATGCTGTGCTAACCTTTACCCTTTTTACATGTATGTTTTATGAGCAGCCTATGCATGGAAAAGTCAGAGGCTTTTAGGAAAGCTGGAACAAAGAAAATTGAGGACACTAGCTTCTCACCACTGCCTGATGCTGTGGCAGACAAATTAGGAATGTCTGGCTTCCATTAGGAATACACAATCCAAAATCTCTTATTCATATGATTTTATTTTATTTTAATATTGGATTACATTGTGTACAACATACCAAGGATTTACAAGGGGGAGGTATAAAACTCTGCATGAACTCAGAGTCAAAAATATCTGCAGTACTGTTAGAGGCAGACAAAAACATACATGGGTGACAGTTCCAGGGTTGTGAAGCTGGTATATCCAATAAAGTTTTCAAAGCTGGGTAGACCTGACAAAATCCCAATTGCTGTTTATCCCGTCACTGCTGCAAGGGACCACCAAGCATGTGGCAAGGTAATCGTCCATTTTGCTTGGGCTCCCACCTGAACCTAAATCCTCAATTTCTTCTTCATTTGAGAATGTAAAAACAGGAGAAGATGAAAATATAAGTAATGATGAAAGAAAACACATATCTTTCAGAATGGAAAAAATACAGAAATAGCATGCTTGCAAAACTTAGAAGGCTCTTTCATCTCCCTTTACACCACATGACTTGCATCTCTCAGTGAAACGTATTTGATGTTGATACCCACGCGTATTTCATTTCTGACATCAGAGGGTGTTCAGATTTTAAACCAACATACTTTGAAGTTTATAAATCTGTGATATCACCTCATGCAACTTGAGTATATTTGCTATTTCCTGACAGAGTAAATATTCATAATGTTTATCTCTGCGCTACCCGTTTTTACAGAGATTTCCACAGTTATTCACAAAGTTACCATTCATAGTGGCTGTTTTTCCATTCCAGCAATATGTTTGCAGAAATGAACCTTTCTCTGACACTACTAATGCATAGAAAATTTGCTCCTGTTTGTTGTTTCACCCAAGTGTGATGCTTCAGAACTGAGCAGTGGCACTTTCCTTCTCCTTATTGATTATTTTTATTTATAATAGCTGATAAACTTGGTCTTGAATAGTGTCCTCCTGTAAACCTCGCACTACACACAGCATCCCAAGGAGAACCCATCACAAGTTAAGGAGAAATAAATATGTTTGCTACAGCAACCACGCATGTGGACACTGAGAGCATAATTTACAAACACATCTCTGCGTACCATTTTGTCACAGCTCCGAGTAGAGGTCAGCATAAAGTTGCACTATCCTGAAACCCTTGCAGAAAGGATTAAGTCTGGGTAACACAGAGAATTATTAGGCTGGCAAAGGGCTGGATTCTCCTGCAACCTCACACATAACCACCGCACAAAGGCCAGGGATAATCCCGACTCCTTGGGCTCTCTCAGCACTCAAACTCGGCATCACCACTGACAGGGTAGCCCTACAACCAAGCTGTGGGAAGTTTGGGAAAAGGTTGCTCAAAATTCAGAGACGTGAAAGTATGGCCATGACTTTAGGAGACAGTAAGACAGGAGGCTTAGCTGAAGCACGACAGGCAACTTCAGCTCAGAATACGGGAAATGGGAAAACACACAAGCAAAGGGGAATGGAAGCTAATGTTTTCTGCTAGCAGAGCCAAGGCAGCTGCGCACAGGTTTCTCTGTGTGGATGATAAGAAGTTTTAGAAATATGGGAAAATTAGGAAACAAAAACATTTAAGTATCTTGAATGAAGTCATTAGAAGGAATATTTGTTCAAATTCATTTTAAAGACATTAAATACTATTAGAATAGATTTTTCCCTATGGTAACCATTTGAATTCTTGGCTTATTTACTGAACAATGGGGCCTTTCATTTGGTTTCAGTGAAATGGGTCTTTAAATTGAAAATTGAGTCAGTTTAACAATATATTTTTAGAAAATATAATGTTTCTGAAAAATCCAACCATTTGCTCATTGCTTAGTATTTTAGAAAAATAATTTTGCTTCAAGGGGAAACTACATTATAATAAAGATCTGAGAATATAACCCTCAGACTTCCTGCGATGAGCCTGTCTGTAAGATAAGCATGCTACGATCACAAAAGTATCCATGTGCATTGCAAACCTCAGATCTAATCTGCTCAGTGAGCAGCAGCGTTGAGTCTTTGTGTGAGCAATCTGTTTTTACCCAAAATGCATTTTTTCATTTCATTTTATATTATGTTTTTTCCACGGTTTGAGTTTTATTCCCAGGCTCCAAGCTTGAGGTAAGTACTTCCTAATTGGACAGTAGTTCCTGCTCCTGCGCAGCCTATATAATTCTTAAAAGCCAGATCTACATTTCAAATTGTATTTAGGCTTCTGCTTACAATTGCCTGTTTTGTCAGATTTAATGAAAGCAACGGGAGTGCAAAATGTCTTATAGGCCTTCTAGAAAACATGATATGTTAATTTCAGCATCTTAATTGCAGGTTTTGGTACATTTTATTTACTCACCTAAGAATATTATCGTTGCTTTGAAATCTTAGTGTTAAAGTTAAAAACCATGGTTTCTTTCTGAATTCTTATTTGGCAGACTTAAGAGAATCAAACGCTTTTTGCAAGATATCTTGGTATCATTTACGTAAGTGCCATGCATAGGTCTTCAGAGAAATTACTTAATTACTTCCTTATCTTTAATCTCCATTTCTATGCACAGCTTAGATGTGAAAATCATTAGTTTTAAAAGACGCGTATATAGCATTTGTGTCAGAAGCTCCAGGCATGACCAGCCTTTACTTAATCTTGTTCTGCTTAAAAGCAGATTTCAGTTCCTAGCTAATATGAACCCCCCAAAATTATCAGAAGTTTATGAACAAAATAGTCATTACAACCTAAGAAGAAATATTAAACAGAGGCAACAAAACATTCCTTGTACCTGAGTCTAGAGGATTCAGTACAGCTTGTCAGGTACTGAAACATCTGTGAGTGGGCCCTCCTTCTAGGGAAATAAGTGAAGTTACTCAGATATTACACCGTTATGTGGATAATATTGCAGGTATTTTTACATTAATCACAACGCAAGGTAAAAATGTGGGGAAGCAACCGTAAGCTCAGTACGCGTAAAATTCAGTCATGAAAATATGGAGGCTTCACATCCATAACCAACAGCGTGATTTACCCCGCACGCTGCTTAAAACCACATCACGAAATAAGGCTGTCGTCTCCGTTGTAGCATCGGGGTTTCCATTTTGTTGCTTCCGTGTTTGTGTTTCCCCTTCCACTTCGAGGGGCGAGAGGCACACCACAGATCTTGTCGTCTGCTGATCCAAAAGGTTGCCCCCTTAGCGTGACGTTGATGCTCAGAGCGTCTTTGGCCTCTGTTGACAGTGCGGACTCAGTCTTCAGGTCCCGATGTGACTGTTGCTTTTCCTCCTAGGCTTCGATGGCTGCATCTCCTACATCAAGTACGGTGGGGAGAGCCTTCCCTTCGCTGGCAAGCACAGCCTCGCCACTCTCTCCAAAACAGACCCCTCGGTGAAGATCGGCTGCCGCGGCCCCAACGTCTGCGCCAGCAGTCCCTGCTGGGGTGAGCTGATGTGCATCAACCAGTGGTACGCCTACCAGTGCGTCCCACCGGGCGCCTGTGCCTCCAGCCCCTGCCAAAACGGGGGCAGCTGCGAGCCCGGGGCGCACGCCGGCTTCACCTGCAGCTGCCCCGAGGCGTACGCGGGACGGACGTGCGAGGCGGTGGTGGCGTGCCTGGGGGTCTCGTGCGCCCCAGGCCACGAGTGTAGAGCGGGGATCAACGGTGGCCACGTCTGCCTCCCGTCCCTGCACCCCACCGAGCTGTCCCTGCCCCTCTGGGCTGTTCCGGCTATCGTGGGCAGCTGCGCGACGGTCCTGGCGCTGCTGGTCCTCAGCCTCATCCTCTGCAACCAGTGCCGAGGAAAGAAGTCGAAAGTCCCGAAAGAGGAGAAGAAAACAAAGGAGAAGAAGAAAAAAGGGAGCGAGAACGTGGCGTTTGATGACCCTGACAACATCCCGCCCTACGGTGATGACATGACCGTCCGGAAGCAGCCCGAAGGGAACCCGAAACCTGATATCATCGAAAGAGAAAACCCGTATCTCATCTACGACGAAACCGACATCCCGCACGCCCCTGAGACGATCCCCAGCGCCCCGCTGGCTTCCCCCGAGCCCGAGATCGAGCACTATGACATCGACAACGCCAGCAGCATCGCCCCCTCGGACGCCGACATCATCCAGCACTACAAGCAGTTCCGGAGCCACACGCCCAAGTTCTCCATCCAGAGGCACAGCCCGCTGGGCTTCGCACGCCAGTCCCCCATGCCCCTGGGAGCCAGCAGCTTGACCTACCAGCCCGCCTACGGGCAGGGCTTGAGGACAACATCTTTAAGCCACTCGGCATGCCCTACTCCCAACCCCCTGTCTCGGCACAGCCCTGCACCCTTCTCCAAATCGTCGACTTTCTACAGGCACAGTCCGGCAAGAGAGCTGCACCTCGCCATAAGGGAAGGGAGCCCGCTGGAGATGCACAACGATGTCTGCCAGCCCGGCATTTTTAACTACGCCACTCGGCTGGGGAGGAGAAGTAAGAGTCCACAGACCATGGCGAGCCACGGTTCCCGACCGGGAAGCCGCCTGAAGCAACCCATCGGGCAGATCCCTCTGGAGACTGCTCCTCCGGTGGGGCTGTCCATCGAAGAGGTGGAGAGACTGAACACCCCTCGCCCCAGAAACCCCAGCATCTGCAGCGCAGACCACGGCCGGTCCTCTTCCGAGGAGGACTGCAGAAGGCCGCTGTCCCGGACGAGGAACCCGGCCGACGGTATTCCCGCGCCCGAGTCCTCTTCCGACAGCGACTCCCACGAGTCCTTCACCTGCTCAGAGATGGAGTACGACAGGGATAAGCCCATCGCGTACACCTCCAGGATGCCCAAGTTATCCCAGGTCAATGAGTCCGACGCGGATGACGAGGACAACTACGGCGCCAGGCTGAAGCCCCGGCGGTACCCTGGCCGCCGAGGCGAGGGGGGGCCGGTGGGGGCACAGGCGACCGCCGCCGGGGAGACCTCCCTGCCCGTGAAGCTGGGGCAGCAAGCGGGAAGCTTCAACTGGGACAACCTCTTGAACTGGGGCCCGGGCTTTGGGCATTATGTGGATGTTTTCAAAGATTTGGCATCGCTTCCTGAAAAAACAGCAGCAGCAGCAGCAGCAGCAGCGAGTGAAGACGGCAAAGGTGGTACAACGAAGCCTGTTTCCAAGGACGGGGAAGCAGAGCAGTATGTATAGGCTTTGTCTCCCGGTATTGCCGCAGCACAAAGCCACGGGGACCGGTCAAACCATTATATGGTTGTAGAAAAGCAAAGGTCAGCATTTGAACCCCAGGCCAGTTTGGTTGGAGGAGACTTTAAAAATAATAACCATTATGCTGCTGAAAGAGACTTAAAACATTTTTAATTTAATTATGCTTGGATGAATTTATTTCTCCTGCATGCGTTGTATTTGAAAACAAGATATTCGGCATGCAGCCTTTGAAAAGGGTTTCCTATTTACCATTGTTTGGTTTGTGAGTCTTAAATTAATAATGCTTTGTTCTGAAAATGAACTAATTTTTTTTAATTGTGAAGGATGTGCATATTGTCTCCAGCTACTAACATGTTTTACGATGCAAGAGTATTGAGGATTTAATTTTCCTTGAGAAGTGCATGGAAGAAGGATGGTGAATGAAGGAATTACAGTAGTAAGGTGTCTCAGAAAACGTAGTTACCATATCCTGCAGTTGCTCACATGTAACTTTATGGATGAAATCAGCTTGAATAATTGCTGGCAACAGTGCTGTAAGTCTTATTCCATACAAGAGGTGCTAGAAGCAGCTCAAGCCAGTCAGCACTTTAGGAGGTTCTTTTCTTTTCAGCTTGTTTATTTGTTTGTTTGCATTTTTTCCCCCCTTTTTTTGTTTTGTTTTGTTCTTTGACAAAGTTGTGTGAGAGCTTCTGAATCTCTATGAAATATTTGGGGATGCTTAACCCTGGTCCCTGCCCGCCCCCCCTCAGTGCTTCCAGTGGGAGGGGAGCGACTGGTGGTCGTCAGCCCAGCCCAGCCATGTAGCCTGGCTCCCAGCAGCACGATCAACAGGAGCGAGGGACAAACCCCTCGATTTCCACATCTTTTGGCCTCTCATCTCGGCTGTGCTGCTGCTGCAGTCCGTGATTCTCCCCGGATTTCATTTTCCCATCTGTACTATGGAAAGGTAGGACAAACACTTACTCACCTACCTCACAGGGGTGTTGTGAGGACTAATTAGTTAACTCATCTGAAGTGCTTAGACATTATAAAGCACTATAATAAGTATTATCATAATTATTATTAAAGCACTGCCTAGCCTTTGTGACCTTGGAGTGGCATTTTCTGCATTATATGATTTTCTATGATGGAAACTTTGAAGAATTATTTATTGTATAGAAAATTACTGCACTCTAGCATTTTGGAGCGGATATGAGGGAAAACTACTTGTAGATCCATTAATGTAGCTTACTGTTTGTCCCAGATTCCCTAAAGTTTTAGGTAAAGTAGAACGTCACAGAGTCCTTACATCTTCATGCAGATCTGATGAACCTATCGTACTGTGTAAAAACTTCAATTTTTTTTTTTTTTTTACCTAAGCTGTGTTTTTATATCAATATTTTCCTATGCTGAATAGTTTTCTTACTTTCAGGGAAGGTAAGAAAAATACTTTTTTTACATTTGTTACTTATGTAACATCCATATTTTTCACATTTTGATAAAATTGTAACATACTGTATGCTTTCTACCTGTAAATGCCAATAATAGAATTAAAATATTTATTTAAAATCTTTAGAGTGTGTTATTGGAAACCTTTCATCTTTTCTCTCTCTCTTAACTTCCACTTCTTGATCTTCACTTCTACCAGCTTTTTATTCAGAAAATGGGCTTTAAGAAGCAAGGTGATGATGTGGAATGGCGCATTTGGAGTTCATTCACAGTGAAGGCAGCACTGTTATCACTGTGGAAATTAAATTAATCTCTCTGCAGAGGGGCAGCACAAGCCCAGTACACTTCTTGAGGTCCCACTGAGTCCAGTGTGGTTGTCCCTTACAAAGCGATGAATTTCACCAAAGGTGAGAGAAGCATTCAGCATATCGCTCTTGTATTTCATGAGTGACCTTGATATGATCGAAAACCAGCAGGTTTCACCTATCTCAGGAAGATGCAGGAGAGATGGTATTGTGATGTTGTAGAGCCTAAGATAACGCCAAAAAGTACCAAAGCTACTTTCAGATTTCTAATAACATACTAAAACTGTATTTTAGTCCATAGGGGTTTATTAGTAGCAACTGGTTTTATGTTTGTTAACCAAGACTTCCACCTCTGCTCAAAGCTGAAGCCTTCCAGTACATGGATAGTTAGGAGTGTGAGAACAAGAGCTTGCTTTAATAAAGCAGCAGTTGAACAATAAATAACTGCACTCTTGTATATTTATAAGAGAGTAAATCAAACTTAGACAACTTGCTGGAGAATGCAAAGAGTGAAAAAGTTAAGACTGCAGGCGAAAGGTGAGTTCTGAGGTTACACTTTGAATTGGTGGTATTTTGTTTAAAGAACTTAGAAAAAGAATAACAATTCAGGGGGTTTTATCTGTCACTCATTTGTTTTAGAGTTTTTTGGTCTGCTTGTCTCAGAACCGGCAATGAGGAACCTACTCTTTTTGGCTAAAAATGCTGCCAACTTCATCTCGCCCCACAATAGTGAAAAGATAATGGGCCAAAGTAGCCCACATTTGTATATAAGTAGTTTCATCTGAAATAACAAGAGATCCACAAATGATTTTGGAGTTTGAGAAGCTGTTGTAATTAAACATCTGTTAAAAAGCTGTATGTTTAGTTTGAATATTATCCTTTAATACAAACTGTACCACATCCAAGCAGTGATTTTAATAACACATGAAAACTTTAACAAATGAAATCTTTTAAATGTAACACCAAACATATTGAGAACTGCATTATGCCAGTTAAGCATTCTGAGATTATCAAACAGTTTTGTTAAAGGAAAATAATATGCAATGTGGACTTACACAAAATTTATGGCGTAACTTTAATGCAGTTTGCAGTTTACAGTTTACCAAACTGTAGTGCATTCCTCTAAATTTTGACACTTTCTATGATAGGCAAAAGTATATTTTACTGATTTCCTTGTTTCCCTGTTTCTGAAAAGCAGAGAGATGTTTTTGACACTTAAACATATGATCCATTTCTGCCTTTTTTTTTAATTCTTTCATGATGAAGACCAGAAAAGGGCTCCAAGTGAATCATGTGAAACAATCATCCAAAGTTATTAGAGTCGTGAGGAGTGAGCTGCATAATTCCCCTGGTTCATCATCGGAACTGCACAGTCCTGTTTCAAGATCTGGGACTCATTATAAGTCACAACTATGTGGAAAGGAAAACAGTCTGCGCTGCTCACTTCAGTGTACAGGAGCCTCCAAATATATCTCATGCCAGCAATTGGACTTAGTGTCCTGTCTTTCTGCTAGTAGCTTGCAGAGAGACACTCCTTTTTCTTTCCCGTGGGATGAGGGAGGGAACTGTGCCCCTATCCACCTTCTTCTAGAGGGCTACAGCCGGACTGTCATTGCCGTCTCAGATGGGGATGTTTTCTCCTGATGACTAATCAGATGAAAACGGACAGGGATGTGGCAGATTTACTCGGTGTTCTCTTGTATACCTATGAAAAGGAAAACATAATGGAGTTTTGAAATCCTGTAATTTCTGGTAGGGGGATAAATTATTAAAAGAAGTAAAATCTAGAATTGTGATTCAAGACCTTCCAATGTTTTTCATCAAAGCTATATAATTTAAGACCCACAAAATTAATAGAAAGACGCACCGCATTAAAAAGTAATGTATCGTCCCACGTTCTGGTGAAAATGTCCCCCATTGACAGGCAGACTGTGAGTCTACACCGCAGACCACAACCTGTGTCAAAGAGTATCGGTTAGCAGTGCAAAATCCATCGGGAGCCGTGGTACTCCAGTCTGGAAATGAGAAGGCTTGGGGTGGGAAAGGGGTGTGGGATCTCTCTGATGCCTTCAAAAACAGAAGGTGGAGCCAGACACTCCTCAGATGCACACAGCAAAAGGAATAGAGCCGCCAGCGGTCGTAAGGTAAATTCCCATTGGATATGATGGAAATTATTCTGGTAATGGGAGCGGTTGGGTGCTGGAAGAGATTGTACAGTGGTGGTGTGGCATCCCTGTCCCTGAAAACATTCAAAAGTTGCTTGGACAACATACGTTGAACCTCCTCTAACTTCATAGCTGGCCTTGCTTGGAGCAGGGCATTGGACCACATGACCTCCAGTGGTCTCTCCCAACCTGAACAATCCTGTGATTCCAGGTATGTCCAGCACCCTCCATTTCCCCCTCCTGTTAGAGAAAGAAATGGGTGAGACGTGCTGGCCTGGGGCACCACTCCTCTAGTACCAATACGTTTGAAGATCTTTATTTCTGAGTCACAAATGAGGAGTGCAAAGAGCACCTTGAGCTGATACCAGCAAATGAATTCGCTACGGCAATTTACTGTATTTCATTTTTTTCTTCTGTGTAATGTTGATCATATTTAATTTTTGCCAGCCAGCTCCTACAGGTGATAATCTGAAGTGCTGCTGAGATGATGTATTTTGTGCTTTTGCTGATCACCTCCTGTGCCACTCTGAGAGTATTGTCTTTTTTATTGTATTGTAGGTTATATTTATGAAGCATAACATTCAAATGATAATATTATCTCTTAGTGTAAGTATTTAATTTAAAAACATTGCCATGTAAAAGGCACTTTCTTAACAGAAATCTGTAAGAGACTCTTAATTAATGTTTTCTGTTGTGGAGCTTTTGAAATTTGGGAAGGAGAATGAGGAGGAAAAAGATGATTAAGAAAAAAGGTTGCTATTTTTTGAAGTAGGACTGAGGGAAGAAGAAAGTGAAAAGGTTGATCTCTCTGCTTTCTCATGCTAGTGTTTTACTGTTCACCCTTTTATCCTCTTCCATGTCCATCTACCTATTCATTCAACAATCTTTCCTCTGCTCTGTGAAGTCAGTGCTTTGTTCATCCCAATGTCCTCACTTTGGCTTTCTATAAATAGCACTTAATGAGGATGACTGACAGCATGCGTTCAGGTTGTCAGTGAGCATCACAGCCTGTCTTTTTTGAACATTTGGATATTTGCACTCAGTTGGCCTTTCCTATATTTTGTACGAACCTCACCTTTCATTCAGCCACACCTTACAAGAGCTTTTTCCAGCAAACAAATCCAGTTGGATTCTTAGTCCTTTTTACAGCCTTTTTTCCAGTGGCTTCCAGGTTTCATCATCCTTCTGTGCTGACATGATCAGCAGCAGACAGAGTGTTTCTAAGTTGGATTTTGCATTTAAAACTACCTTTATCTCTGGCCTTCACAAAGTAACTTCTCAACAGAATCACTCTTCAATTTTATGGCCACATGTATTTCATTTAGGAGCATGTACGAAAAAATAAATAAAAAATAGCGTTGTAATAGTAGCAGGCAAATTTCTCAACAACTTCTAAACGTAAGGGGAAGAGGCTACAAAAGCAGTGCCAGAAAGTTTGGCAACAGGCTAAAACAAAACCGCAGGGCATTTCAGTTGATTGCATTCTCCATTGGGAAGAAAATACTGACAAGCGTGTCTACCGCTAACGATGAAGACTGCTTGACGTTTAACCAGCTAAGGATGAGACTCCCTCAGCAGAGACTGTGTAGGAGCCATCTTGTGCGCGGTACCTATCAGACCTGGCCATCTTGCAGGGCCTCAGCCGGGATCCCCTTCTGACAGCACCCAAGGCCAGAAGCTTTTACGGCGTGCTTTGAGTTTTTCAAGAGCCTTAGCTGAGGGCAAGTTCGAAAGTAATACTATCTTTTGCCTCAGACCAAAGCAAAGGGCTGGTTTCCAGGGGCCGCTCTGAAGTAATTCCACATGAATGACCAAAATCAGTTCCTCTAATTTGCCGTTTGCTGGTGGGGAAGAAAAAAGCTCTCAATTTGTGGTTCCAAGGAAGTATTTTGTTTTGCGGGATGGATGCAATTTTCGGAAGTTTCCACCAACTTGGCTCGAGCTCCTCAAGCCCTTTTTCAGCTGAGAACTCACGAAGGGCTGCTTATGGGAAGACCCTGCATGGTGCCTTACGCCAGTCAAACGGTGGCATGCTCTGCCTGTTCTTTGCGGTTGTTATGGATCATACTGTGGCTGCTTGCAGCTCTACATCATCCCGTATCTTCTCTGCTTTCAACGTGGGGCAGAACGAGGATCCAGCAAGGTGTTGCTTTCCCCCCATCCCTTACAACTGGAAAGCACAACTAGCATAGATGGAGAAGGAGTAGAAATGGCTCCTCCTAACCACCGGTAAACAGGAATGCTGAAGTAAATGCACTTAACTTTAATTTAAATCCTTTTAGAGGGAGTATTTTCAGAGACTTATCGAACAGTGTCAGCTAGAAAAAAAGGAAGATGAAAGCCCCACCTCTGAAAATTTGTTTCAGTCAGGACAAATCAACAGCATACCGATTAAAAGCCAAAATCATTACAGTCTTTCTGGACTTCTGCCTGAGCCCCAAGGATGATGTGTGGTATTTCAGATAACTCATATGTTGTGTCAACTACTGTGTTAAAATTGTCAAGAGAAGAAAGTGACATAGCTTGGGGTGGAAATCATAAAGCAGTAGCCACTGAAGATCAGAAACTTCAGCGTGAAAAGATGTGCCAGACTGAAAAGCCAGGAGTAAAAGAGGAGATCGAGGGAGCAGCAGCAGAACGCAGAAGGCCGTGATGGAATGAAAATTTTGTGTATTTTTCCCAGGGATCTCCACCCCCATCGAACACCCTCATTGCCACAGTCAGCATACAGTTCAGGTGTGTGTGATCAGCAACTATCGTGTAGCCTGAAAAAAGCATATGTCAACAGAAGCTCTGTTTACAAGGGAGGATGGTTTTATGCACACATGCGTAAGTTGATGCGTACACGTAGCAACATATGATTGTAGACATTCATGAACATGCTTTCCATATGGCAATTAATACCTTGCAAATTCCGTGGCAAGACTCCGTGATTGGAAAACAGATTAGCAACCTCTCTCTCCCCAGTAATAAAAAAACAAGCCACTGTTCCATATAATTCTGTGCATTCTCTTAAAATACTGTGACTCTCTGTGCAGCCCGTCAGACAAGGAGTGGGGAAAATAAACAGGTCCCTGTCTTCCTGTTTGTTGGTTTATTTCCCCTGAGTCTTTTAAAAGCCAGAGTCTGATTTAGTAATTAGTGTTTGTTCTTGCATATCTTGTGCAATTAGCTAAAACACCAAAGTAGGGAATAAGAAATAAACATTAATATAAAAACCAAACATTAATATAAAAGAACATATACCGGATGAGAAATTAATATTGTTGAGTCATGCAAAAAGCATACTTTGGTGTAATGATCTAGAATACTTCCAAATATGCATTGTAATTTCCTTTAAAATACAAATCCCTCTTAATAATGTAAGTCTTTATTAAAACAGTTTGTTAAACCTTGGCAAAGACACTGTGTGACAGCATCGTTTTATAAGAATTCCTTGTAGTTTGTAGAAAGCTAAGTGAGAACTGGAATGGTTTCTCTCTCTTGAAACAACCGCTGGTAAGCGTATTAAAAAGCAAAAGGAACAATTTTTTACAATTTTTTTTTACACCTGTAGAATTCATTGCAATCATCAAAACAGGCTGGACTTTGTAGAGCTGCATAACACCATGTGGCAGAGAATACCGTTTTTGTAATGATGCAGAGATAAGGCTGATGACACCTCCCCGCTTTGTAGAAGGAGGTTACAATTGACAAGACACGTTATTAGGAAGAAAGTTACTACACCGTAGTGCCAGGACGCTAGTTTTGAGAAAGAGCAGTGAGTTCTGATACAGACAACCTGCTGTCAGCCTCAGAACACTTGGACCAGGCTTGGGACCCAAACGCAGCCTTTGCTTGTGGTATTGCCAGGACAGCATTCGTATCTGCCTGTGAATTTCTGCCTAAATATTTATTGGCAAGCGAGAAAATGCTTTTACAATGGGACATTGATTGGCATTTCAGTCTGAACCCGTTACTGTCACCAAGAAAAAGGACAGGCAAAAGCTTGTCATCTTCTCAGCGTGCCTGTCACCTTTCTGGTTGTCCATGTTCTCCTTCGAAAGCTTTTTGGCTGAACAGGGAAGCAAATAATACTTTGGGAGGGCAGAAAAGAATCATGTTTTCTAATGATGGCCACAGAAGCGATGCCAATCAATAGCAAGTACTCCTTTTCTTTAGGAAACTCAACTTGAGTATCTTCTGAAGGAAGTGAAGGAGGCTACGAGGACAGCCGAAGATGGTCCTTGGCTGTCACATACCTCTGTGCCAGAACTGCACAACCTCAGAACGTGTTCCCCTTCCCAGAGCCAAGACCATGTCAGGACACATAACCATTCCTCCAGCTGTATACTAATTTTCCAGTGTGGGGGCTGGAAATGGGTCACCGTGCCTGCTGGTTAGGTATTGACCCGTCTGATGCATCACACAAGCAGAGGAGTGCCCTGACAGCCTAGGTACCGCTCCGCTAACAGGTACCGCCTCGGAGATACCGTTGTATGCTTTCATCTGACTGCTGTTCTGGTTTTGAATTAGAGCGTATATAGGCAACACAGACTGGAAACTAGATTTCGTCTGAGATTTAATCAAAGCTGAAAGCACTTAAAGGTAACGGCATGTAAGAATGGAATTCTTTAAAAGCCAAAAATTAATGTATCTAACCTACAGGAGCACCCCAATGTTTCAGCAATTGTATTACGAAATTGCATAAAACTCTGGCTTCCCAGAAATGCCACAGGAGAGCCAAATAACCAGATTATTTTATCCATATCAGATATACTTCTATTAAAATTACCCGCGGAATCTGCAGTACACTGGCTGCACAGCCAGCACCACCCAATCACTCAAAGCACAGCAAGTAGAAAACAGATCCTGGTGGAACAAATAGGTCCCAGAGGATGACAATTGCTCCCTACTTCTCTGAAGGAGACCATTCCTGGTAAGTGCCAGTGATGCTCAAAACTTGTAGCCTCAGTTTTATTAGGAAATTACTTTTCAACTAGGACAAATCATGCACTATGGGTGTCATTTGGGGCTTTTCTAACCCTGTTATGTTTATGGGTTTGAACCATTTTTTTTTCCCAAGGTAGTTTGCAGCTCGGGTCATGTGAAAGAGGTAAGAAATATTCTCATTACTTTAACATAGCTGATTTTTGTGATTGAATTTTTTAATTGCAGTAAGGAGTAGTTTATTATGAGGGAGATTAAATTACCTGCACTTCCACTTCTTTTCCTGGTGTTAGCAGAGATTCTGTTGTTGTTTGCTGTTGTGTACCCCATTTGGTTTTCTCAATATTCATTTTGTTCACCTGTTCTTAGCATTAAAACCTATAGCAGTTTGTTAATTAAGCTAACGCTGCGGATAGCAACGCCTGGGAAACTTTTCAATACTGCTCGGCAGTTTGCGGTGAAGGGGGCCCTTTTTCACTGACTTGAGTACACTTACTGAATAATTGCATCTGACAAGGCTCTGAAGCTTTCACAAAATTTCCTTTGCCTTCTGATTTCGGTTGCTTCTGTTTTGACTTTAAGATGTCCCTGGATGTTTGTCACGGGAAATGAACTTGGCTGTTTGTTTTGTTTTAAGTGACATTCAGTACTCTGAAGAAAGAAGTGGAGTATGACAAGTCTGTAGTTGTGTCAATTTTTCTTTTTCCATCCATGAAACAGCTAGACATCGATATCTAACTGTTCTGCTCGTGCAGTACACTATGTCCTGGATTTTTAATAGGACTTCTCTGTAGCTAGTTTAGGAGTCTAGGATTGCGGGGTTTTTTACACTTAGAAATGAACTTTATGACTTTTGTAGAGCACTGAGGGTTTTTAATCTGGCAAATGTCAGTGACAAGAGAAAAGCTGTGGTGTAACAACTAGGAGAACCTTTTCCAATTTGTCTCAAGAGCATTTCTCTGCCCTTTGGCAGGAGACACTGTCACTCCATGAAAAACAAAGCTGCACAGAGTCTGTAGTGCCTGAAAAACAAAGGTAATAAGGAAAATCGTAGTTCGTGCACAACAAGCAACAGGTTATGAAGTTCAAATCTGCCCTTACTCAATGTTTTTAATAAGATCAAATAGTGCAGATTCCTGGGTTTAACTGGCTCATACTGTTTTTTGCTCGGAAGGGTTAGTAGTCCTGGTGCAAAACTGGTCCCTCTGCACTCAAAACAAGGGCACTTTGCTGGTTTACAGCAGCTGAAGAGCTGACTCTTCGTGGTTAGCTGAGAAAAACAGCGCAGGTCCCCAGACATCTGTGAGTCGATTTCTGAGCCCTCAGCGACACGCGTGTGGAATTCTGAATTGGCCAGGCTGGGTGAAGCGCGTTAGCCAAATTAGATGTTCCTCCTATACGTATGTACGGGCCGGCTTCCTACCGATGCACTGAGATACTGGCTGCGCAGAGTGTTAACTCGAATGTGTAAACTTCCCATGTTAGCAATTATCATGGCACAGTTTACACACAGCAGGCATTTCCCTGCTAATTAACCAGCGCCGTTATCAACACGCGCCTGTTCACCTTTGGCCCCGGTTATTAGAGCATCGCTGTGTTAACCATTATTTGTGCCCTTCCAGACGCTGACAGCGTGTGCGGATCTCGGTGGTTATGGGCTGCTGTATTTCAGAATTAACACAGTAAGGGTTCGGTTGTACTTTTAAAGGAGTGAGTCAGAAAAGGCTTAATCTGGCAACAGGTGGGCTCGCGAGTAAGCAGAGAAACAGCACGCCAGGGGAAATCTGCATTTCAAACCTGTGTACTGACACCCGTGGTAATTGCTGGTTTGAACAAGATGCTCCAGCTCCTTAAAAAGGCAGCTGACTTACTCACAAACATTAATGGGCCGCAAATGCTATCGTTTTTCACTGAGTAGCAAGGGGGTTATATGGATGGAGAACTTGTTTTGCTTCTACACTGCTGCATGTCCGTTGACTACCATGGCATTTTTTTATCCCTGAGGGGATGAAAAACCAGATTTGAAGCAAACAAAGGCTGCCACTTGTGAACTTCTTTTGCTACATAAAGATTTTGCTTCTCTAATAATAATCATTTATTAGACTTCTACATCTTTGACTTAAAAATATAATATGCAAGACATGAAGGGATGAGGCAAACGGTGTCTTAAGCAAACAGAGCCTCAGCTCTGGGTCCGCTGTCTGGCTCGTGTGATATTTGCTGTCTGATAACACTTCCATAGCTCCACTGAATTGCCTCCTTGATTGCGTAAGTATAAGGAAGAGATTAATCCTCTCCCCCCAGCCCTGCTCTGTATTTTGTACACCTACAGCTGTAGGACATCTGCTGAGACAGAAGATTCTACATAAATAAGACGTTAATGTAAAAAATGTTATTTACATTACCTAAAATGAGAACTGTTAGGGAAACGTCCAAGAGGCTGTGTATCTTCCCTGTGATGGCTGGATGGAGGTTCCTAAACAAAAAGCAGCAGGCAACCTAATGTTTTCAAGGGGTCCTTTACATTTTTGTAAACTCTAAGAGTTCTGTGGAAGAAAAATCTTTTCAGGTTCTTTGTCCACAGTCCTTTACGGTCTTAATTGCTCTACTGTACTTTCCTTTCTTCTTGTTCTTTCCCCTGCTTACTGAAGCTTAAAGAATGATTGGGAGGGTCACACGCAACTTCCAGATGACCTTCCATACCAGGCAAAACCCACACGGAGGAGAGAAATCCTTGTCCACCTTTGAAAAGCACCAGGGTTCAGCTTCCAGTGTGAGCTTTTTCTTTCTTCTAGACCCAATTTGATGCCAAAATAGTCAACCACCACACAGATCTGGGTTTTGTTTAATCTTTTTTACTTGATCCCAAGTAGAGCCTTGATGTGATCAACACTGTGCTGTACCTCCAGGGATTCAGGCCACACAACCCCATTTTCAGAAGATACAGGTTACCCGAACAACTATTTTAACAAGGTTATGCAGATCCCACTGCCAGCGAAAGGATCGCAGCCAATTTCCCAGCTATGGGATCATTAAAGGCAACAGCTTCTGAGTTTTCGCAGCCAGCACTGAGTTGTGAGGGTGTGAAAGGCAAGCAGCTCTCTATTGCCACAGCTGCAGCTGCACCAAAGAGGCTGTACCGCTCTTTTGCTGCAGAAAACCGTACCAAAGTGACCTCGGGTTTTGGGGTCCCTTTTTCTTGATTCTACTGATCTCATATCTAGACACGGGCGGCACGCAAGGAGCTGCCTCTTGATTATAAACCCTTTTGTTACAGAGAAAACAGTCTCTTAATTTTGCCAGACTTCAGCGCCGATACGGCAAGTGCAGTCAGCACGGAAAAACATGCCGTGTCAGCAGTATAATATGAACAAATAAAACCATCAAATTATTTGTGGTTGGATGTTTGTTTCATGACTCTTTTGTCGCTCAGCTGCCCTTCTCTTCATCATGGTTTTTTTCTTTCCTGCTAAACCGCTTTGACACATTTTCCATTCTATACGTCACCAAAGATTGCTGCCCTGGGAGCAGCTGTGGTAGGATGCATTCCTTCCTCTTTATCCCCGATTTCTAACATTTATAGCGAGGGAACGGCCCTTCAGAGTGTGACCAGGTGCTCCTGGGGCTCAGGGATCACCTCGCTGCTCCCTGGCATCTCTTCTGCTGGGGATGTACACTAGTGCTCCGTACCTACTTGCTCACCACAGAATTAAAGCAAAATAAAAAGATCAGCAGAAGTGAAGTTGTGGGGTCTCCTGCTGGTGGGGTAAGATGTGAGGGTCTGGAGAGACCATGCTATGTCGCGAGGATGTTCTGTTGCTCGTATAAAGTCTGATCATTTCCAAATTATGTTAATCCCAAATGTTTAGATCTTTAAACTTCCATGAGGTATTCAGGTGGTTTAGGTTATTCTTGACAGATTGAGTCCAGCCACCAGTTATCGAGAGCCTCTGTGATGCTTTTCAGCCAATGCGGGACTTTTTATGTTCGCAGCCGGCTTTACACGACCACATCTCTGCTTCCCAGCTGGCTTCCCAGAAGCTGATCAAGGAGAAGAGAACCAAACCTTGCTTATTGCACGACCCTGGGCGTCCAGTACAGCTCGCAGGCTGGAACTGGCAGGGCTCCTCAGGACCATCAGTGCCCAGATCAGGACTGCCTAGAGCCTTATCCAGTCTCAAAGCAGTGTAAGGGGTACCAGCTTGGTGAAAAGAGGCAGACTTTGTTAGCGTGAGAGTCACAGCACAGCAGGGACTTTGCTGCTGGATGTAAACCCGAGTGACTGGAGCGGAACGAGAAGAGAAATCAAGGAGAGGTGAGGCTGCTGTACAGTAAAGGCAGTAAAACTACCTGACGGTCACAGATGTGCACACGCAGACTCCACGGGGATCTTGTTTGGTACAAGATCCCAACACGATGGTCTTGCTTGGAATGTTTCCTGCTGTCGGTTTGGCTCCCGGGCTAACAGCTGCTGCAGGCTACTTGCCTCCTGCCTTGGCAATGGGCTAAGGGCATTGCTTTTACAGGCTCACTCAGTCCCACAATAAAGAGTGAGCCTTCCAGGTAAGTGGCAGAAAGCTTGGGAGCTCTAAAAGCGGTTTCTCAGCAGCTTTGGATCTAATAGCAGATGACCCATGCTTTGGACAGGTTTGTCTTTAAAATGCTATAAACAGCACATTAATTTCTCAGCGGTGTTTTAGAGTCATCAAGTGGTTTACTATTTGTTATTTACTCAATGTGCACAGTTATGAGATATCTACTATCCTGAAATCTAAGTGCACAGCATTAAATTGTGTCACTTTAGAAGGACCTCCAGCATGGGCCTCCTTTCCTTGCAATGTGTTACAGCAAACAAACTGCTTGTCTTCAGATGCTTTAAGGAACGTGCGTTTATGGTAGTTGCTGATCCTACTTTTAATGTTTCCACCAGGCCTGTGCTGAAAGACACACCATGTTTTGCAAATGTGTCTTTTGGACTCTCAGTCTTGCAGAACGGGCTAATAAATTGCTTTGTGTACTGCTTTTCATTTGGTGCTATTTCTCCAGCAGCTGTTACAAAAAGAGCTCTGTCAACCTGCACTCCAGGTTTGTGTGCATAAGAAAACATGCGTGTGCAAAATGGACAGAGGAGAACCTTTTTTTTTTTTTTTTTCCAAATGAGGTCCCATTGCTTTTTACCTTAATGACATTCTGATTATTCCACAAACCAGTCTTTTCAGTCCCAGCTATATCTAGGTCTACCTCTGTGGGATGGGGGTCAGGCAGCATGCAGCTCTTTGCAGCATGCTGCAGCTCTAACCCACATCGTACACCCAGGTTCCTGGGCACAGAAATCAGAGGTGCGTGCACAGGACGCTGTTTTATACCAGAATTTAGGTGCTGAGAGGCCCTCCTTAGGATAAAAGTATCTACAAAAGTTCATAGGCTGAAATGGAAACACATGAGAAGTGACGCTGGGTAAAGTGGTAGGATGCAGCTCAAAACAGCAAAACTTTCCTTCAAGTTACACAAAAATACTGCAGTAGTCTTCATTAATATATCTAATGAGTTAGCCTTTCCCTGAGCCAGTGGGATTTGGGGTCAAGACTGAAGAACAAAGAGAAAAATATACATAAGCTATGTTTTACACCATAATGTTCTGGTCACCCACTAACCAAAAATGCTGAAATAGCTAAGTAAATGAATTCGTCTGATGCAGAACCGCATGAAAGTCTGTCTTAAGGAGCTCCCCACTGCAGACTTGCCACTCTGTTTTTTTCCCTAAGGACACCAGCTGTGGTTTATCCTCCCCTCCCCTCCTTTCCCCACTTAAAAAGTGCTACGTTCTCACCGAAATCTCCATTCCCAAAAGCAAAGAGAATCATTAGTTACTGACGCTTAAAAACTACCAAATCTTCCTCAGCTGAATCTCATCTCAATAACATATCGGGAGGATGTACCACCCTTTGCCAGAGCAAGTCTCACCTTAAAGAAATCAGCCTATAGGACCCTATTGAGACACCCTTCTGGTTCCTCCTCGAATAAAGGATTATCCTCCCAACTCTGTGCTCCAAATCCCGCATATAAGCAGTGATATGTGGGCAGCACTTAGACCCGTTTCCTAGTTCCACAGTCTGCAAAGAACTGGGGCAATTGATCTACATTTTGTTGTTCGGTCCTTCCTGGCTTTGGATGACTTTTCCCACTTGCTTATACTGTATTTCTTTTAGCAGTTTATGTGATCTGTATACGGCTGATCAATTATAGCTAGAAGCTGTAAATCTAGGAAAAACTCCAGAGAAAATGTAGCGCTTAGCAAAGTGCTGATGGAGGCACACCCAAAGAGAAATTTAACCCTCTCTCACCCGTAGAAGAGCCTTGGCATTGCTTGACTGGGCAATGAGAAAAAGTTGTGTTGTGAAGAGGCTGCGTTTCTCTTTGTGACCGTTCCCCACTCCCCTGCCTTGCTAATTAGAGGCAGATTTATTTGGCTTCATTGATGCTAACAGGGGTTAGAGCTGCATGGGGGTATGTGAATTTCGTGAGGGCTTTGTCACTTCTAAAGGACTGATAGCACAAGTGGTGCTTTGCCCACTTGTGTTGAGGCACCTAAGGCTTTGGGAAGAAATCTCCTATGTGTTTTGGGAATAATACTAGTCATAATAACATCCATTCAGCATTTCATGCCGCAGAGTACAATTATACGCTTCTCTGGTGTGCAGGTTCAATGCCGTTAATCACAAAATGTTCCACATTGTCCATGTTTTTGATGGGTTTAGCTGTTACATTCGGCTAACGAAACCTCTGCCTTGCTTGGAGGGATTGTTCGTTAAATAGCAGATAGAAAGGGACCATCAAAAAAGCAGGTTTGATGGCACGCTCTGCTGTGCAGAAAGAAAAAGAGCCCGTGCTGGCCTCTTCCACTGCAGCCTGGTGTGAGCAGCCGTGATGAACCCCGGCTCCGGAGCAAGCCCAGGACCTACCTGCTCTCAAAAAACTGATTTCAGCCTATCAATTTTACGCCTGTTAAAGCCAATCTCAGGTCTCCAATTTACTCCGATGATACATCAGAGTGCACGACTATACGGAGGTAATGATTGCTGTCTTTCGGGCTGCCAAAGCAGCGTCCCACATTAGCCCTGTGCCCTTCCCGCATGGCCCCTATACAGCGTTACGTACAGCAGGGCCCCTCTGGGTCTTACCAGTTACATAGTTCCTTGCATAAACTTTTTCTATAAAATCAAAAATTTAGGCCAGCATCTAGTGATTCCAAAATATGGAGTTATCAAGACCTAATTACTTTTCGTTTGCTTTCATAATAACAGGAAGCATAACAGAGTGGTGTCAAAGTGGCTTATAATTGCTGTTGGAAGAGTCTGCTGGTATTTATATTGTGAATGAGTTCACTGAAATAAAGATAGACTTATTATGGATTAACTGGGAGCAAACATTCAACCTTAACAATAGCAAAAAATAGCAATATTATTCTTCTTGCTATCTGCACGTTGTCTTTACAAGAGCACTCTTTGTGTTGCTGGGTGGTTCTTTTTTTGGAGGGGAAGGGTTGTTTTTAATACTCAATGATAAGAAGGCCCTGAAAAAATAAATAAGCTTGCTGGGATGGGGGGGGCAGGACTGCCCCCATTAAAGCATTGTGTTTCCAAAGCTTTACTCTTTCAACAGCCTGGCTTTGGAGTCATGACTCTGTATGTTTATTATTGTATTATCATTGTATATATTGACAGTCTGACTAGTAAAACTCCACTAGCATCATTCCACAAAATGCTGGTGAGAGAAAACAGTAATGAACCATGCAAAACATTACTTGCTGAAGCTATTTTTGTCTGTCAAGGAACTAGCAAACTGCTGTGAGTTTGTTCATATGGTCTCTTTCTTTCCCCTTTTTTCCCCTTCTGTTTTGTGACTTTTTCCTCTCCTGCCCCCTTATTTTTTTTTTACCCATGTGGCATCTGTTGGCATCACACCAGACCACAGAATATTTGGTTGCATTTTTCAGGAGGGAGGGAGATAATCAAGCTAAAACCTCATCCCAAATTCACCAACAGGCTTGATAACGGTCTGAGCTGGTGGCAGGGATGGGAACAGAAACTTGAGAACAATTGCTTTCAAATTCCCGGTACTAAATTATAGTCAGGCCACCTCTGAGACTGCATAAATTAGCTGCCCCAATTTAATCATCTACAATAGCTTCAACACAATTTCTGTATGGCCTGTCAGCCTTCAGAAAGGTGAGGCAAAACACCCAGCTGGAAGCCTTTCCTCCTCCTCTACCTCCCTACCACTCCTTCTGCAGCCCTTTTTTTGTTTTGGGGGGTTTTTTTGCATCCTTTTGTCTTCCTTTTTGACTAACTACAGTCAGATTCTGGGCTGGTCAGAGCACCAAGTCAGTCAAAGTGCCTTGAATTTCTGTAGTCCTGAAATGCAAACAAGGGTGAAAAAATCCTTTTCAGAGAGACAAATTGGTATTAGCACTGAGGGAAGGGAACAATCTCGCACCTATCCAGCCATCAGTGCTTTGGAAAATGTGTTTGGAGGTTTTCTTCTGCAGTTGAGCTATGTGAATGGCGTGAGGTGGTGTTGACTGCTCGGTGTCCCCCAGCTGATAGCACTGATTGCTAGGTGTCCCTTAGCTGATAGCATCAGTTGCTGGGTGTTCTCCAGCTGATAGCATCTGGGACTTTTGGGCAGGGGCGATGGGGCTGGAGCTGCAAAGCCACCCTGGTACTCTCAGGGCAAAGAGCGGCAGTCCTGGTTTGTGAAATCCACCTCGGGCTTGTAGCCTCATAAGGAAAAATATGCCTTACTAGAAGGAGGTAATTGGCAGAAAATAAGGGAGAGGGAGAACTCGGCTCGAGTCGCCGTTCTCGTTAGTTTTAAATTAGTGGAACTCCGTTGGCTTCACGGGAGTTATTTCTGATTTACAGGGAGATCAGAATCAGATGCAAAACGTATTGAAAGCCTTTGTGTTTACAGTTGTGTGACGGTCCTGCAAAAATAAGCGGGATAACGCCGTATTGTGCCGGACTGCCAAGAGGCCAGCGCCCGGCAGCGCGTCATCCAGCGCCCGGGTACCCTACCCGCAAAAGAGAGGCAAAGCACAGCAACGTTTTGTCACCAGCCTCACATCACGCGAAACTCCGCTGGCGTGCTGGGTATCGCCATCACGCATGTAATGCCTTTTTTCGCAGAGGTAAGGAAAATCCATTAGCAGAATTAATCTCTGCTTCAAAAGGTGACCTCTCCACAAGGAAAAATGGTCTTTCAGTTAAATGCAGTTTGCCGATAAATAGTTTATGATGGTGCTGAAGGCTGGCATTGCCGTGATTATTTATACTGTGTTATAGCGTATCTGCTATGGACAAACCGCACTGCCGGTCCTTCAAGCCTTATTTCTCAAAACGAAATGTTCACTCAGCAGCCAAGCTTGTTTTCGTAATTAATAACATTTAAAGTGACAGAGGCTTAGTCTCTCCCTACAACGTTTCTTTCAATACTATTTATGCTGCAGAGATTCATTGACTTCTTTCAGTCAGTGCCAGTTAAACATAACCTAACATTACTGAGGTCTGCTGTTCCTTGATTTTTTTTCTAATACTTCGGTTACACGGATTGCATTTTAATCGGATAGGAAATCAGCAGTCTGGAGGAAGCAGAAGAACTGAAACCTGAGAAAGTCAGTGTGTTACAGCAAGCCAGGCACACTCTGTGTGCCCCGTGGTGGCTCCAAAATCTATCTGCTCTCTGCTGACAGCCGAATTTTCATAGTGTGGGCTTTGCTTAGGTTTACGTCTGCACTTTTGTAGTTTTAAGTAGGTTGGGCTGCGCTATCTCAGACATACGCTGGGGTAACCAGGAGCAGAATCTGATTTGCAAATTAAACTTAACAGGAAAACCAAAATAATGACTCCATAGTGGAGTCATTAAGGTCATTCAAAAGCCTTTACTATGCTATGGGTAAAATTTGAGCTGTTCTGCTTCTGTGCTCATTCAATCTCGTCAGAAGAAACAAGGCAATTTGAAGGAAATAAGAAGTGATATATTTTTTAAAACCAGAATACCAAAAGTTATTATTTTATTTCAAAAATCTGCTTTTGCTAAAGAGGTGAACATATTATAGAAACAAATAACTGTACATTTACCTATCTGTATATACATTCTGTACAGGCATGGGCTTGCTTCTTCACCGTTTGCAGTATTTAAAGTTCTGGCAAGAAAGCATTACTGAAAAACAAGAGAAAAAGCTGTGTTTCAGTAAGGCCCAAAGCTGTTGGGCCTTTCCAAGCAGAATAGGGTCTTAAAAGTACCAGAAATCCTTCATGAAAGCATGCGCCCAAACTTACCTTTTAAGGAAGTTTATGATGATTCAGATAAGACTGGAAAGAATTTCCCGACTTTCAAGCACTAACCCATTTCTATAAACAAACTTAACACCTAAACTTTTGATAAATTACTCAAGGGTTTACCCACTGCACGCTGCAATACGTCCAAGACGCGGTGCCGATGTATTCTGCAGTTAGGGTCCGGTAAAGGCAGCGGGGGGAAATTAAGACGTGCTGCAGTGATTTCATGACCTCAACCATAGTTACTCATTTCGGTGTATCCCGTTGTATTTCTACCACAGTCTCTAACCACACGGCTGCGATTCAGCTGGGAAAATAGAGGGTTTGTTTGCAGTGACATTTTGGGTAGCCTTAAAGCTGTCTTCCCCCAGCTTCAGCTGCATGAGCTCATTCACAGCCTGCCTCGGCATTTGCGATACAGCTGTTCACCGTATGCATCCTGACCCTCGAGCGGATCCCCTGTTTCACTCAGTCCTGCTTCTCTTTCTAGGCTTGTCTTTGTCGATCAGAATTAGAGACGTGAAACATAATATCATGACGTTATAACCTAAGAAGAATGGAAAAAAAGCAGGAAATCAGAGCTAGGGTTTGGTCTGATTGTTCCTGGCGGAGGGGCTCTGGTTTTGGGATGGACTGGGACACTAGCGCCTTATGTCTTCAATATTGCTACTTTCCCAGGCTTGGGCAGAAATCTGCTCGGACTTAAGGTTTTTTTTAGTGAGCTGATGAGCGTGAGGTTGATGATGATCTTAAAATTGATGCTTGATTTCAGTTCAGGCTGAGAGTCCTTACTGACTAATTTGGGAAGGGAGGGAGGGAAGGTTGTAATTAGTTGGTCTGAAGGCATGAGGGCCACCCTTACAAGGCACGATCATAAATCGAGCCCTAGCTTTGCAGTGCCATCCCTGCACCCCGGGCAGGTGAGTGGGTACTCTGACTTCAGCTCCAAAGGCAAAGCACTGAGCAACATCTTTGCCTGGCTGACGGGTTCAGATGGTTGTATTCTGCAATGCCTCCAGGATTACATCCTCCTCCACAGGGCAGCTTAGGCACTTTCCCAAGCTCGTCTGGCAAGCTTGGGACCATACTCAAACTACATATGTTAAAGAATGGTGCATATGCCTGAGGAGGAAACCTTTTAACCCTGTGGAAAGTCCATGCTTTGGAGTACCTGTTCTGCAATAGGAGCAAAGAGGTTGTGTTACGTGGTGTTTGGTGGCCATTTCACAAATATTAAAGTGGGTTTGCTAGAAAAGTGATTTGCTAGGAAGGTGGATGGAATTCCTGCTAGTAGCACCAAATAGACTTTCAGCTGGGGACCCTTCTGAGGGGGAAAAAAGTCCTGAGTGAAGATTTCAGGGGTTTTTCAAAGGATGGCCCAACCCAGTAACATCCATTCAGCTACTGATGCTTTGATCTTCTGCAGGAGCTTTAAAACAAGCAGGCAAGGAGGGAGAAAGGAGGAGAGAAGAAGAGACAAAAACTGTCAACAGTCCAAATGCTCCTAACGCTTATGCAATGTGTATGGTGCTAATTGCCATTCTTGCTTCCAAGCCAGCTCATCATCTTTTGAGGTTTTCCACAGATCAGTGTAAAACAATTTTCTGTAATTCCCAAGCCTAACAAAAATAATCCTTTATTGTTTAGCACTTAATTGCAGGTCACCACTTCAATTCTAAACAGAAAAAAATGACTGTAACCTATAGGGGTAAACAAAAGCACATCCTACATCAAATCTAGTAAGAGTCACTGAAGTACATAGGTGGATCTGGGAACATATTTTTCTGGTAATTAAAAGTGAGTTTGGCAATCCTTGGATGAAAGTCTCTGTGCTTGTCAACTTCGAAATGGGCTGAGATCACACTGCAGATTACTTGCTGTTAAGTAATTTTAGCTGGGTCTTTCTGCCCTGGAAGACAAGGCACTGTGGCAATACAGACAAAAAGAAAGATGCTTCCCTCGTGGGAGATACTCAATAAGTAACTAATTCATAATATAAAAATATACTGATAAAACTTTGAGATTCAATGCCTGATTCCAGAATCTGAGTTGCTGCTGGATGTGGCAAATTCTTTCCTGCTGTGACTTTAGCAAACCTATTGATTTTGGCAAAGCCAGGCTAGTTTATGCTATGTGTGTGTATAACTATATGGGGCCTCCTGAAGCTATGAGGTGGGCTATCATAAGGCTGATATACTCTTACCCTTTTTTGAGCATGTCCAGCTCCATTTTAAAAGCAGCTTGGTTTTTTAGCACTGCTGTTTCTTTACGGCAAACAAACTTAATGTGAAAATTGCTGGAAGACATTAAATATAGACCTCCACACCACCACTCCAACAGACACTTTGGTAACAGCACGGCCACGCTCTGATATTGCTTAAATGTTACTTGTTCTTTTTTGTACTCTGATCTAATTCTTGTTTCCCCCTAATGGTCAAATAACATTGGTCTAATTAAAATCAGGCAAATATTTTGTGTCATGTGTAATAGGTAATATAAAGTACATATGTAATGATTTAACTGAACATCTAAGCTTTGGATAAAGAAAAGTTTTCATCTGGCATTAACTTCCCAGTAGACAGAGACCAATGACTGTTGCCAGTCGTGTCGCAGCACTCTGATAGATGCTGCTTGGGTACCACTGGCCTTTCTATAGGGATTATTCAAGCACAGCAGCTCAAGATTTTTTTTCTTCTTTTTTTTTTGGTAGCTTTCATTTGCATGGGAAAATTATCCTCAATGATAACAGAAGATAGAACCATCATTTTTGTGATACCTCTCTGAGAGTGTCCCAATCTAATCTCCATTTGGTTATGGTAGTTGGATTAGTATGAAACATTAGCAAATTGGGTCTCTGGCCTCACAAAACCAAACACAAATATTTAACCTGGCAAAGGATTTTTCAGCAACAATCCCTCGAAAGTCTAAGAGAAAGTAGGCCTTGAAATACTTTTAAACTGATAAAATACTCATGTGCCAGGCTTCAGCCACTGTTCAAGAATAGCAGAAAGGAATTCTCTCCAGCCAGGGATATCTATTCAGAAATAGAGATGTAAGTGGTTTAGTCCCTTCTAAATGTTGAGAAAGAGCCCATCTAAGTTCCTACTTTTTCTCTTCAGAATTTGAGAGGTGAAAATTAAATGCAGGTAACTTTCTATAGCTCTGGCTGTGTCCAGTGTACCCAAATTTTAAAGCAGTGCAGTGAGAGGAGATGGCTAAGTCAGTTGATGGCCATCCAATGGAAGAACAGGTAAAGGGAGAGCTATTTTACTGCTGAAAGAATGGTACTAATATTTTTATTCCCTCCAAGGTTTATGACTCTGTAAATTGCAGCATAAAACTATAAATCCCTTCCCCTTTTTTTCCAAATTTATGTATCAATGGTATTTTTCCTATTCTGTTTTTAAATAGCTGTTTGCTGCTATTTCTATTTTTTGTGGCTTATTAAACAGAATCATCTACAAAACACAATGACAGCACTTAAAAACTTAGAAAATACTCACACACAAAGAGCAACTTATAGGTATTGGCAGGTTATAACAAATATGTGAAATTCATTCTCAGAAGTTATTACTGGTATAAAGGATCTGACAGGAATTGAGAAAGTTTAGGCATTTATGTAAACTCATGTCTGCATTATGCAGGATTAAAAAGTAGTATAGAATTAAAAAGAGGAGAAAAAAAAATAGAAATCCTCATGCTTTGTGGCGTAAGCCAACCATTAATTCATAGTGCTTTCCCTGGGGACCTTTTTTTCGTCTTGTGTTCTCTTTTTGAGGCCTTTCCCACTGTTATCAGAGAGAAAGGATAAAGTGGATCACTACTCTGACACAGTATAGAAATTTCTATGCTTATATTTAAGATGTTTCTCCCACTCTCCACTCTCCAGGCTTGGATGACAGTGGGAGAGCCTGCACCAGGAATCAGCACTAGCAAAAGTTCCCAGAGTCCAGTCCCGATCACTGCAATTCCTAAGGCATTGGTTTTTATATTAGGAATTGAAAAACACTAGTTTAATGTTAGGGGGAGGAATTATTTCCTTAGATTCTTTTTTTTAGGGGAGTGTCTTTTAAAAATTTTGACAGCTAAGCAGTTAAAAAAAACCACTACTGTGAAATAAAACCTTTAACTGTCCATAACTGGAATAATTTGCATAGACAGTATTTGGCAACTCCAAAGAGAATTAATTATGATTTTCTTTGCTTGCATATTTTCTTCTCCCATAAAACTGTGTTCTGCATGTGGACTCTATTCTCGGACATGTCCCATTCCTGCTTTGCTGGCCCCTCAAGAAGAAGCCCTCCGACACCTCTGGCAGAGGGAGGACAGCCTCCCAACCCTCTCCACAAGAAGGGCATGCAGTCAGGAACATCTGTAACTTGGTCCCCTCGGATTTGGGTACACCTTCGCTTCCAGCAGCTCTGGGTACAACTAGTGCCCCAGGCTGAAGCAGACCCCTCGGGGCAATACTGATTTTCAGGAATGAGTCTCCTCCTCTCAAATTCATCGTCCACGTGCCCTAGAGCACTTGTACCAGCACAGCGAAGGAGACAGCTGGGTGCAAACAAGTGGCAGGGACTTTGCTGTGAACCGCGTGAGCCCTCCAATACCTTCAGGCTAAACACATACCAAAGCAGCAGAGAAATGTAGTTACCAAGAGCCCAGTTCTGTAAAGGCAAACATCTCTTTTTATTAAAAACTATGGACTTTTAACCCACCTTGAACAGAGTTTTGAAAGTTTCATTTGACTTGCAGGGACTGTAAATTGCGTGGTCTTGTATTTAGCCAAGGTTCCAGTCCTTAATTCCCCATATACCTGAAATCATGCTCGCAAGCATGACCAGTCACTCTAGTCCTAATAAGACACGCTGACTTTTTCTCAGGGCTGGTCAGGAATCACTGTTTCAGCACACCTCTCCCTATCTCCTCAGCCTGTGCCTCCCACCCATCCACCCCCACATGGTTGCTAATTGCAATTAATTAATTAATTGAATTTGGTTTTTTTTACCTGGACTAATTGCACCGTCATTGAACTGGAGCAAGAAGCTGAGTGGCCAAGCCACTCAGTAGCGAGCACATTTTCCCGGGAGGAGGGAATCAGTGAATCCAAGGCCTGCTCCAATGAATTTTGCGTACTTATATAAAAAAAAAAAAACCAAAATAAAAAAATCACTGGAGTAAGGATTTGAAACCTAGATCTGCCCTTCAGGTGTGAAACCTGCTTTATAGAGTTGCACTCCATCCTCTGCTTGCGTAATTAATTCCATGTAAAGTGGAAGGGCCTTTTTCTATCCTAAATTCCAACGGCTCAGCGTGCAAGCACTGCTGTCAGATAAACTTGTGGTACTAAGCTTAGAGGGCTTTGGGAAGAGTATTGCGACACGCGGTTTGCGGTGGCCGGTGACGTACACGTTCAGCTGACTCCTGAAAATCTGTCATCGATTGCACCGTGGCTGCTGACTGGGAAGGACCAGGTTTGAAGGGCTGGGTGGGCACTTCCAGTCCCGTGTTACCAAAATCAGGGGGTCTAGGGAAGAAGAAGGGTAATTTTATCTAGGTGTTTCATGTGCTAGATGAGAGCTTCTCGGTTAATGGGGGAAAGGGAAAGTGGGCACAGCTACCTTATATTTCTGAAAGGAAAAATACCCACCTTGGCTTTATTCGCCTCTCAAAGAGCCAGCCTAAGCCTATGAATTGTAACAGGACGGAAATATCTTTGCACCTTAATGAATAAAGGATTTCCAGTCCTGGGCAGATGTCAGGATGCTCAAGTGTTGGTATGTGCCATGGCCAAATTTAAAAGCGGTTAGGTATAGACAGACATGAACCCTTCTGCTGACACTTCCAGCCGGCTGGACCCCTGCCACCTCCTGCCCAGACGGTGTAGCGTTACGTCAGTGCCACGGGGTGCCTGAGTTGATGTCAGAGAAGGGGACGTGTTATCCCAGGCACTGAACTCACGTCTGGCTCTTCGCATCGGAACTGGCCACGTAGGAGCCGGTTTGGAGCTCAGGCAGAGCACGGTTGGGCTTGCGTGCACCAAGGCAGCATCTCTCAGATTGGGGAGCTCTCCCTACACCCTGGATGGGCGTAACTTGGTGCCGGGGAGCTCCTGGGGGTCCCGAGGGAGGTGTAGCCTTAGCTGATGTGCTGATCACCACTCACAAGACTTTGCAAGGGTCTGCGTATGGTGAGGAGATACTCACCTGCCAAAGGGATACAGTTGTGCAAGCGCCAGGCAGGGATTTCTGAGCGCAGGGTTCAGGGGTTGGCAGCAATCAGGTGCCTCACTTCTCGTGCAGGACTTTTTCAAAACATCTGTAAAAGAGATATCAGAGCAAGGTAGATGCTACATGCAGTTGAAGACAGTTTTGTCATTTTGTGGCCTCGCTGCCAAGGAGAGCGGCCTGAACACTGAAAGGTACACGCTTCCAGTTTCTCTCTTCCCTTTTAGTGCTGCCTGGGTATGCACGGCTTCTCTAAGGAACTGGTGGGTCAAATTCCTTTTACAAGCAGGATCTGGCAGGGGCAGGGTTAAAAAAAGAGCCCTTCCCGGGGAAATTGCCTTTGGAACAATTGTCTGTTGCTGAGAGAGGAGCCACCTGCAGCCCATCAGCATGGGAGGTGTTGATGAAGACCAGTGGCTCTTCCCAGCAGTGGGAGAAAGTCACACCTCCACGGAGATTATAAAAACTGATCCAGGAGGACCTTGGAAGGAGGATGCTCGTGCCTTCGTAAGGAATGAAGCATGTATTATTATTGCTACTATTTCTTTTGCTTTTTTTCATGTTAGGAATTTTCTTGAGCTCCAGCATTCTTTTCTCCTCATTTCTTTCCCCTTTCAGTATTCCTTTTTGTTTCTTGTAGCAGATTAATAGAAAAGGATTTTTACCTCTGTAACTTGGACAAGGGGATATTTGAAAGGGAGCGTAACTCTGTAGGCTTGCGTGGTGGTGGACTTAAGCTGAGCTTGTTTTTTAGTCTTAGTTACTAAGGTTGGTGTGTCTATCGGTCCAAACAAAAGAGCTGGTAAGGCACTGCACTTAAATCACTAGGATAGTAGTTTACAGGCATACGTCTTGCTGTGTGTTTCCTTCTGACAGCTGTAAATATCAGATAACCTACTTCTTCAAATTCAACTAAGCTTTTAAAAATCTTGCAGATTTTATGTCTGACTCTGCATATTGCAGTTCATCTCATTTTATATCTTTAGACTAAATCTAGTGACTGGCTTGGATTAGAATGAAGCATTTCAATTCTCGGGAAACTTAGCTGTCATTCAGAGTTGTAGATGGGGGCCACACCTGTCTAACCTTCCTGTAGTAACCGATTTTAGCAGGTGAACTATTCCTGTCTGATCCCAGCCCCATTTCTCCCTGCAGAGGGGGAGGAGGGCCGTGTATATGTGACCTGTGGGCAGTTTCTCTTGCGTTCCTGCCAATCTCACGGAGTGAGTTAGATGCATCAGACGCTTCAAAGTCAGCACCTTGAAGCGTGTCTGAGTAATAAGGTTGTGGAGGCAGAAAAGTGCAAGGCTTGCTTTGACTGCCGTTGTAGCAGTAGTACAGGCTGTATCTAATCTGCTGTTAAGGGCTATTGTAGTTGCCAGCACTGCTATTCCCTAGCTGGGAGAGGGCTAAACCATCCAAATGCTGTTTGGGTAGACAAAGTAGTACAATACTAAACCCAAGAACACATTTGGCTGCCTTTCCTATTGCAAATAGCGTTGCCAGTCTAAGATAGAGGACTTCTGTAGAGGAAGGAAACTAAACGTTTACTGATGCTGATTAGTTTCTGAAAAGATTTAGGAAATCTGTTTATACGTGGGCTGGCGGCGATATCATTTTGTCTGATGTCTGGAAAGAATTAGGACTTCTTTAATTTGCTTATTCAGACGTTAAGGTCCGAGAGGTGAACAGAGAAGGCACCACATTGCCTCATCACATCAATCAGAAAATTCACAAAAAAAAAGCACAAGGCCACATAGTCTAGCTTCAACAAGAACAGCTGACTTTGAAAGAGGGCAAAACCTTATTTGTGGCTCTCTTTTCAGGCCGGAGCCTTTGAGCAAACTTGTGTAATGTGCCTGCTGGGCAAAGCAAGGGAGCAGAAAGCTGTGCTCTGCAGTGCCTGGCGTGCTGCTGTCTGTCTGCCTCCCTCCCTCTCGCTCCTAATCCGCCAGGCTGCTGGGGAAGGGGTTTTAAAACCAGTCCTTTTACCGCAGGACGGCTGTTCTTCCCCAGGAGGCAGCGGCTGAGCTGGCAGAGCAGCTTTCTTGGGAGCAGGAGGGTCCCCGGGGTGAGCGAGGTGTGTGCCTCCTGCCCAGAGCTCCCTCGAGCACTGCCACGGGGCAGGCGGCTTGCAGAAATAATAATACCGTTTCTTCGAGTAGGTACCAAAATCTGGGAGAGCCTTAAGGTTCGTATTTGTAGAGAGCGTGAGCTGAAGTATGTGTTTTACCCAACGTCAGAGGTGTTTTACCCAGGTCAGAGCGTGGGATCCCTTGGTTTTCCCAAGCTGAGAGCCAGATGTACTGCTCAACGCTACGGGGCACAGGACTGTGCTGGGAGGTGATGGTCGCAGCGTGGGTGAGAGGAGATCCAGGGAGGAACGAGAATTTATGGATATGGTAGACTGCAAAATGGAGCCTGACGGTGAGATTTTAAAACTGACTTGCGACAGTGATTTAGTATTTATAGATGCTGGGGGCAATTAGATGGCTCTGGTTTGCTCAGAAGGTAGAGTTACAGTTTCAACATTCAAAGTATCAAACCAGTATGAAATCCTAGCCAATACTGGTGTAATAAATCACTGATCAATAGAAACTGGAGAAGTTCAAGAAAGTGTTTAAGAGCGTCAAGTACCATCTCCTTTGAACGCAAATGGATGTTGTCCCAAACAACCTGCAGAAGGCTGGGCTAGGTTGTGATTAAAACTCAAGATGCTTTTCCTACAAACCTAATCCCAAAGAATATCGTTTCTGCCGTGGTGTAGGAGGGAAAACGTTTTTCCACACACAGTTGAGGTCAGAAGCTGATTGTTATTCTGTAAAGTAGAATCTACTTTGTTTTTCTGAGTCTTACTTCAGGTTTGCTTGCTGTCTGTTTGTATTATACAGGTTATCTTTCAAAACTACAGCATGAAAGCTGGGGTGGAAATGCAAATCACTGTTCTGGGGACCCCTAACAATCTAAAATACAGTCTACCTCCCATGCCTGTCTGTAATATCTCCTTTAGTACATGATCGTGTAATTCTCTTTCATGTAGCAACCTGTTCAGCAGCTCTCCTTTATGAGTTTCAGGTAAGCAATAGTGTGCAGAGAGCATAATAACCTATTAGATATGGAAAATGCAGTGTCAGTATTTGGGAAACTTGAGACATATGGATTGGATTTGGAGGGGAAAAAAGGTGATCGAAGGAAGCCTAGGGCTTGAATGCTTTTAAAATGCTGGCTCAATGTCTGCTGCACTTTTAATTAAATCCTGATCCCTTCTAGCCTTATGCATATGGTTAAGTGTCACTGAAGCCAAAGGGGTTTAAGAGGACTGTTCAGCACATGACTTCTAGCATTGCTCAAATTGCATGTTATTAGTAAAGATCTGAAGAATTACAAATTTCAATAGTTTAATTGTTTTATAGGGTTCTTCAGTGTCATGATGAAGTTTATATCCTGGGGGTGGGGGGGGGCAAACACCTTATTCAAATTGATGCCTTCCATCTCCAGTGGAGTGTAGCTATCAGAGGGAGTAAACAAAGAATGAGAAAGTTTCTCTTTTGTTGTTGTTGTTGTTGTTACAGAATCAAGAATGTACTGAGCACTTAAAGCAAAAGTCCAATGCTAGCTTGCAGATAGTAAACAACCAACAAATGGAAACCAGTGACACCATATCACCACTGATATTTTAGAAGTCCGCATTAATAATTGTGAGATTGATATGACATTGAAACTAATAAATGATTTATGTATAGTAATGACCTTTAAGACTATAATTACTGTAGAGTTTAGTTTAGCCTGTATTTTGCTTCTTTCCCTCATTTACTGCTTTTGCATCCATTATTTGGCCTGTTTGTTGGAAATTATTTGTGTGGTTTTAAGTCCGATACATGTGTTTTTAATGTATTGGGAAGATAAAACACTATCTTTTGTCAATCAAGTTAGTGGCTGTGGCCAAATCACAACTTTGCAGAACAAAAATTAGTCCCCTGTTATTCTGGGTATACAGAATCCTTTTGTTGTTATTACTTTATGTCCAGGTTTGAGTTACTATAAGGACACCTACTTTTTCTTCCTTCCAACCTCCTCCTCCCTGGGGGACAGCATGGCTCTTGTTATTTTTCATCTTCCTGGGGCCTGAGACAGGCTTGAAAGAATGCAAAGAAAGAAAGATTCAGGGATCAAAAAGAAAAAGGTCATTATACAAATGAAGAAGCCTTCTGCTCTTCTTGAACAGAGAAAGCATTCTGAAGACAATACCATTTTTTCTGAATTCTACCCGGTATTGTACCGAGCACATTTGCACACTACATGCTCCTGCTCAAACATTGTTGCAAATATTTAAACTGTTTGTGCAATAAATGCACAACAAAATCACAGCTAATTTGAAGGAAATAAGCTTGACTGACTTGAAGTGCAATAACATCTTCTAGTGGTTCCCGTGCAAGCAAGATTTCTGTATCTTTCTACTTTGATTCTGCATGTGGTTTTGCTTTGTATGTGTTCGCTTATTTGGATCAAACACTCCTATGCATTGATACGAAAACACTAAAGTCTCAGCATCAGTGGTACGCAGGGCAAAAATCCCAGGGCTCTGGGATTTGGACGTTACCAGTTCTCATTGGGAAGTTAGGGAAGCATGGACAATTCCCATCACTCCGTCCAGCCTCCTTCAATACTGCCCACTTTTTCTCTCTTGTATGCTATTTATTCAGGCCATGGCTATTCTTGCTCTCAGTATGAGCTGGTCAGCACTTCCAAGGTCTCTGTAATATAAATAATATTCATGCCTGACCCAAAGCCTTGTAGACTTCACTGGATACCTATACAATTGCAAGGTTTGTTGCTCTAATAATAGGCTAGTGGTTGCTTACCTCATGAAGGAACATGTTCACCGTGATCTGTAAATTTAAAATATTTTACCAGGCAAGTCTTTCAAGACTGATTTTTTTTTTTTTTTTTTTTTCCTTTTAAAATGGTGTATTGGGAAAACAATGTTTTATAACCCTAGTGCATAATTTCCAAAACAGTATATTCATAGGACAAATGCCAATAAGCTAGAATGTTACACAAACAAGAATGCTATAAATTACGTGTGGACTCTCTACATAAAAACTTCAGTTTTAGAATTTAGACAATAATTCATTTTTAAGTATTTTACAGCATATTCAGTAGAAAAGAGGAAGGTAACAGTTAAACCATTTCTTTTGTAACTCAGAAGTTTAGGAAGGAGGATTTATCGGATGGTCAGTCAAATTTTGCATAGCCATGAACCATCAACCCTAAAGTTAAGACAGCTGTAGTTATTTGACAGAAAAGACCATTCAGCTACCATAATCCAGTAACATTAATTGCCTAGTTGTCGCTGTAAACAGATGTTTATGCGTTAAACTCCAGCAACCATAGGAAGTAATTTTGTAGGGTATGGGGTATTTCTTGCTTAATATTAGTAGTGTTATATATGTACATTAGAAGGGAAGAAATCTTATTCGCCTTTCTGATAATAATACTTGCACAACTAAATTCAGATGTCTGCTATTAATGCTTCTCAAGTCTGGTAAAGTTGGAGACAAGGAACTGGGATGTGAAGACTGTCCCCCTTGCTGCCTGCCTTGCTCCTGTCCCTCAGAGCTCCTCCGCCCATCATGTAATGTCTCTGACAAAGCCTCTTTCATCACGGTGGGCATCTCGACAGTTTAAACAGATTATTTTTTTTCCATTGCATCAGCTAAAGTGAAAATTTTAACACAATTTATAAGCTGTTTCTTCATTTTAAACAAAAATCTGAAGGGGTTAAAGCCGCATGGGCAGAAGGCCATGGGCTGAAGTTTAGGATCCGAGTTTTCCTGATAAATGAAGAATGTTTCTTGATTTCAGTTCTGTTAGTGCTTAATATGTCATTCTACAGAAAATATATTGTATTGCAGCTGAAATATAAACCCACATTTATATATAAAGTTGAGAGGCTATTTGTTTATCCTCTGTTGCTTTCTCTCCCCTGACATAACAGGTTTAAGGAGGTTATGATAAAACAAGTAGAGTTGTGATCTACTTAAACCTGCTGTGTCAGGGGAGAAAAAAAGAACAAAGTTTCTTACTGCAATACTTTCATTAATGATGAAAACTTCAAAACTTGTGATGATCTGACAAGTTACAAAACTCACTTTTCTTCCACCGAGTGGCCGTAACAACGCAATAAATGTGAATCTAAATGCTTCAGTCAGATATGCTGCTTGAATATTTTCAGAGGGAAATGCCATCTTCCTTCCCTCTTTTACAATACAGTCTTTCTCTATTCCCTCTGTCTTTGTTTAACCTGAAAAAAAAAAAAAAAAATCTTGAGAGACTTAATATTCTACCATTTCCCACCACTCATGGTGTTAAGTGGTCTGAAATACTGCCTCCATCTTAAAACCCACAAAAACTGTCTTTAGCACCTGGCACTCCTAAAGGAGTGGTATATTCTTGGACACTGCTCCTATTCAACACAGTTTTCACAGATTCAACAAGAAATGTAGAAATGTATTTTTAAGAGAACTCTTTACACTGAGGCCAAATCTAGCCTATATTTTAACAAAAAACTTTCTGGAATCTCCCTTCTTATATGGAAACAGGTGGTCAGTGAATTCCCCAGCAGTATAGCTTCTAGCCTGATTTTAGGCTTCCATTGTCTTCATGGGTGACCAGCTTACACATTCAATTGCATTCAATAATTTCTGGGTTTGTAACTTGAAAAAAATGTGCCTCAGGGCAACATCCCAATTCAGTTTGTTTCTCTGGAGATAACACTGTGACGCTTGTGAACAGCATGACAAACAAATTAGGGTTAAATGAATTCTAATATTCATAAGCATTTCTTTCATTTTGCTCTTTAAAAGCGAAAGTCTGTTCATTCTTTTGTTCCTTCTGTCACCTTTGTTAGAATTAAATGCACAAATATAGTAGCATCAGTGAATCTGCACCTGTATAAAGCTCACATTCTGTGCAACAGGATAGGGGTTTTTTGTGTCTATGTATATATAAAAATTTATATAGGTAGTGAAAGTGAAATTAACAAATTGTTTTGAACATGTGACTGACTAAAATTTGGGGTTTTGTATGTTTATACACATCCGTTTTGATCCTGCAAGTGTTTAGGTTTATATATGACAAGCTGACTGGAAAACTCATGAGATCTGTGAGCTGACTCCTGTTGAAGGCATGTGTAGGAAGGAAAGGCCAATTGAACTCAAAGATACATTTTTTATAAAGTTAGACAGAATTGATGGTCTAGTGATCCCTCATCACATTTTTCTTCCAAAATGAATCCTGGTTTTGGCCACTCTTTTGTAGCATGCCATCTTGATTTAATGTACAAAGTGCTTGAGCTGTTGGATATGACCATAAAGCTTTTTATCTTAGTTTCAGGTTTTAAATTTTATCTCAGTAATAAGCACCTACATTTCATTACAAGTGAACGGGACTGTCTGACTATAAATCATTGCAATTGGTTTTGCTTCCTTAGTAGATGAGTAGACTTCAGTTTCTTCCACATAGCTCAAGATAGGACAAGAGAGAAAACAGTTTACTTGAGTCTCAGACATAAATACAAAGTCATCCTCTTCAGGATAAGCTTTAGTCAGGGTTAATCCAAATTTAAATTCAAGTCTGGCTTTGGCCAGCACTTCAGTGTGGTTTTAAGTATAGCAGTCATAAATAAAATTCCATAAGAACAAATCACATTGAGTGACATCTCTCATAGTTTGTTCCCTGGAGTTCATTGTCCCAGCTCTGATGAAGTATAACCTCTTCTAACAGACTAATATGTTTCTTTTAAAGTGGTAAGCATACCTAGGTACAGCTGTATTTAATTAGATCCCTGTCGGCACATGTTTCTGTGCAATGTCTGAACCCCGGCTGGGGTGAAAACTTACAGTATTGGAAGCCTTGACGGAGCTCTGTCCAAAGAGGTCCTCTATGAGGTATGAGGACATCTATGTTTGATTTACCATATTTCTGGATTTTCTTTTTCTTCTGAGCTATGTGTTCTTTGTCCAAGATTTTTCAGTGTTTTACAGCTGTGTCAGTCAGTCTAATAAAAAGATATTGCATCTTCTTACTAATGATTCCTCTCCTCTTGCCCTTAGACTGTTACAGCTGCAACAATACTGCTGCTATTAAAAATCTTTGCATTAATCTCTGTCGTTGTTGTTGCTAGCTTTTCTGTGAAAGGAGTTAGAGTTTACTCTGGTAAATATCTTCTTCTTCGGGAAAGTAGTAATTCTGTGGATACGGAGTAACTTAATTGCTATCATTTTATGCAGATTTAACACTTGTTTTTAACTTTTTTAGGAAAGGCTAATGAATTTCATACTAATTTATGCAAGCAGAAGTCACTCTTCTTTTAGAAATCTTAATGAAAAAACTCTAGTATAGATGCAGTTCTAATGATTTACTGATCTTTGCATTTTAAGATCCTATAAACCTGATAAATACAGCACAATACTACCTTATCATCTTATACCAAAACCCCATTCACCCTTGATTTTGAAAAAAGGATTCTCTTGTCCACAATAAAAAAAGTATCAGTTCAGTGGATATTAATAAGCTCGCAGTTTGGTTTTCCTAGACGAGTATTAGTTGCTGTTGAAATGGCCCTCAGAACAAAATCTTACCCCCAAATTACCATGTTTTTATAATGTTAGTGCTTGTGCTAAGCAAGCAAACACTGGCAGATAAATCTCTCTGCTCTGCTTCTTAGAAGTTGAACTAAGGAGGCCAGCTGAAAGTGCCAGACTTTTGGCTGTGGCTTCTCTGAGTCTATTAGAGAGTCGCCTGCAGAGTGAAGGTCCTGTTAAATCCCAGAATACCCAACTCCAGTACTTTATCCTCATTGCCTCCACGTCACTATTAATGTTTTAGCTCCTTGTTGGCATGTAGGTTTTATGTGCAGAACTTTTTCTCCTTTTAAGGTAGTTTTGGTTGGGTTTTTTTGTCTGCTTTTATTTTGTTTGCATTTTTTATTTAAAGACTAAATCAAATGTGCTAAATGCTGGAATGTCTAAAGGGAACAATAAAAGTACGTGTGTATGTATATTCTTCTTCTTTCTCCTTCTCCATCAAATATCTACACAATCATAGCTTAGCAAACTGTTAATTTTTTAATATTGCTGTTATGCAATTCAAGTGAACTTGATCAGAATTTTCAAGGAATTAAACCTGTGCAGTGTTTATATGTTTGGAGGTTTCTGATTCCAAAGCAAAACCTCACCCTAAATGAACAACTTCAAAGTCAAAGGTCTTCCATGGATATTGATCAAAGATAGTGTTTCTTTGACTTGACTGCATTCTTGGTTTTTTTCAGCAGTGCGCATACAGGAGGGAAGAATGCATAAAGTTAAGGAAAAAAACTAAAATCCTGTCTAATTGAAATTCAGCACCCTCCCAAGATTCTTAATATCTGTTGGATGAACTGTAATTGTGGAGCACTTTATCAAAACCAGGACACAATCAGACAACTCCAGACAAATTATGCTAAGTTAAACAGCAATATTAACAAATTAACAGGATAATATTTGCATGTGCTTTCATTACCATGATTAGGCATTCCTGCGTGAAGCTTATTGATTTATCCTTTCAGCTTCCTCCTATTTTGTCTTTTGAACCTTACTAAGCATTTAGCTCCTTCAGAAAGAAACTCCGTTTGTTTTCTCCCTTCCTATTGGCTATGTACTGTGAAATCAAATTCTACTGAGTTAACGTCAGAGGTCCAGGCAAAAGAAGTGAGATGGTCAGAAATCATTTAAAACAAATTATAAATTTTAAACTCTACAAAGTTAAAGCTTGCAAGAGACTTTACTACAATGTTAAACAAGTGCAACAGATACTCTCTCTGCTCCAGATATCCTAAAGCTCATCCTAAAAGGATCTAAAGCAGCAGCTTTGTCATTGAAAGTCAGAGCTCAGGTTTTCCAAATGTGTCCAGTTGAGCACAGGGGTCACTAGCAGAGCTCCACACGTTGGTGTGTTTTGGGGCAAGAGGGGGCAGTTTGAAGTTAATCTCTGCTTTCGTCAGCAGCTCTGCTCCCCCCCTGCTCTGGGTGGCTAAACTTGAAGGGGTTTTTTGCCTTGACCTCATGGTGGGATGGCTCAGCATGCTGAAATGATTTTCTGCTGCTACAATGACATGAAAAAATTGGAGGAATCCAAGCACAAGAGCTGACACCTTGTATACTGAGTGTATAACACCACTATGACGATCAAACTTTGGGTAACACAAGGTTTCAAAGTGCTTTCCAGTACATCGGAGATTTGCCTGAATTCTTTTATGTTACAGAGAAGATACCATAAACAGACTTTCTGTTTGGCTATGATTTCAGAGTAGCCAGATTTACACTTTGATGTATTCGCTGTTAGAGATTATAGCTCTCCTGCTAGAAAGACGTCTATTACGCTCTTGGATTGCCAGCAGATAGCAGGTTAGATGGTAGGCTTTTTTCTTGCACAGAAGGAGGAACAGCAAGAAACTGCAAGATGGTCGTTTCTTATCACAGTCTGCAGTGAGGAAAGAATAGCTCAGCGTGTCAGGCTATTACTTAGCTGTGGTGTGACTGATGATTGAGGGCTGTTGCTTTTTGTAAGGCTGTGAGGGCTTCCATGTCTGCACAAATAACACGGCAAAACAAAAGTCAGTTGACTGGAGTGATGGGTATTGTAAAGAATCTCGAAATGATTAGCTTGTTTAATAGAAAAAATATTAAATACAATTATTATTTTTCCTTCAGGTTTTCAAGACCATGCTAGTGGAGTCTATCAGCCACTAATGTCATACAAACTGTAGTCACAGAGTAATCATACACAGAAGTGATCTTTAGTCAACCAGGCTGAACTATAATTCAATAGGGAGGCAAGCTTTGAACTTTTGGTATTCCATATGAACCTCCCATAATATATGTTTTTTAGTGGCTTGCTATTATTTTATTTCAAGCTTTCTCTTTGTAGTTTCCTCTCTCTCCTTTCCTGGTCTCCTCATCAAAACCGGTCATTTAGATACTATATTTTTACCTGCATTATTTGGACCTGTGGAAAAATATGACTAAATAGAGCTTAGGTCTCATCTTTAAAAATACACTATGAGTTCAACATAATACTTTGTTTTCTCCTCGTACTTGATCAGGCTTTAGTTATACTTTAGACACCTAACTTATTTATGCCTTAATAGTGTGACTCCATTTTGGTGAGAAACACCCTGTGACCACTGCAATCTTGTCCGCTGCTCAATCTGGCCACCGTTTCTGATCCTTTCCGACAAGTTCCTTGTCCGTTTCCCTCAGAAAGGGAGAGACCATGCCTTCCTACCCACCTAGCATGACCGGTGGCAGCCCTCGGACATGCAGTGCTTTGAGCACATGGGAGTCACAGCAACGGGAACCTGGCTATCTCATCGCTGCTTCAGTTCACGGCCTGCAGTTACGGATGCTCGCTGTAATCTCCTGTGGTGATAAGCAGGGTTATCTCCGCCGACGGCATTCAACAAAACGTCGCCTTCCTTCCTGTTGCTCCTGCCAGCTCAAAGAAGGAAAGAGGTATCCAGGAGAAGCAAAACTGAAGGATGCCTGTAGAGACTAAGTGGGCAGCACCTGGCTGATCATGTTATTTAACTGGTCTCCCAGCCACCCAAAACTGTCCCCTAGCGTAATTAATTTGTTAAAAAGAAGATACACAGTTGATTTGAAGATCCTGAGCAAGCTTCTAAATGTGGCATCACGGCAAATGCATACATCTTGCAAGACTAACGGCATTCAGCTGCAACCTTTATGAATCTGTTTAATTAGCATCATTGGGAAAAAATGCTATAAATTCACTGTGGAGGGGTGCATCTCTACATATGTTATCACAAGTATTTTCCTTTTTAGCAGGGAAAAATTAAACTCAGACTGTTATGAACAACCTAATTTGTCTGGGCATGTGATATTCATGAGGAACAGATAAAAGAAAAGATTTAATAGTTGCAGTCCTTGGCAGTATGTTTTGTTCCAGTAACCACACAGAATTTAAGCTGTTTGTGTTAAACTTGAACAAAGCTAAACAGAAGAAAAGAGAGATCATGCTGATTTTCACAGCCAGTCAGAACAATCTTTTTGGAAACCTACAAAAGGATGACATATTCCCTTCCTCACAAAACTTTCTTTAGGATGAGTAAGCTCCCATTTGTACGGTTCCTCTGAGGTCGTTCAGAACAAGAGGGTATCTTTCTTGATCAGTCGAGTGGTTGCCAGGTACTGAATGCCAGGCACTCTAAAGCAAAGAAGAGGAGGATGATTATTATTATTATTTTTATTATTATTATTGTTGTTGTTGTTAGAGTTATTTAGAAGAAATAGTGCAATCTCAGACATGATTCCAACTGTGAACATACAAACTGGTTCCCTGGTACCTCCTGCAACCTGAGTTTCCTACAAGTTGCTTTATAAACATTTTTCTACCACCTTTTGTGCAAGTACTAGATGAATTCCAAAAGTCAGTCTTTCTGGTGCATCAATCATGTTACATCTTTTGCCAAGATTTTTAATCAGACTGAGCACAAGTTACCTGCTAGTGAAGCAGAGAGAATAATAATTTGTGAAGGTATTGGCACCACTAGACCGTAACTTAGAGGGTGTGTTGAGGCTTATGGACGTACCAGAGTATAGAGGAAGAAAATGGGGGAGCAATATTCTGGACAATCAGAAGAGAAATAATAGTTGAGCGCTAAGTTCATGCTGTCTTCAAACACCTTTACTTTGATAGCTGGATGTGGCCAACCACACAGGAAGGAAGAGTCTGAGCAGCTCTTTTCCTCCCTTGCTTTGCCTGACTTCCTTGGCTCCGCTTTATGTGTAACAAAATTAACATTTTGTGCAGAAAGGATTGGAGAGGTTTTACAGTAACCCTATGATCAACCTACCATGTAAACGGGGGATAAAGAGCCAATTCGGTCTCGATCTTTCCTATGCTTCCTATTGGCAACCTACCTATTCTTCCTTGTCAGAGCTGAAAAAGCCATCAACCATGGCAGAGATCCAGGTGAAGGATTTCCAGCAAAGAAAAAGAACTTAGCGGACAAATACAATATTCGGTCAAGTGTTGGTAAAGAAATATTTTGAGAGTTTGCTAAACTTCTCCTGAGCTCCCATGCATTATTAAAGTCACTTGAAATTAATAACTTTTCAGTACTGGCTGGCAGCTGAAGAGCTTCTATAAAGATGAATTAACTAAGAAATGAGGGAAAAGCTCGCATCAGAACATAATGGCATTATAATTTGCACAAGAACATTAGTCAGAGAGGAAATTATTACTAAATGCTACAAAAGAGTCCTATAACAAAGGAATCTTATGGGAGGAAATGTTCAGAGTTTTTTATGGTCTGTTCTCTGTTTCGGTGCCTGATGTAACAACTAGCTCTAATGTGCACAGTCAAGGTCATTCAGTGGAACCTGAGCCAGCAGCCATTTGTTCCAACAGTCCCTCTATTTCTTCTCAGGTCTTACTGAATTCCTGAAAGATTTTCTTCCCATTGTTTAACAGAGACTGTGTGAGGTCTAGGAGTTGTCTCCTATTCTTTTCTTTTTATTGCCTTCTTTATAATTTCTCATTCTCTCTTTTCATTACCCCTACACATTTCATTTTCTCCCACAGATGCTGTATGTGAATTCTCCGTGTCTCAAGAGGATAAAAGCTGTAGATATAGGTGCAAAAATTTTGTCTTTATTTTCTCTGTTTTATGCATCTTCAAGACGTAGCGCTTCTGTTTTAATTTCTCTAGTGTGCTCCAAAATCAGAATAACTTTTTCTAGCTGGGAAATTTTCCCAAGCCAAGAAAGCTGGCTAGAAGTTGTGATGTATTTTGCCTCCTACTTGTGTGTCTCCACGCTTGTGAGGTCGTATAGTGCTTTGTGAGTTGTAATATTTGGAGTGTAGTTTAGGACGATTCAGCATTATCGCCTTGGTTAGAAAGGCTGAGCCTTCAGGCTGCATTGTCTCATGTAAAACATGAATCCTTGAGCTTTATATACATGAATTTTATAAAAATTCCTCTTAGACGCATTACTGCTGCTTATTGGAGGCATCTGAACGCACCAGTATGTCATCTTGGAAACCCGCCACGGATCCTAAAACCAGACCAGCAGTTGTAAATTTAGTCTAGAGTCGGGCTCTTCTCTTGGCAGGATGAAGGGAGTGAGAACAGCCTCGAGCACGGCAGCTGGTCCTGTCCTCGGGAAGTCGGGAACGCGGCTCTTGGCCGCGGGGCTGGTGAGGCGACAGCAGCGAGCGCATCCCAGCCGCGGCCGTCAGGATCCGCAAAGGGTTACTGCAGGCAGTTAGTCTGAATTTACACCCCCCCCCCAGGCGTCTGCCTATGTAGGTGTACGCTAATTTAACGAAGCAATATCTCTAAGTGGTCCAAGATATTTAGTTCAAATGAGTTAATCCAAATTCTTTCAGAGAACGGATTGCGCTAGAATAACTCTGTTCGCTCAGCAAAATATCTACTTTCATTACCAGTTGCTATGGTTATACATTGCCAGTGTTTTCCTGGTAATTTCCTGATTATAATATAGCTCTGTTTGAGCTAAATTAAAATGTGATATTTTCAATGTGGAGTTTGGAGTCTTAGCTAGAAAAATGATTAAAACTTTTCAGATTTAATCAGATCAGTCCGATCCTTAATCCAGAATTTGAAAACAGATAATCCTCTCTTTCATTTTCACTTTCCCTCAGAAATGGCTGTGTAACTAAGGGATCTTTCAAGCCCCTGATGTTGCAAGCAACCACACAGGGAAAATAGGTGGTTTATAAAATGTCTCTCTCCCATCTCCAAAAAATTAACTACACCTGTTCTTATTCAGGAAAGTAAGTGCTATTAAATCATGAAATTGCTTATGATAAAACCAAAGAAAGTGTGAGTGAAAACGTAAACATAATGAAGACTTGGTGGTGCCAAAATTAAAGCTTATATTACACCAGCTGATAGCTAGCTGGAAGTCAGAAATATGATACAGTAAAATAAACAGTTTGAGATTAATCTTCGGCTATCTGGCAGAGCATGAATTAAAGCAAATTTCAAATAATGTCAACATCAGTTTAATTCTCCTTCCCTTACACCCTCTTCCATTCCCCAGTCTTACACACATGTTTTTAGCTGAATCACAAGGTAGGGGATGGACTTTCAGCTGCTAGCCGGTGGACTTACTTTCACATGCCCAGACGTCTGGGAGCGCAGTATTTTAACAGGAAATTCCCCAGGTCATCTGGAAAAGGAGCAGGACTCTCCGTCATTTGCCAGCCACGCTGCTTTCAGAGTAGATCACTGCGAGACCTTGGAGTTGTTCGGGTTTGTTATTTATCTCAATTTCTAGAAAAAAAAGCCATCTGATGTTTGAAATTCAGGTTTGTCTTAAGGGTCTCATTGCTGTATATCGCCTACAAGAAAAATTTTTGGTTTTGTTGCAAAGAGCTGCATGCCAAGCAAAATTGAGTAGTGTTTGGATTTAATATTGGAGCAAGGGCAGATCATACAGAAAATAAAAAACACTCCCCTGTTGTGCAAGATATACTTATATGGCTCTGTTCACTTGAAAATCTGTTCTCGTTGATCTTAGTCTGACTCTCTGCAGGGTTTCCTTGGTCAAGGAGGCTAAAATTGATTCAAGGCCCAAAGCTCTTCAGTTCTGTGTTGACAAAACCTAGAATCCAACGTCCTTGTGTCAACACGCTCTGACTTTCTTGGATCTTCAAACCACATTTTGCTGTATGACCAAAAATGGAAGGTGGATCACAATGAGAAACATATGGCTGGGAATGGAATTTCAAACTGGAGGAGAAGAAAGGAGGAGGACGGAGATTGAGAGGAAAAGAGCAGAGGAAAGTAGAAAATGAAAAGAGAAATTAAATTTAGGCTCCTCTATTAGGAAGAAGAAAAACAACACTCTCAGCTCTTCTGGTGACCTTACATGGGAACCTCATAGAGCTTTGTTTTTATGACTTCTCCCTCTTGCATTTATTTCCTTTCACTGTTATTTCTATAATGTGCTAGATATTAGATTTGGGGATAAGCTGGAGAGCTACAAATTTTGAATTATTTACCTGCTTTCCAGGGTTTTCCAAAAGGGTGTGCAATACGTTTGAGTATAAAGACAGGAGCGGCTTTTTAAATTAAGAACTTTGGCTATGACTCTGTAGTTCAAGGCTATTCACAGAAATGTCTGAAACAAAAACCCATCCAATTAGTTCGTAATTAGAGCTGACTGAAGGGCAACAACAGTTCTGCTATGTGGCAACTTGTGAGGTCCAGAAATTTGGTTTTGCTCAAACATGGCTTTATCTACTGGGAATTTAAAAATGTCCACTTTTCATTCTGACATGGAACAAAGTTTGGGGCTTTTTGTTTGTTTTTGCAAAATACCGATGTATTTTTACAGGGAAGGGGAACGGACTTTCGGCGAGCTGTGCTTCATGAGGCTTAGCTCCAAGAAAGGACAGTGCATGGGCAGTATTCCTTACAGCACCTGCCTATAGGGGCACGGTGCCCCCGGCTGTCCCTGAAGACAATGTTGGCCCTAGCTGGTGGCTGCAGGGCGGTTCCTCAGATGGCTCCCACCAACCCCACTACCTTTTGGCCTTGGCGAAGCTCCGCGGCGTGACCGAGAAGTCCTGCCAAACAGACACGAGATGCCGAACGTAGCCAAGCATAAGTCAGGTTGGAGAAGGAGAAAACGCGTTGGCTGCAAGCCACCCACCCTGCAAGGACCGTACGGTCTGCTGGGCACCCGCGGGAGCTGGGAAACCAGCCGGCGATGAAATGACTGGGGCCGGGGGCAAAGGTAGGGTGGCTGCAGGGAACCAAATGATGCTCTTTGTGGTCACGCCAGTGAATTCCCACGCGGTCCTCGTGGCTGCGGGCTGACTGGTGCCGGCTCCCGGGAGGCTGAGAGCAGGCTGGCGTTGCAGTGACATTGGAGACACAGCAGGGTGGGGGGGTAAAGGGAATTTTCTCAGAGGCGATCTCGGAGGAGCTGCCTGGCTTCTGTAGATACAGCTGGGGCTGCCGCTGCTGTCTGGGGGCACCTCTTGGGCAGGGGCACTGATTTAAAACATTGCTCTGCGCTTCTGGCCAGGTTGCAGGAGAGTCGTGTCTTCCAGCATCTAAACCAGCACAAGGTGCCCTGTATTTAGACAGATAAATTTATCCTGTGCTATCCATTGTCTTTAGAGTTATAGATGCTGGCTATTCCGAGCTAAGAAAGATGTCTTTGTGTCGTATATAGCTGCTTTTATCGTGTGTTAAGTAGTCATCTTATAAGGACCACTGAATCCAGGACTTTCCTGGCTGGATTGAGGCATTGTGTCTCTTGCTGTAGCTTTCCAAACTGTGTCATACAAAGAAAAAGGGAAAAACAATACCAAATAAGAGATGCACATGATTCATACCAAATTCCCTGTTTCTAAAAATGATGATGCAGTGGAGATGCTACAATTATGCTGCCTCAGACCTAGTAACACTTGATAGCCAAATTCATGTCCCTTATTTTGGCAACATTCCCTGTGAAACTCACAGGAACAACGGCTCGGAGGTAACATTTTAAACACAGTGGCTGCTGCTGGACCCTGCTTCTAAATTCACTATACGCTGACCCTGCTTTCATCTAAATCGTTAACAAAGTTCCCATTGATTGCACTGAGTGTTAATGATTGAGCTGATTATAAGTGATTCTTGGTACGTCAGCTGAGATTTTAGGAGTAGAACAGAAAATCAGGTTACTACTGACAGGTGCTTCTTTACACGATCTTGACAGTGTAAAAAGATTTTCATACGGATAAAGAGCGTGGTTAAGTGCTGAGGTAAGCGTCAATCTGTGCTAAGATTTCTAATAGGGAACCAGATTATATCTTTAATGAGTAGCCATGCTAGATGCAATAAACACACTTCAGATTTTGGTTTATAAAACTAACTTGATATGACATTGGCCAATGTTATGTGAATGTTAACTGTTTTATACAAATGGATATCTTGGAGCATTCTGAATTTGTTTGCTTTTCAAAAAAAAAAAACCTCGTCTGTTTTGGACAGCCTATTAAATACTACACAGTACAGACTGCTTTAAAAATAGCATAAGCTAAACATTGATGGTTTTTAATAAACCAGACTTAAACACTGAGTAAGTTTAATAAAGCAGATACTTAAGACAAGCGTAATGAAAGGTGAAGGTCTGTTTTCTTTTTATTCCATTTCTGAACCTCTACTCTTCAATCCTATGTTTGGTTTGGGGTTTAGAATAAATTATTCTCTTAAATGAAGTAATAAGAGAACTAGAGTGAGGAGCCAACCTGTGCAAAGAAATTTATTGCAGAGAAACTAGCAGGCGGGGAGAAAAAAGTTCCTATATTAACTACAAAACAGTAAGTGCTAAGACTTTAATAACTTTATTGCAATGAAAATGTTTTTCAGAGTCAAAGCAGATTAGTTGCAAGAAAAAATATTTAGTTCTTCTACTTGAAGCCAAATGGTGAAAATTTCAGTTAATCTAAATAGATTTATGACTCTCATCATGGTCTGTTCCCTCTGATGATTTGGCACCTTTTTTCTGTAACCAAACACCTTGAGACTGTACGCAGACCAGAGAGAAACGTGATCGCGCATGCCCTGCTGCCCTTGCGTAGCCTCATGTCTCTCCTCTCCCTCTGGTTTCTTACCAGCTCGCGTCGGTGCGACCGTGATGCACTCGCACATTTCTAAGCGCTAGTTTGGAGGAGTAAGTTGCTGCCTCTTCTTCCCAACTTCTACAATCTGAGGAGATATTTGACTTCAAATTTTATGATGCATTGCCCCATTTTGCATTAGTAATTTTTGCAGCTGCTCCTCATTTCTTTGCCAGCACTAGCAGGCCTCAGTAAATGCAGAGAATTTCCCCCAAAGCTTCTGTCCGTATTGAAAACAGCCTCGTGCTCTGAAGATTTCAAGCAGAATTGTTTCTGGAAAAAAAAGCAGTTTCAGTGTAAAGTGAAGTAGAAAGGAATAATTTTCAGTTTTCATTTTACTGATTCCTGAAAGAAATACAAAGAGAGACATACACATATGAAAACTAGTTTAAACTTATTTGTATGTGAACAGTGGCAAAAAGGGTTTATTACTTATACAGCAATATCAAGGTATTGTGTAAAGAAGCTTTTCTTTGGAGAAAAGGTATTGCAAAGTCATGAAGGCTGTAAATAAATTAAATCTGACAAGTGTAGGAAAAGGAGAAGGTTTTTTAGTTTGTGTACTTGTATACAGATGAGCACCCCCTATGTTTATTTATGACCTCTATCAATTTTATCTGGAGGGACCTCTATGTCACAGTCTTACAAGTTATAATTTGCAACTATTAGGTGATAGCACTGTCGTAACATACTACTTTAACAGTATACTTCTTGTAACTATTTTATTTGTTTCTCCAATTTGCATTATAGCTAAGGATAAAAATGAAAGTTTTCCTAATGATGACATTCAAATTAGGACCACTGGCATTAATGGAAGGAGTTGATTACAGTGGACTTAGGTGACTGTGACCTGGTGACTGGAAAAGATGCTTAAGACATATGTGGGTTTTGTTTTATTGAAGAGAAATTTCAGAATTTGAGTTTATTTTCCAAGTTTAAGAATGTTGTGTTGCTAAAACAGAGGGTTGTCAGTGTAGGTAAGAAAGAGAGTAACTCTGCTGACAGAGGTGTTAGTGAGATTAATTAACAAAGTTACCCAACACCATTTGCTACTCAACACATTATTTAGGGATTCTCTTGAACTTTCTCCTGCTTAGTCTGTTTCTCAGATAAAACATTCCTGATGAAAACAAATCAGCAAATTCTGTAAGCTTTATGCGATGTTCCCTAAATAGGTTCTCCTTTATGTGAGTTTAAAGTTGCAGATACACATAAAAAAAAAAAAAAAGATCCATACGTCTTTGCTGGTAAAGCAGTCCATAGGTCATGAGATTTTCAGTTGCTTTTGTTTTCCTGCAGGTAACTGCAGGAAAACTTCCCTCTTAGCCATGCTACACAAGCTTAGGATTCAGTGGCTGATGATCTGAGAATAAAGCTAAATCAAGCTTTTGAAAAAATATAGGCAACAATTTGAAAAGCGTTCGCTTTTAGTTACAGTGATGTCAGTACTATCTTTGACTGAAAGTTGCATTCTTTTTTTCCTCTGTGTGTGGAAAATCGTTTTCCTGTGCTCCTACAGTTAACAACGTGCTCCAACTCTCTCGATATTTTAAGTAGGAACATGTGTTGTCCGAGAGACCGCATTGACTTTCCTGAGACATTTCACCTGTTCACTGCGTTATTCTGAATTCATGAAAATAATTTACAGTTGCCGTTTCCATGAAGCAGAAGGGGAACCTCATTTTAAGAAAGATAAATGTGCCTGTCAGGCTGACGCAGATCGGAGAAGGGACGGCTTTCCCCTTGACAGGCGAGGCGAGCACGGACGGACCGTTCCCAGAAAGCGCGGCCCTGCTCTGAGCTGTGAACCAGAAACCAGCTTGCTTTCTCTTTAGCGTCATACGGACAAGAAAAAGAAAGAACTTTCATCTTTTTCCAGCCATGATGTTGATGGGTAACTCTGGGAAATTCTGTTTACGGGGCAGCAGTGGTTTGGAGAGTTTTGGTTTGGTTTTTTTATTAGTTCACTGCAACAACAATCTTAATGCATTAGGGAGTGGGCCTTGTTGGAGAGGGGGGCTTTTTGGAACTGTGAAAATGTGAAAGTCCTGTATAATATCACTGTATTGGTTCAGACACCACTTCTGACAAGACTAACTGTGATAGCATGCAGAGATGAATTTCAAGTGACTGTTTATACAAGATAATCTCGTCGCAGAACATCAGAAGAACATGACCCTCTCCCCAGCCATGCGTGCCTTCCCAGCCTCATCCCTGTGGGAGCTCACGTATAATTTCATGTAAGCCTCGCTCTCTGCTGGGTGGATCAGTTATTTCTGCTACTTCAGCTCCAACTCCTGAATTTATCACGTGGCACGTTAAATAACTCCGCTCCTGATCCCAAAGTGGTTAACTGTTGAGAAGACTCAGTAGAAGAACCGTAGATACTCTGAGAAACCAAACACCATCCATTTAATTGGGTTCCCAACTTCTCTGCACATATGGAAAACCTAAGATGCTTTTGACTGTGTACCCACTGCGTTTTTAACTCCTTGCGTGCTCTACCTGTGCTAGTCTCCCATGTCCTCCTTGTGGACCATGTGAGATGCCATGTCCAGGGCGGTACCACACCATATCCTTGCACAAACCTGGCCGATGACTTCTCCTATTCTCACATAGGTGCCACGTTCAGCACTCATAGCCAAGGCCCTTTCCACCTTGGCAGACGCTCTTTCAGACCCCTACTTTGCAATTTCATGGTCTGCTGGCCCACGTTTGTCCCTGCAAGGACCATGATTGTATGCAGTGGGCATCTCCAGGAGGAGCTGCCGTAGGGGAGCTGACACCTGAGCGTGGCACAAGCATGCTGACCCCTGTGCCTGGGTTTGGGATGCCTGCACAGAGAAGGATGGATGGCTCTTCATGGTAGTCCTGACAGCAGGGATGTTGTGAGCTGGGTTGAAGGGGATGCAGCACGTGCAACAGAGGGTCTGAGGATCTGAGGATGCTCAAGTATTCCCCCTCCAGGCTGGTATAGGCAGGATAGAAATATCTGCTGTGTCTTCATGTTATGGAAATGGGGGATTGCAATGGCAGCCTTGGGCAGATGAATTATAACTGAAGTCATACATCTGGATTTTCTGGATTATTTTTTTATAAATACCTTTTAGGTAAGTTTATTCTACCTGGAAGTAGTACAGAAATACTGTCATACTGATTCTTCCGTGGTGGTGCATATAACAACTTACGCATATCATGCCACATAAATTTATCAGTTGCGTGAGGGATCCCGATCCTTCAGTTGTTGAGGAGGACACAGTTGGGTTGATCTAATTTAGGTATTTTGAATCTTTCTCTTGAGATGTTTTTTACACAGTCAAGACTGAGAAGCTGAGTTATTTTCTTCCTAGTAGTATGACAAACCTACAGTTTGCAGTAAAACTTCTGGTTTTGTTTTGGTTTTTTTTTTAACAAAAAAAGTGTCTTAATATTTAATGCCTTTGTGAAGAACTTGGCCATCCAGCGAAGTATGGAAGAAGATACTGCAAATTCGGACTATTCATACCACTAACCAAATGCCTTACACTTTTTGAAGGACTGCTCTGAGCTGCTCTAAGGGCTCCTGGGAGGGAAACACCACAGCCGTTCACTGCGGCCGCACATTTCCTCGATTGTGACACTGGGACACGTTATTCGTACAGCTGGGCTGTAGCTGGGGAGGTGGTTGGAGCGCACAGCTGTGCTGACTCCACACCGGCGCGGGACCCCAGCTGTGACGGCCACACTTTGTTTGCAGTTTCCTCCCTGCTGCCGGGGGGGGGACACACGACTTGTCACCTGGCAGGGTGGCACGGACGCCTTTCCCTCCCCGCAGCGCCCGTCCTGGGCAGGGGCATCGGAAAGCCTCCAGGAAATCCCAGGATTTCCCACCCGTTCACCCGGGAGGGCGGCAGCATCCTGCAACAGAGTGGACAGGCTCCTGAGACGGGGGATTTGTGTCCCCCACGTAACGATGCTCGGAGAGGCTGGAGGAGCTCCAAAGAAGGTTGCACGCAGATGCTAACGTGGGGCCCAAAAGCAGTAACGTCATGTAGGTGCTATGTTGGGCTCAGGTTGGGAAGCCTGCAAGCAAGCACAGCCGTACCTTTTCTAGCTCACACCTTTCGTTCTGCGGCAACGCGTTGCGCACAGTATGCGTACTCTTTGGTAGCTCTATACGTTTTACACGCCAGCATTGGTACACTTGGCTCCTTTAGTTTTCTTCTCTGTCCACCTTTTTCCTTCAATCCCGTGTTTTCTTTTCTCTCTCCTTTTTTTTTTTTTTTTTTCCTAGGCTAGGTTTGTGGTGGGCATAATGGAATGAGTTAAAAGGTGCCAAATTAAATTAGTTCACAAATTTGGAAGAAAGCCAGTCAGGAAATAGCAACTGCTTTTATAAGAAAGCATGAGAGAGGGAGGGAGGGAGAGAGAGCGAAGCAGAGGATCTCTCTGCCTGTGTGCATGTGCAAATGGAAAACCTGTGCACAAAACCAAAGTCAAATGATTATAAATGTTTTGGATCGATGCAGCACATTCGTGAGTGATTTCTGATAACTTCTTCCTGGAAAAAATCCCTTGTTTGTTCATAGAAGCAGCCAGATGTACAGCACTCATTGGGAACAGGATTAATTTCTGTGTTGGTATTTTGTATGTTTAAAGGTCATGTTGCTGTGCTGATCAGTGAACGAGCTACCATCTATACCTTATTAGCTTGATGTAAGAGTGCACGGTAGAAAATAAGTGCAATGTATTCAGCCCACTAACTACATAGTAATGGTCTACGTTGCTTTAGTTCCCCTCTGAGCTTAGTAATGCAGCAGCCATGAGGAAATCTTTCCAGCTACAGCTTGCCTTTACTTTACAAGTTGATCTCATTTCATTTGCTCATGTGACTTCCAGCACAGTTAAATCTGCGGAGGCTTCCTCTCACTTCATTTCATCCTGAACTTAAAATAGTCAAAAACCTTTTATATGGCTTGCAACAGAAAACAGCCATGGTGGCTTTCAACCAATTACATCATGATTATGCGGTAATCTGTGTTTTCTCTGTGTTCAAAAATGTGTTTTTTGCCACAAGTGCCTGTTATAGTAGATTTATGGAAGAAAAAGGGGCACACTTTCTGCTTTGTAAACTGAATATTTTATTATATTAGGGGCTTGCCAAAGTTCTCCTAATATATTTTGTGTCAGACTGTTGTGGGAAACAATACAAAATGGAATACATTTCTTACTTTCTCATGATTACTAATCTCTGAAGAAAAGTACAGACTATACTCCACCAGCTTATTCTTCGTGCAACACTAAACATCTATATAAGATTATAACGCTTGGGTAAATTTACTGTACTACTTTAATTCTCCATTATCAACAGCACATGATACATTGACATATTGAAATTGTGGTTATTAAATGTGTTTTGAATCATTTGCACGTATGTACCTCTACTGAAGGTCTTCAGAATTTTTACAATGGCTACCTTGCACATTTATTTATTCTACATTTATAAAATATATAGCATAGGCTACATAATATATATGAGATGTATTACACCTCTTACATCAGTATAAAGCTAGAAACTAGGAGAAACTAAGTAAATCATTTGCCAAAGCCAGAGAACAACTGTGTGGCAATGTTAACGATGCAATGTCAACAATAAAAGTCAGGAACCGTGATTCTTGGACCTTTATTCTAATGGTTAAGCAGTAGTTTTCAATTCTACATTGGCATTTTGTAAAGGCTTGTTGATTTGGAGAGGAAATGCATAAGGAAACTGCATTTGGGCAGTCATCTTCAGCTTCCCAAATCTGAAGTACTTTGATTGAAAGTACCATATGACCACAGCTTCTTTGGAGAGTTGATAGCGTGATAAAGGCAAGTAAATGACTAGGTGGGAAAAGCCAGTGTATCTTCAGTCCAGTAATAAATGGTAGCCAGAACAGTAGTTATCTTGCTGCTCTCTCCTTCCCCTGCTCTTTTCCAGCTTTTAGCATTCTAATGTCATTGGTCACTGACTATAAGAAAAAAAGAGAAGGTTGCTTTCTTTATGTGAAACTGTAAATACTCGCTAAGGCTGAGACGAAGGGAAAAGGATAACCAGCTGTTCAGGCTTTGCTCACCTTTGCTAACAGTGTAATGGATGAAGTGACAAATTTCAGGTATATTTGCAGTTAATCTCATAACTGAAAGTAGGGATGGGTGAGGGTCGCTCAGTCCCAGAAACTGATTTCTAGACTGGCTGAGCACTAAAGTGCAGATTGCTGAAAAGCCTCTATTCCTCTGAAAATAAAGAGGATCCTCAACAAAATATCGGCACTAGAGGAGCACTTGTTCTACTAAGAGGAGAGATCAGAGCATCTTTCAAAAGAGAAGTACTTCTGGAGTTCAGTATGGGACCTGACACCCTTGGGTTCACTTCAGATCTTGGCTTTCTGTGCATGTCTCTCCTCCTCTTCCTTCTCGGTAACTTCACTTTTTCATATGTGAAGATCACTAATAGAACAAAATGCTTAATAATTTTGTAACTCTAACTAAGCCCCTCACCTAGCACTTATTTACAATGGTTGCAGCTAAAATCCTTCCACGAATTACTCCAGAGCTCGTAGCTCCTGTACTTACTCAGGAAAGATCCATAAACCAGACTGTGTAAAGATACGAAACGAGACATCTTTCATGTGTTGGCAAACTGAGACTCTTTTCATCTACTTGGCTTTGGAACATCATTTACCTGTTTCACACAGCTGAATGACCAAATTCTGGGCACTTTGAGATGCTTTTCTCTTAACAGCACCTTCCCTCACTGAGATCAAAATGATAAAAGTAATTCATCTGTCTTACATGGCATTGATGAGGGGTTTGTTTAGCCACAGCTAAAGTAACTTTTTGTGAACAGCATCTTGTGTTCCAGGTTTCCTCTTCACCATGGTACCATTGTATCTATTTAGATATACTCATCCAGAGGTGCTGGCTGTTTTGCAGTCTATGTCACCAATCCTACAAATGTTTCTAAAGCAACTAAGAGATGTATCAGAGCATCTTTCTTCATGTAGATCCCTTGAAGATGCCCTAGTGGTGAATAAAAATCAGATAAAAATATGATATATCGTGCATAGTGCATTTCTGACAGGAAAATGGGCCCCTCAGTTTTTGAGACTGGGAGATAGATTGCATGTCATTTAAATAAATACTTTGCCTTGTTACTTAAGTAGACAACCTTGGGAGAACCTCATACTCTGAGCTTTATTTCAAGTTCAAGTTAATTACTCATATGATTATTTTTCTTTCCTAGGTACCACCTTTCTCCATTCCATAGTCTGACAATAAGTAATATATCTAACATACCTGTACTTTCAGACCAAGGAAAACACACTCAACAGTGAACATATTTTGTGTATGGTAATCGAAATTCAATAAATATAAAGAATTAATCTGTTTTTCATTTATACAAGCACAAAAATATATTTAAGAAAATTTAGTTTCCTTTATATTTTACACTCCTTCAACTCCAACTTGGCTTTAGTGACTTTTTTTTCCAAATTAAAACCTTGTTTGCCAAGATTCAAACTGAGCGAATTTTTATTGCACAGTTATAAACCATTGAGGGGGGAGAATTATATAATGGAAAAAAGTTGAAATAGCCTTAACTCTAAAAGTGCAAATAGCATACAGCACCCATAAGAGAGAAAAAAAGGTCACCACTAATATTTTCATCGACACACTCCTATAATGCTTTAAAATGCACCCAGGGTGCATTTCGCCGGTGGAATCAATGACTATAATTAAGGAATAATGACCAATGGGGAGGGCATTTCCTGACAGCTAATGACTAGTTGGGGTAAAAGATATGGTGAAACCACCAGGCCTGATTTTCACAGGTCATTAACTGCCAGGAAATGCCAAACTCGAAGGTCATCATTACAAATGCAAGCTGTGAAAATCCAAAGATGTAAATAAAACTAACTAATATTTTTATATATTGAAAATGTAGCTATAGAACTGTTCATTGCATCTGATGTATGTTTCTATTTATGGGACAGGCCTTCTCCTTGTTGGCTGCAGATGGCTCCGCCACGGGACCCAAGTGAAAGGGATGTTAGCTGCCCCGTCCCATGGAGCTCACAGCACAGGGAAAGCCTGACGGGTGAGCTTGAGACTTTGCTCATGGTCATCATGGAAGAAGATATGCATCAGGTAAAGACATTAAGCACAGGGAAATAAGTATGCTACATTTATTATTAGGCTCAGCATTAATTATGAGCAGAGACATCATGTTAAAATATCTAGTCTAAAGGTCAATTTGAACTCTCAAAGTCAAGCTCAAGTCTTATTTATTAGCAACCCGTTTATGCTTTCCTGCAAGTAAGAATATTCTACCGATTCCCCATCTGACCCTCCTTTCACCAAACTTACTGGGTGCAGGTGGTGGGTGCAAGCAGAATGAAGGCATTTTGGAGACGAGAAAGGGGAATAGTGGGGTCCTGAGGATGTTCAGGGTGTGGTGCTTCGACTCCGGTGGCCAGATGAGCATCCTGATGCTCCTAGCTGTACGAGAGGAGGAAGAGGGGGCAGAAATATCCATGGAGATGTCAGCTTTATAATAACTACCCAGGAAAAGCTGAAAAATCTTTGGTCTCTGTTAACAATGGTTTGGATATGCTTACAAATTTTTCTTTTTGAGCCTTGACAGCCGCCAAGACCTTCACCAGTTGTTACTTTGCGTACTGGGATGCAGGTCTCAGTGATTATTTATCCCAGCAGAGCATAGCCTCCAGTATTCTTCAGCATAACCTGCATGGTCAAATCTTTGGTGAGTTCAATGATTTAACTAAAATACCGTCTGGCAGCAATATAAAGTTCAATGCAGTCACAGGGTTTGGTGAGAGGTGAAATGGAAGAGTAGGAAAGGATTGGTTAAAAGATATGACTGGGGGAAAAAAAAAAGTTCTGTATCAGCAATAGTATCAGGGTACTGCTATTGTTCAAAATACTCTCATGGTCAGTCTAAAAAATTCTATGGTATGTCTTCTTGGTTCCCTCTTATGGTTAAGTTTTATGAGGGTACTGTTGATGAAAGAAAACACCTCGCTTTGAGGAAAAGAAGCAGGGTTCTCCTATCCTAGGAAACTATTTTCCTTTGATGGAAGATGACCATTGCCATTTACAAATGTGTAATAATGAAGGGGAACAAATAACATCTATTATAATTCTCTTGAACCAACAATCAGAGTCTGTTTAAAAGTCAAGTGTCTAGCAGTACATGAATTAACTTGACAGAATTAGGAAAATACTATGGAAACTGGAAAATGTACTACATAAAGCTGACTCTGTTTTCTCAATTCATACTCCAGTGCATTTGTATAATTTTTATACATAAATGAAGCATTGTGTAATCTGTGTAAATCATTTATAAGTGCTGGGAGCTGTAGTATCTAGAGCATGAAGTGTATGGAGCCAGAGAAAAAGCTCTGAAGAAACAGTAATGTTAATGTGATGACAGAGAAGTAACCACATATCTTAACTGTAAAATAGAAAAATGTTAACTGTTACACAAGAGGCATAATTGTTATAGTACAGCTTTTTCACAGCTTTTGAGGACAGTATAAATATCTTCATGATTTTGTGTAAATTTGTGCATCAATCTATGCAACAATTTGAGAGCAAAAAAATTTTGACTTTTATTTTAACATCTATTTTTCTATTATTATTTTTCTACTATGACTCTATGAATGGGACAGCAGAATGTTCCCATCTCATATAGTTTCATGTGATTTTTATTAACATTTGATCTTTGATTTGGTGAAAGTCCATTTGTAATAAGTCCCTCCCCTGAACATTATTTAAATGAATTTCTTCAGATTTCACAGACATTCTGTTTTAAATATGAGTTTCTTAGTGCTTGCTGTGTTCTGAGAGATGGTGATCAGGACAATAGGAGCCTTAGGTTTATTCCTTAAATGAAGAAGTCCTGTAGAGGCTTCAGCTGTCGACCATGTTCAGAAAGCAAATATCCAAAGGCTCCATACTCAACAGCTAGGAAAAAAACCTCATGGCAAACTCTTTCAAGATACAATACGCAAAACCTTTTCCTTATTCAGCGAAAATCTCCTAATTTTAAACAATGGAATCTTTACCTACCTGCCACTGTCCAGTAATTCTGAATAACTGTTATTTGTTACAAAACTGATTTTTTGCCGGGACATTCAAATACTATGAAAGTAAAAATTCTAAATATAGACACAACAATCTTTCATAACAACAGGATGGATCCTCTCTAAGTTTCAAGATAAGAATATCCAGAAGCATAAAAATAAGTTGATATTCAGTAAATCAAACCAGTTTTGCATGTTGCAGAAAGAGTGAGACTTAGAGAGTTTGAAAAAACAGAAGAATGAAGTAGCTTTAAAAGGAGATGGGACGGGCTCAAGAGACGAAGAGATGGTTAGGGGAGAAATTGATAAAATTTTTATTAAAAGCCAACCAGAATGGAGAAGGACTGATCAGTTCATAAGGTTTACTAACTAAATAACCTGTTTGAGGGCTTTCAGATGGTCCCACATAATTCTACGTTTCTTTCTTTTTCCTTGGATAACTGCAGTCCACTCTTCATAGACTGCAATTCCTTGTGTCTGACATCCACAATATGAGCAGTGGTCCAGATCTCCAGCTCAAAACAACAGAATAAGTTTGCGTGGGTAACTAAATAGGGACACCAGAACTGAATTTCCTTTTAGTGAGCTGACTTGTGAATTTTGTTCTGGCAACATTATGGTGTTTAATCTCTAGTATGGGTCACCAAAGGGTTCCCTGTTGGATTTCAAGAACAAGCTCATTCAAAAACCTTGTCTTCCTGGATATCTTCATAGTACATGCAAAGACCAACGACTTTCCCCAGCTTTTGGCAAAGTATGTGGTAGCTCTATTCATTTCCAGGCCAGGGACATTTGAAACTCAGTTGTTAACAGCCTAATAAAAAGCTTTCTCTTGAAAAATATGGAATATTGATCCAAATTGTAATCCATATTTGTCCATTAAGCATGATTCCAAGATCATCATTTCAGTGCTCTGTCATGACTGTAAAAAGCTGCCTCACTGTGATGAAACTCTTACTTTTCTAGGGTGTAGATATGAACCTGGCTTTCTCACTTGCTCCTTTTTAAGAGCATAAGGAACAAGGAAACTAATTTCACTGACTGATTTAGAGCTATGGTTTCCACAGTAGATGGCTGCTGAAAAAGCAACAACCCACCCATGTGCTGACACAGGTGTCAAATTAATGAGAGAGATGTATTTTTATTTTTTTCCCCTGACATAAGGCTTCACAATCTCCGTCTCCAAGAACTAGATGGGTCAAAACCCCTTCTTCTAGTTAAGCTTTTTGGTTGGAAATGGGATTACAGTAGGACAGTGTGGTCCTACAGCAAGTAGGCAAAAACTTCAAAGGCAAACTTCTCATTAGAGGTTTGGCAAGTAAAACACGAGAAGCCTCTGCCAAGTGTCCTATGTCCAACAGTGCCTAGCATCCTACGCAGAATGAAGTCTAGTGAAATTTTTGATACCTTAATGAGCTAAAGAGGCCGTAAAAAAGTAGTGTTTATAACATGTACGTTGTGCCAGAGACCAAAATGAATCCACTTGTTCTCTCCCTGTGTGAAGGAAAAAGAGGGAATTCATGGCAGAGAAAGAAAAGAAATTACCTCAGGCTTACATGATATTTTTTTTTGTTTGAAACTTTTTTTATATGCCTTATCAATTAATTACCATAAAGTAATGTTTATCGTTGTTGCATTTCAGTGGCAGCTCTGGCTCCTTCTGATTTCTTTCCAAAGTAAATGTTTGAGCCTTTTCAACTGAAACGACAGAAATACCCTTTCCATTAAAAAACAAAAAGTCGTAAAAGTAATGTAAACAGCTTTTACAGACTCTATAGTCACCTATCAATGTTTTCTGTAAGCGGATCAAAGGACACAAAGCTCTGCCAAAGCAAAAAAAATTTAGCCGGTGATTTTGGCTGGCGACTGGCACTGCGGTCCGACGTGCGTGGGCAGGCGCCTGTGCCGCGGCCGCTGCCGTCCCAGCTCACCCCTCCGCTCCCAAAGCCTGCGGGGGGGTCCCCTGCACCTCTACCGGCATGCGGTGGTCCTCACCTGCAGCTCCTGCCCATGCAAAGAGTCTGGGTCCGCTTCCAGCCTCAGCTGAAGGTGATGGGAATGGGTTTTGTGAACTTCGGAGGGCGGCGAGATACCCGACGTGAAAATTTGCGTTAATACGCTGAAAGGCCCGTGGAGGAAACACGCGTTCTCTCTGTGCGGTGAGGTAGGCTGTTATCCAGGGAATTTCCTTTTTTGTTTTCTTTTTTAACAGTATTTAAAATATTTTTTTATATATTTTATTTTTTATTTTATATAAATTTTTATATTTATTTACACCTCTTTCCGTTATGTAACATCACATACAAAAAACCCTAGGAAACACACATGTTATTCTTCAACAGCAATATATTCGTGGGAATATAGCCTGTATATGTGGTTTAATATGTATACGTATATATTTGTTATACCATCTGACCGCTGTTCAGCTGTCGTTCATAACGTCAGCAACATGCTGACTATGTCTTAAGCTTCAGCCTACTGACCCTCTAAAGCAGATCACTAAAAGCCACATGCTTACACAATGGAGGAAGTTGCTATGCTGTCTTTGAGTTTTCATTATGAGAGAGCATAAATTCTAAAACTCGAGAATGCCTTTTTGATTTACTGGGCTAAGACTAAGACGTTCACAATGGTTTTAAAGCTTTCTGTGGGAGGGTCTAATGACTATGTATAAAAGCCTAATTCAAGCAAATCACCTTTACTGCTGTTAACTCACGTAGGTCCAGAAGGTAACATGAAGCTTTCAAAACCAGGTGGTGGTTTAAATCAATATCCTTCTACCAGATCTCTTTTTTGCATCGAGGAGCTCTGACAGAAGGGCACAGTGGACACTTGTGCCTCAGAAGTCACCTCAAAGTGAATCTCAAATTAGCTGGTAAAATCTCTCAGATAGATTTCCTCTGCTTAGGGTTGATTTGCTTGGATCGAAGTGTGTCTTGAAACATGCTGTATAAGCTGTGCTCCAGTGGGAAATACAAATATATACTTTCTTCAAATGCATTCATGGTATTTTGAAGTAAATTTGTAAGGACGTGTTAAATGGACTCGCCAACTGTGTCCCATCTCTCCTTCCCCTTCCCTTCCCATTAATGCAATGCTAAAGGTCTGAAACCCTGAGCTTGCCACCTCCTTTAGGGGGATTAATTACCCCACTGCAAGGGAAGTTGGAGAAAATACAGTAATATAAGCATAATCTTTTGTTGCTGTTTTGTGCACTTTGTATTACTTACATTGCAAAACTGGTTTTATGCTGCTTGGATGGAAGCTCTTTCCCCACTGAAATAATATTTATTCTGACTTCACCAGCTTAATTTATTTGATTGCTACAGGCCTTTGCCTAGTTTTTCCTCTTCCTTTCATCCCTAGTGCCCAACCAATAGCTTTAGGAAAAAAGCTCCATTACTTTTCTTGCCTTTTTTGTTAAAAACTTCTGCTGGAATGAGTGCCGCTGCTAAGAAATGTATCATGGGCATTTGTCTGTATAGCCACTCACAAATGTTTATTATTCTATCAGAAAGTTATCAGGGCAACTACTAAGCAGCGTTGCCCTTTTGAGTCCAAAAATTCGTTCACTGACATAAGAAGCGTCGTTGCTGCCTCAGATGTCACTCTCCCTGCTAAAGATTCCTGCCACAAAGGGCTGTGCTTGGGATTTGCTGAGGAGTCACCAGTGCCATGCAGGCAACCGTTTGTACAGGGCATGTGAAGCACAAGAGGACAAAACTCTGGTGGTCTGAGCCTGTTTAAAGCCTTAGGTCAGAGTTTCCATCTATAAACATTGTCTTGTATGTTTATGTTTTTATACAGCTTGATTTATTGGAGGTGAAAACCTCTGTATACTAACTTTTTTAAGCTCACTGATTAATTATTGTTGATAGTAGAATATGCTCATCAGCAATAACTCAGATGATCAGCGCATAACACCATACCATTAAGTTCATCTGCATGATGAGCCCTTTGGTTAAATGTCAGAGAAGTGGCCATGGATTCTCTCACCTTTTGAAAAAAAATCAATTTCATGATAATAATAATAATGTTGCTGGTTTAAAGTACACGTCTCCAGAACAGAAGAAATGTCTCTATTGAATTTCTGTCTGGGTGCAATCACAGACCTCTGGTACGCTCAATGGGTGTTTGTTCATAGATTTTCAATGTGAAAAGAACTTTATATTGGGAGCTGGGAATCGTTCCTGGGTCTTTACTCTAGATGCACAGACATACTTCATATTTAGGGTAAGACATTTAAACTTTGTGCTGTAGTTACAATGGCAGTAAAATAATACTTTGCTTCTGCTTGTAAAGCACAATAAAAGCTCCATGTTTGTTTTAAACTGAAATATATTAATATATAGCAAGATAGTTTCCATGCATGTACACTTAAAGCATACCTCTGTGTAGAAGGCAGTGCATAGATACACTACTGCAAAAACTATTGAGTGAGCTGTATGATTTGGTCCCTGCTGAGTGCTTTATTCCCAAAACAAAGGGGGTTTGCACAGCTGCTGGTCAGACACAGAAGGTATCTGTGCAGATCTGCCTTATGATCGCTGTAGCCCTGTGTCCTTCAGTCTCTCCTGCCCCAGGGTGAGAAAACGAATTTGTGTGGCACTGTGTGATCTTCTTGCAAGGCTGAATTTTTCAGTAGCAGCCCTTTAGGAAAGGCAGTACGTCTTCCACTAAAAGCACAATTTTTCTTTTTTCTTTTTTTTTAACCAAAGCTTAGTAATTTTTTTGTGTGTGTTCTTATCATTGCTCACTACTAGAGCAGCACAAGGAAGACCTGTAGCCTTTCTGAGAGGTTTCTCTTTAATTTCCATATATATGGCATCAACTGCTCATATTTTGAAAATTATTCAACGTCTACTAAAATAACTTTTTTTAAGTCCAACTTTCCTTTTTTCTCAGAAGCCAGATTCACTTCCTTCAAATGCAGAACTTCCTAACCTTGTAGCTAATTTGAACTGTGGAGCATAGAGTACCATTTTTGCTGTTCAGTCCTACACGGTTTAAGCTAAGCTCAAATGACATAAATGTAATGAAGTGATAATACAGGGATGAAAAAGATTTCTCTGGGTGTATCTAGCAACCCAGTGCTAGCTAGTAAAAGTAAAATCAGCACAAAATGTTGCTTTGACATCCAAAATCAGTAATTGTTTTTTAATTGTTAACCTCCTATTTTGAAAAAAAAAAAAAATTAACCATGTTGTTCCTTTTTTTTTTTTTTTTTTAATCCATTTGTATGCAGAAGTATGTGTTAGTTATTTTATGATGTGTGATCTGATCACAGGTATAAACAGTTTACGGCACTGCAGCCATACGTAGGAACAAAAAGCAAAGAGCCCCTCTGACTTTTACTGTTAACACTATTCGGAAGAAATTTAGTTCCTGGACCTGAAGTAGCAAGCAGGCATGAAATGCGATATTGTTTAACGGTGAATTTCAAAGCTTTCACAGGGGGAATCCAAGAGAAAAATGACCGCTGAGCAGCCAGAAATCACTGGCTGCCAACTGCTGACATCTGTACTTCTGGTGATGCTCTGAAATTCCTGACATATGAGGTTGAGCAAACAGAGTAAATTAATAAACCAAACATAATAACTCCGGATTTCAGCTCAGTTTCTTCATATTAAAAATAGCAAGCAGAAAGCTTCAGCATGGCAACTGTTTTTGAAGAGAACATGTTTTGCTTTGATATTACTCCAGTCCTGGTTCAGCTCCGTGTTTGAATTGGTTAATACCTCCAGATTCAACCTTTCATGCCATGGCGAGGAAGTGTTCCCTCGCTGACCTGATCTCGCATTCTTTCAGTGTGAGATTTTTCTCAGTCTCGAGATATTCTTTACTAACAACCCAGAAGTTCGGGGTCCAAATCAAAACTTTCAACACGGTCAGTCCAGCTCCAAATGTTATAGCTCAATTTCTTTTGTTCATAAGTTTCTTACCGATACTCAAATAGCTACGGGGAAATCTAGTATATAACCATCATTTTCCACTTTCTGCTACAAAGTTTTTATCTTTCTGCATTTGTTTTTATGGTAGGATAGTTTCTGGTTTGAATTTTATCTAGCATAAAAACTGCCTAAAGGAGCAGACCTAGATACTAGTCTATTATTCCTTTCAGATTTTGGCTGAAACTGAAACATGGAGGAAAACCAATTGTCCTCCTTTTTCCTGTTCTAAAAGATAAGTGTGACATGAAGCACATGCCTCTCTTAAATGCTCTCGCATGTGCCTAGCATTTCAGGTCAATAAACCCAGCTCTGGAACATGACTGAGGCAAGCATTATGGATTAAGGATTTGTCATGAGGGCCAGATTCCAGGCAGAGGTTTCTTTGTTCCTCCAGAAGGGTTTATTCATACACATTACTCCTCTTTTTATGTCTCTGCTTTTCTGTGCTTAGCCACTAGATACTAACAGGATGCAGCCGTGCTTCCCCACTGCCCCCGTGCCTTCCCCACGCACTTCATCCCTTGCAATGCAAATGTTCAAAGGATGGAGATATGGACGCCCACATCAAGTCTCCCTTGGCAGACCGGAGGATGTTGTTGCTTCTGTGTTTCCAGGATCTCCAGCAGCCCGGAACTTGCAGCTTCTTTGTTGTTTTTTTTATACATACGTTGACCTCAACAGGCATCTGGGCTTTTAAACGCTTTAGAGCTGTAGCACCTAGAAGGGTTTCCCATCAGCAGCCAACGTTCTTGGCAACATCGCGTTGGGCCATGCCTCAGTTTGGCCCCAATGCCAACCATCTCTGTGACACCACGTAGCCTCTCGTTATGGGCTGAGTGCTGAAACGGCTCGTGTGCTACCAAACTCACGGACTGTTACCAGACAGCAGCAAAGGGGTGGTACCCAACGCAGCCCACTTAGAAGAAATAATTTCAAAAAAAAAAAAAAATAAAAAGGTAGGGAACTCCACACTACTGTTCCAGTTAGCTGCTATGTCACATCCTGAGAGAAAGCTGTGCATGTGCTGAAAAAGCCCTTTCATACTTTAGCCGCTCTCTTCACATTTTAAATTTCTGTTGGTTTGCTGTGCCTCAGTGGAAACCTCTGTCTTCTAGGAGGGGCTGAGTAAGAGCATGTATTTGTTGTGAACTCTTTGAAAGCAGCCCGTTCTCATGTGAAGTGAATTATATTATCTAAGCAGAATTTGTCTGGTTACTATTTGCATTTTTCATTTGTCACCTGCCTAAGGATATTAGGAATAGGTGCACCAGACGTTCCTATATTCAATTAACAGTTGATCAATTAACAGTTGATCCCAGCTTTTCAAGAGAAGATCCACACAAAGTAGCCCATGATTTCAGCCAGCTAAAGCAAATAAACTTACTGTCAGGCAGCTGAGACTTTTTACGTGGCTTTTAAATTACATCCACTTTCTGCTGCTTCATTTTCAAGCACTCCGTTCTCTTTTTTCTTCTGCTGGTGTGATTTTTGTCCCTGGAAGTGAGATGGCAACGGCTGCACGAGCCCTGTTCGAGGAGCAGAGAGCGCCAGGGCAGGAGAGCCGGGACTGCTCGGCTGAAAACAGGCTTAGTTTTGCCTTCCAGGGCCTCCACTCCTGGGGATTTTCTGTTACTAAATAATGCTCTTAATGAGATTTAAGTCTCCCATAAAAATAATTAAATTAACTCTGTCGAAAGACTGTTTTCCTTTCTGACAGTAAGATGGGAGATTAATGATCAATTGATTGCCTGTTCCTTTCTCTCACCCCTTTAAAAAAATATATTATAAATATAGATTTAAAAGGATATGAGGGAGGTGAGAAATGAAAATTATGGAAAGACTGGGGCCTTGTAACAACTCTGAAGAGTCTCGAGCACAGCCTGTGGCTCACCATAGGAAAAGCTGAGTGGCCAGCATTGGCAGTCAGCGCCGATTGCCTTACACGCCTCCCTATGGTTCGGCTTAACTCTTCTTCTGCCCATATGTGTGCCTTTCCTCAGCCTCGACAGCTACATCATTTTTACTTGTCCACCAGTGACATCTCAGTCAAAAGGTTTCTCCTTGATTTCAGCCCCCTGAGCTGCTGGGAGGTGGTTGAGGATTAGTGTGCCGGAGGCAGGGACTTGCACAGCCTTCTCCGAAGCAGAGAGTTTGGAGAGTAAATAACCCCGGGTGAACCAGTCCTAGAGGGACTGAAAGGGAGAAATCTCCTCACACAAGGACAAGGAAATGAAATAAAATAATCTGAAAGAAAGCGTCTGGCTTAAGGCTTGGGTGCCAGCTTAACACCCAGGCAATGAAATAAGTTTTCTAGCTACAGAGCAGATGTGTGCCCCCACGTAAAGCATGACCAGAACGCTGAACTTGTTGTCCTAGGAGAAACAGCCCAGTAGCAGAAAGATCAGAGTAGTCCAGTAGTTATATGCCATCAGCGTTGGCTGCTGACAGCGGTTTCATTTTATATCAACGGGACCAAACAGTGGAAGTTGCAAATGGGCACCCTGGGAAATAAACTAAGCCTGCACATTTAGAATAGGTCACAAAAACTGTCTTGGGGCAAAATTCCACATTTACTTTAAAAACTCCTGTTATGGGCAGCGTTAGAGCTGACCTGGAGATGAGACTCAGTATCTATCCTTTGCTCTGACTTGGCTCCTTATTGAGGGTTCTGAGCAGCTCTTTCTTCCGCTGCACTGCTCTGCTGTGAGCAAAGGACTTGATACCATGATTAGTGGAAAAGGGAAAATGTGCTTAACTGATATGCTCTTCTCCATGCACTTACTGTTTGGTGAGTGGGTAAAATATTTGCAGAGGTGGGGGGATGTCATAGTAACAGGAAAGCAGTAAATAATGGCGGGCAAGCATCCTCCCCACTTGCCTTATTCCAATGACGAGCCTAGGGTCACTAAAACAGAGAAAAAAAGAATAAAGAAATACTGAAGAACTGTTAATTTGTGATATAGCTTTTCTAATTATCTGGAAAGACAGCAGGGTACATGGCAGAAGTTTTGCTTCCTGAGTAGCGAGGGGTGTTAGGAGAGAGAAGAAGCAATTCAGACCAGAAAATTTACCTCCTGGCCCCAGGCTCTATAAAACTGAAGACCTAGCTCCACAAAAGGCAGGGGGCATCTCCAGCAGGGTTTCTGTAGGGCTTAGCTGCCAAACCTGAAATTCCAGCCTTCAAAATGCAGACTTGACTGCTTAACAGTCCTATAAACCTCTGCAATCTAGATGTGCTTTGGTTGTAGAAGCTTGAGTTCTGATTTTGCCTTGCAAGTATTTGATACTTGTGTTCCTTAAATCATCCTGCTTGATTAAGTGTGCAAATATATACATAAATATACAGGTGCATCTCCCATATTAGACTACATGTGAAATATAGCAAAATATAGCTTTTTTTAAAAAACATATCCCTGAAAGAGGTGGAAGTGGTACCCTGCTAATACCTTCTACCCCATGGTGGAAGGTTCCCTGTTCCTCCAGCGTAGCTCTGAGGTTCAGTGTAGGAAGTTGTGCTTTAAAAAGGCTCTTGCAAGTAGCGAGCAGCTGCACAGAGGTTCACGTCAGAGCGTGCACAGCAGGTAGAATTGAGACACCAAAGGAAGCTTTTCTCCTCTCTGATTTTTGAATGCTACATGGGACCAGAAGTAAATGACCCAAGAAGAATAGCCTGATGTGGAATAGTGAGGCAATGGAAAGCCCCACCAGAGCAGAAGGAGGATGAGCTAAAAGGATTCAGCTGGGCTTCACTGTATACTAGCAACTACAGCTGCCAACAGAATGACAAACTTCCTAATGATACCATCTTCTGGAACACCTGGATCAGAGCTAGGCATTTCATGTGCCACATTTAGTGGATAAAAGGAGCAAACTAAGCTTGCAATAAGGATTGAAGCTGAGGACAAGTTTCTCTATCTCAGGTACTGTCCTAATATTGAAGCAAAACTTCTGTTCTCTCTTACTGAATCATGCCTTTAATGAAAGAGAGGTTATTGTTTTAACTTCAGGACCTAAGAACGTCTTTCTGTATGCCTACTAGAATAAGTAGAAGGAAATATGGTCCCTGTTCTCTGCTTTGCTATGATTTCTGGTAGAGAGTTTCTGGTCTATAAATTCAAAAATATGTAGTTTGGAGTAAGGAGGTCATCCGTATGCCTACATTAGCAACCAGGAAAAATTAAGAGCTCCAGAGATGACAGAGACCACCACCTTAGGTATGAAGCAAGCTGCTCGTGTGTTCTTTTAATCTCTTGTAATGTTTAGCAGAACAGGCTTGTGTTATCAGTGGTCCTATCACAGCTGAAGGCGTTGTTTCTTTCTTCTAAGATGTACAGGTCCTCGAGATGCAGAATTTAAATCTCACTCATATCCTCAGTATTTCATGTTGAAAAGCTTTAGGCACTTGCCTATTCTGTTGTTCTGGCATGCTATATTGAGGTAGCACCTTTTAGATCATCTGGTTTTAAGGATCACAACCCGAGGCAAGTTGCTCACAGAGTGTATATATATGCTTATAGTATATAGGAGGCCTGGATGCTTAAGTGAAGGCTATGAATCTTTATGTGGTGGCCAGACAGCTGTAAGTTTAGTGCAGTGACAGTTGTGACAGCCAAAATTACTCTGTACACCTAGATCCTGATTCTGCAACGCCTGCCCTCTCTGCTTAGCCAGAAACCTTTTCCTCCATGGGGACAACATGATGAATTGTATGGCTTTAAACTGGTAAGAGACATTAAAGAATAGGAGTCCTTTTTTGCCTGTAAAAAAAAATATATATATATTTGGCCCTGAGGTTTCTTATATGTTTACTTTGGCCCTAACGTAAAGGAGGCAAATGAAATTCATTTCTGAGAGGAAATAATGTTACTTCTGCTTAGAAGAAAGGAAGTTACATATACTCCAAGAAGCTTTCTAGACCTAATTATCTCAGCAATAATAACTACAGTCCTAATGGTCAGGTCTTGCTTCTGGTCATTTAGGAGAAACCTTTAATAACACTGTTCTTTGAAGAATCTTCTGTATAATTTTATTATCACAGTTGGGATTGCCTACTGATTATTTTTAGCTGTCCTTTGAAGAGCTCCTATCTCTCTTCCATGCCATTTCCTAGGGCTAGGGAATTGCCTCATGGAGTGAACATACGAGTTCTGACACTAGTTTAAGAAATGATTACAGATGCTGCAGGTACTTTTGCCAGCTGTTCTCTAAAGCTATCTCTGGAAAAAAAAAAAAATCGGTGCTAATTCTGATTTTCCTTCTACCAATCATCTAGTGGCATAAGTCCATCAAAACCAGTCAATTCATTTCACAGATAGAGTCCAGAATAAAAACAGTAGTTTAATGCTTGCTTTTAATATTTCTGATAGGAAAGGCATGTTCTTGAACGAAATATAAAATGACTGATTAATGGAGTTACTGACTAGAAATGCCTGGGTATGTTATTCTTAAAAGTAGCTTGCAAATTTAATGTTCAAAAACTGAAGATAAATTTCATTTAGCCTAATTGATACCTCTAGAATTTCTCTGTGAAGAAAGCAAGACAGCAAGTATGGTATATTTAATAGTCCCTCTGTTATTGCTGGCATTTTCAGATAGCTATTTCCTAGAAAGTTCACGTCCTCTTCCTGGTAACGTCTGGTTTGCCCCAAGGTATTGGCTCCTTTGGTTATTAACATATAAGGTCTGATTTCTAATTGCGGGCATGCCAGAACACAGTGTTTGCCTGGGCAGGTGGTTAGTTCTGCGTATAACCAGCCCTTTGCATGTATCATTACTGCCTCTGAAATGGCAGTAAAGGCAAAGGCACGGAAATAACTTTGTGTGCACGCCTCTGAAAACCATACCAGGACTCTGAAGAATGAACAATTGTATTTATCCAGGGTTTTCTTGTACCTGCCTGGAACGGGCTGAGCGAGCAGAAGTTCTGAGTGGCACCTCGCTTCCCACATAAGTCAGCCTTGGGTACAAGACCTGGGAATAAGGCATGTCATTTTGCTTTTTAGCAGTCTACTGAGCTTCAAATAAACGCAGAGAAATAAATCGCATATAAATCATTTGGATATATCTAAATATTAAGGTTTCAGCTCCTTGAGTTCTTGTATTGGTTTTCTTATTCTCCTTCTATATGTTGAAATACACACTTAAACCACATACCTTTCTAATTAATCTGGGCCAGCGACGGCAAACTTCTGGCTGGCATGCCAGCATTAGCACACAGTGCTGTTGGACACTGTCCCCTCTGGTCCCCACCGCTCTTCTTCCACCTCGTCCTGGCCCTGCAGCTGGGGACGATGAGCCGCCCCAAGGTCAGCTTCTTGGTATGAAACACGCAGGCACGCAATGACCGGCAGGAGCTCTGCTTCTGGTCGTACAGGTAAAATCCATCAGAGGAAGCTCTCTTAGCTGGAATCCTTCAAGAGGCGAGCCCCACCGTTCGTAATCTCTCATTGTAGCACTTAACATATACTTACGCATATACTTTAGCTTAGAAGGACTTCCCAGAACAGCCTCCTTCTCAAGTGAATATTTCTATAGATGATGCACACTTGTCATGGTATTTTCTGTTTATCTATAGCTGAAAAGAGGGTGTATTAAATTACTTGGTAGCAGCTAGGATAGATGGTTCCATTTTGTCTTTATTAAATCACATGCCGAGGAAAGTTTAAACTGTTTGAGCAAAACAGTGAATCAAAGTTCAGAGCTGTTGCAAACTCCACTGATTTCAGCTGACTTATATCACTTTCACCAGGGTTGAATTATTTGTGAAAGCAAACCCTTCAAGGCTATTATTGTGGTAAAAGGAATGGAATCCCACATTATTTTATATATGATATTGTATCTGTTTTTTTCTACTTCAAGTCCTGTTCTTTACAAAAGTCTTCAGCTTAATTGGCTTCAAAGAAGAATTTGCCCACATTTAAGTTATCAAAACTTTAAGCAGAGCAGATAGGAGTAAAGCCAATTATTTATACTTTATTTTTAGTGGACCAAAATGATGAGAATATAAAAGGCAAAAAGATTAACCCAAACTCTGTAACATCTTAAGGTCTCAAAAAACAAGATTAAGACTTTGAAAAGCATCCAAGTAATAAATCCACAGAACCAAAACACAGAATTTTAATAAGTTTATTACAAAGAAACACAAAAGCTGATGAGCACAGATGCTAAGCTAAGTTGAAAAAACTTGAGCAGTCTTTCGTGTTTGTGGACTTTTAAAAATAAAGTGGTCAGATGTAATAAGTTGATGATGCATTTTGATTCTCTGATGCCAAAACGTGGAGAGGTGCTGGGGGAAGAGTAAAAGAGGGGTGGGAAGAAAAATGCTCCAAGCCTCCTGCCTGTTATCTGCAAGCAATACGTAAAGCCGATGATTTTCCCCCTCTTTGGATAAAGCAAACACTGGGACTATGGAGACATAAATCTGTCTGACCTGAGTGTCCCGAATGAAGTTGCAGAGGACCCAGGCTCAAAGGGCTACCGGGCAAGACTGTGATGATCGTCCCTGCCTCCCCCAGAGGGGCCAAGCCCCAGGTCCCTCCATGAAGTTGGGGCAGAGCCTCACGTGTGGGAGATGTCCCTGGGGCAGGGGATGGAGCAGAGGTCCTGGAGAGATACCCCACCCGTGAGGGGCTGTACCCTCCCTCGCTGGCCCCACTCGTGCTGCCGATGGAGAGCATGCCTCTCGGTGAAGTGTAACTATCGTTTTCAGACACAAATCTACTCATAAATGTAAACATCCTGAACTCTATTAAGATCTTTTTCAGCAGATCTGCTCCTGGGTTTTGTTCAAAATCATAGCTGCTGGCTTTTTGGGGGAAGGGGGTGTAACTTTTATTCCTCTGTAGCCTTGCAGATTTTGCTGAAAAACAGAGGAGATGATTCTAATTCTTCTGAATGCCAATAGAGCCATTTACAAATGTTGAATAAGCTATTCTTTTGCAAATCCACTGGAGACTTAATTTAGTCTGATGCGCTCACCAGGGAAAATAAATTCAGCTTTACTCTGAAATTTCCAGTTGCATCTCAGGACTGACAGAAAGTAATGCTCTAGAAATCAGCAATTTTGACGTGGTAATGAATGGCAGATAGGAATAGTTTTGAGCATAGTGTTTACTCCCAAGGCACCACATTTGCAGTCGCTTTTCAGAGTAGAATCATGTTTTACATACTTTCTTTATTTTATCAGGCCTGGATGTGGTGGATCTTTTGTTTTCCTGTTTTTCCTCAAACCACAGATCTCTGCACTCATTTCGTGCAATGAAACAAAAGGAATCAGACCCCTTTCCATCTCCTCCTTGCAGCCTTTCGTTGTACTTCTTGCTGCCTCCAAGAACCTGGCCATGAGACCCAAAGGTAGGCAAAGGAGCTGTGTCCTCTTTCCTGTGGTTGCAACCAACGAATGACAAAGGATATTTCTTTTTATCTTTCTTCCTACTTCATACTCCTTCTCCCGTTTCTTCCTTTGTCATGTTCACGTTTATTTTGGGAAATAACTCGATGGAAGAGTTTAGAAATGAGGGACCTATTCAGACCCAAGTGATACATCACTGAATGTGGCATCACATTTTCCTGTAAATTTATATTTAGCCTCTGTACTTGAATATCCCACTTAAGTTATATGGGTAGCACAAACTGACAAAGGTGTTAACTGATTGATTGGCGCAGCAGAGTAACTTCTATTTCATCCACGTCCTCCACCAGCTCTACATTTTCCATGCAGCTGGGCTGCCAATTCTCACACCTAATGGGTGAGTCCTTCTATTTTGTCTTGCTTGAGCAAAATTCCATCGGTGTTTCCAAACAGATGCTTGCACCCAGGCATTTCCTAGCTCGCTGGGCAAGGTACTGGAAGGTGAAGGAGATCCCGCGTGGCACAGCCTCGCTTGCCAATTATTCTTGAAGGTGCTTCTCGCAGCCTTTCCAGGCAGTCCCAGTGCTCCTTGACTGTCATAGCCTTCTGACTGCTCTGTCTCATCTCCATTTAGTTCCTACAGTTCTTCTTATAGCAACAGCAATGGCAAAGAAACATAGATTCTCTCTTCTGACGTGTCTCCAGCCTTGCTGGGATCTCCCCCGTGGGTTATTTCCAGGCACTGCTTCCAGCACAGTGTTTTGGATAATGTTTTCATGATCAAAATTATTCGATGCAAATCCTGGAGGCATGTGGTATTACCTGCGCCTTAGAGCTGACAGATGAAAATATAAATCCAATACTATGATGGAGCTGAGGAAAAGAATGGCTCCAAAGGAAGAGGAGGATATTCTGTCTGCTCTGGTTCATTTTTGCAGTGCTAAGTGGTATGGTCTGGAGTAGGCATGGCTCTTCACTGATGGTCTATGGGTAGAGCATATGGTTGCAGATTATTAAGTTAGAATCTCTGGGACCGGTGGTTGTGAAATTAATTTTCCATCCCAGCAGCTCAGCCGTTCTGGGGACATGCCTGTGTATCCCATCACAGCTTTCCGCTGCAGCCACAGCAGGGGAGGCACGCTCCCGGATCGTCGCTGCGCCATCCACTCAGCTTTTGCTCATGGGTTTGGGGAGAGGAAAAAGGGCTGATCAGTCAGAGAAAGGATGCGATGGGCCAGAGCACTTGTAATTTTCTCTGCCCCAGTCAGACAGAGAAATCTGAGATACAAAACTGTAGGGTGCAAAGACTTAAAAAAAAAAAGAGTTTGGCAAAGCCTGGAAAAGACAGAGGAGCCAATACATGACTGCACTAGGCTGTAGCCTTAAGTGGTTTTCAAGTATTGATGGAATTAAGCGGGGAAAACATGCTTCCAGATTTTTTTTATAATATCCGAGAAGCACAGAGTAAGAATTCTGCTTCTTTTATCCCCAGTTTTGGTCTTTTGTCCTGTGCACTGAGAGGTAACTTTTACCTAAAATTACCAGCCCTGCACATGGTCTTTTCCAAGCACGAACTCCTGTAGAGACTGTAACATTGTACAATTTATACATGCAAAAATCATTTCTAAAATGGATTTTCCAGGTGCAAATTCAATCATCTGTTTAGCCAGGTGCGAGAATCTATCAGCTGTGCACGCAGGTGTCAATGCTTGAAAAATGATCCAGTTTACTCCTCCGTAAAGGGTTTGCACGGGGGCCTGTGTTGCTTAAGTCTGTCTTAGGCTGCATTTTGAAGATTTAAGTGGAATTTGAATGGCGCTTTCTGTGCTGAAGGCCCTCTGCATAGGGCAAATGCATCACAAAGTGTATGCACAGATGGGCAAATTTGGCGGCCTGTGAGTGAGGCTGGGCTGGAGGCCCAAATCGATAATCTTGCCCCAGATGTGTCTCCTCCTAAAATGTGTCTAGCTCTTGTCAGGCTCATTAGAGAGGGGTGGTTTTGGCTGGATTGCCTTTTTTTGAGTGAAAACATAGCATTTCTCAGTGTATTATCAATGTTCCCAAACTCAAATATTTAATAACCTCAGCTATCTAATACCTGACTTGGCTTTGCATTAGAAACAATTGCTTGCAAAGTGTTTATCTATTGAGTGAGAATGATTAAAAGAAAATATAAAGTTCTTCATATACTATTTTTGGGCAACAAAATGACTTCGCTGCTATTTTAAATATTTCAGTGTAATTTATATTAGCTATAATACCATCAATAAGGCTGCTTGAAAATTAAGTGTCATTCTTGGCTTGAGACACTGGGTGTGTTATGGGACTGAATGCCATGTGCCAGAAAAAAAATTAAAACCAAAACCGTGGTCAAGTAGCTAAATTTATGGAGAGAGCAAGCACCATGGGCCTGAACAGCACAGCGACTTTGGACAAACAGCAATGCCTCCACCTGGGGAAACCTTAGAGTCCCCCTCAACCCTAATAGTTGCTAAGCCGTGGTGGGGAGAACGGCAGCAAACTGACAAAGCTCTAGCTGGTGGGGATGCTGTCATCCTCCAGCTAGGCAAAGCGGGGGGTGCTGGAAAGCTCTGGGGAGCGGACGGGAATTTGCTAGTATTTATGTCCCCAAGTGTCAAAATATAGTGATCGTTGCCTCTCTAAGGGGAGGCTAAAATGCCCAGCTCAGTCCTTGACCGATTTCTTCAAAAGTCTCTCTTTACCCAGGTAGTTCTTGCCTCCACTTCTTCCTGTGCAAGCCAGTTTTTCCTCCAACGTGGAGGACGTTAGTACGCCGTGCCAGACGAGGCCCCTCTAAGGCATTAATGCTTCCTTATCTCTGCTGGAAATCCCTCCCCTGTTACATCCCAGGAGGACGTTTTGCCTTTTTCACAGCTGCATCACACTGATGGTTTCACGATCCTCCTGCGCTCTGCTAAGACGATGTGAATATTGTGGGATTTGGCAGTGCTTCCCGGCTTCTGGGTCCAAGCGCAGGTTCTGGACACATCCCAGCTCTGGGCTGGGATGGGATCTGGATGTGCACTTGAGGCCTTTTCCTCCTACCTGTCCATACCATAGTTTCCATGGAACTAAATGCAGAAGTGCTGGCCAAAAGAGAGCCTCAGTACAGTACATTTTGGCCAGGTCTCCTGTCTAGATAATCAGTGAACAGGATCTTGGAAAACACTGCTGCTTATGTCAGTTATTTAGAGGCAGCCATATATACCATATCTTTTTTTTTTTTTTTTTAATTTTTCCTCAGGTGTTTAGAACAGACTCCATTCTTCTCAGCTGATCCTGTTTGACATCTCCTTTTTTCTCTCACTACACCTGCATGACATAAGAATATTCTGTCATTTGCTGCTCTGTAGAAAAAGCAAATCCTATCTTTTCCCTCCATTTAATCTATTTATCTCCTGGGCATCTCCTACTCTGATGATTGACCTTCTCTTCTCTGAGACTTCCTGAAGAACCATCTGCTAAAATTATTCTTCATACATCCATGTAACCAGTTTGCTCCACATTTTGAATAACTCTACCAGCTCTTTCTTCACACATTATCAAATTTCAGCTACTTCTGTTGCTTAGTATGCAATCTAGGCTGACATTGTATAGCTGACTGCCTTCCTTGTGCAGTACAGCAACCTCTTCGTAATCCTCTGCAGGTGACCGTCTGCTTGAAATGATTTCTAAATCCAGTCCATCCACTGATTCCCCTCTCTTTTGAGAGCATCAACAGAAAATCTTACTGTTTTTGTAGCATCTTCAAAACCAGAGGTGAGGGCGACACTAGGAACTACAGCGGCGCTGCTAAAATGTTCATGTTCTCAATGAGCAAATTGATCTGCTCTTTGAGCTGATCCATTTACACAATTAAAGTGTCAAGCCTAAATTAAGGTAGAAATCCTTTGAGGGAGAGATGTATTGCATAATATTTGGAAGTGGGATGTGTTTGGTTTCCAAAGGATCATTCTAACAAGCATACCTAATCACTTATAAATGTCTACTGCTAATGACAGTTGTTTTCTTGCAGACTTGTCCCATCAAGCCATAATTCTGTTTTTTCAAACAATCTGAGAAACAATCTGGTTTTGTATCCTTGCAGTTGTGTGCATTTTTGCTGAGTTGGTGAACCTCTTTAACTTTCTAGTATGCACAAAAGACCCGTGACACTGAGATTTATGGCATAAGCCAATAAAAAAATACCTCTGGTGGAATGCAAAATATTCAGAGGGGTTAGAAAAATAATAGCCTCTATCCTATATGTGGCAAACTGGCATTAATAAGTTAAAATTCCCTCAAAGAAAGCTTTAATTTAAAAAGTAGTATTGCATTTTACCTTCAGAAACAGTCTGAGAAATATTTTTCTCCTGTGTTCACATATTTGCTATCATAAAGACTTGTGAAAGACTGCACGAGAATTTCCAGGACGCTTCAGACGTGGAAATAAGACAGCGTGTAAAATCTCATGAAAAACCTCTGGACTCACGGCATCACCAACCCACTCAGACACTCAAGAGTAATATAAGATCTGAGCTGTGCTGTCATGACATCACAGAGCTTTTCCATTAACTTGAACCCCTCAAGACATTTTACTTCTCTAAAACTTTCTCTAGTGCGAGTGAACGCACAGATCACCAATACGCTGCAAAAAGGTCTTGCATCCAAACTCCCATTAAAGTCAATGGGAGTCCTGTGGCTAACCTGTCCATATAATGCACTTAAAGTCTGGGGCCGGATGGCTAACTGCTTGATATTTTACGTGTAGGTCTTTTAAGAGCATTTTTTAATACAAAGCAACAATATTTTGCTGGGAACATAAGAACTTCAACATACTAGGCTTTTTCTTTCTCTTTCAATGATCCCGCCCGGATCAAGCAGGCAACGCTAGAGGGGTCTCAAGCTCGCACTGCTTGAAGGACTTAATTGCCCTAGGGGACAGAAAACAGAATCCAGCTACAAAGTTTTGGTCTCCGTCCCAGATACTTAGTCTATTAAATGAGTCAGGAGGTTACGACTGAAAAGAAATAAGCCCCACAGCAGAAGTGTATTTTGCAGTCTGCTCCCTTTGGAAAGGTGCTGACGCAGAGTCGGACTGCCAGTGTCGGGAGGTGTACTGATTGCTATTGAACCAGATGGGTAGGGGCAGGGGGGAAAGGTGGGGGAAAACAGGCATTTGCAGGCTTGTCAAAGAGGGCAAAAGCCCTGCTTTTCTACACCTTTTGATACTTATTTCCCCTTCCCCCCACCCCAACGTTAGCACACAGTTTCAGCAAGACGTGACTGGAGGCACTAACGCTTTCCTAATGACACAGGCTATTGAGTTTCTGTGTGACGCGGCTGAGGAGCGTGGGAGGTCTAGTAGCTGGGAGCAGAGGTCTAGGAGCCACTCAGTCACTTTGTCACTTAGGACGAGTTACTTGACCTTTCTGCAAGGGCTTGAGCCATGTCAGATAAAGAAAGTGGCTTGACACCAGAATTTCATGCAATACCAGAAACCTAACCTGAAATAAACTTCCTTTAGTTCACTGAAGAGGTCATCTGTATAATCTTGAAATGTCACCCACATCAGCTGGCTGAAAAACTGAAAAAATCATCAGTCCACCTTCCAAAGTCCATCCTACCTCTACATTTGCATAGAAAATTAAGTGTTTATAAGACACAAGCAGTGTTTATGGGCATAGAGCGGGTAACTGAATTGTGGCTCAGCATTTGTAATTGCTGTAATTTGGCAATTAAAATCTGGTGACCTATAACCACGTAAATCTAAAATTAGATGCTGTTTCTGAAAGCACAGGCCTGTGTAGGTTTTTCGGATTAAATCAAATTGTTTCTGAAGCTGGAAAAAGCACATAATTAAGGAGCCTCCTCCTTCCAGTTCACTCCGTCATTATTAGGCTGCATCAGCAGATAGTAAAACTACTCTGAAACAAAGTATTGGAGCATTTGAATAATTAATAGGCATAAAAATGTTGCGGTTCTTGTTTCTCTTTGCTTGCTTAGGTAGTAGAGAAAATTATACAATCCTCAAATATCATTGCTGCTTGCAGTGCTTTCCCTCTGGTCTGACTGAAAGGGTGGGTATTTACACACTGGAGCTTGTAGCTGAAACTGCTCACAGGAATGAAACAAATTGTTTGAGGCCACTGAGTAGGTGAAAATAACTCTTGTAATTTCATGGACATCTTTGTGAAAAAGGAAAGGGTATTAGGGTTTTTCACCTTGAATTACCAAGTGTTAATTTGGGGGGGGGGGGGGGGGGGGGAAAAAA